>NC_092814.1:398411622-398717652 GCF_023375885.2 Dermacentor andersoni
GATTCATGGGATAATCTAGCTTCTTTCAGTTGATTACAGACAGCCTAATGTCGTAGATTACATTAGGATTTACTGCTGTGTGCCGTAGTGAAAGGCAGATGATCTGGTAAAAGTATAGTGAAAGTATTCACGAGTAAATCCTCCGCCCGATATGTGCAATAGGCTGATCGATTCTGTTTCAAGGGAAGGTGAGCATATCTTGTTTTTAATAACGTTGGATGTCTAGCTCAGCAGAAAGCTTGCAAAAAATTAAGCGATCCCAGTGCTTTAAAACGTGCTGCACTGCAGGCCTTAACACGGAACTCTTTTCAAACTGTAAAGCTAGCTTTTCTGCGTGGTACGGCGGCAGCATAACGGTGGTGCTTAAGATACGTACGCAGTGAAGCTGTGTACGTAATTCACTTTTTGAACTCGCGACGCATTCACGGACAACTTTTAAGAGTTAAAATGAGTGGCAATTGTTCTGTCGTCGAACATTACGGTGGCTTCAAGTTTCTAAAGAGCGCAGACGCGAATTTTACAACGTGTACAATGAAACTGTTGTGTACGTTGCGAACTCTATACACAATGCGATTTATAATAATATGCTTGAAAAAGGCAATAGGAGCGGCTATTTAACGCTATTTTAGAGAGCAGCGGACTACACGCTCCGACATTTTTTAGGTTCGGGCAGTCAACTTTTGGAGCCAAGTGACCGATCAAAGCCTTGTGACATCACTGTCACTGTGTTAGCAAAAATCAGCAACTAGAGAAGCAGGTCGTCACAACACAACAGCTGCCGTACTAATTACAACGCCGCACAGCCGCCCACCGCGTAGCAGACGAATAGGTTATAAAAGCGCCACCTACGGCCGTCGGTTGAACGAAAGTGGGCGCAAGCTGCTCCCATAGAAGCCGGATATCTGTGCAGGTCTGGAGTTCCAGTAGGTCATGGGTAGCATATCATCATCATCATCATCATCATCATCATCAGCCTGGTTACGCCCACTGCAGGGCAAAGGCCTCTCCCATACTTCTCCAACTGCCCCGGTCATGTACTAATTGTGGCCATGTTGACCCTCCAAACTTCCTAATCTCATCTGCCCACCTAACTTTCTGTCGCCCCCTGCTACGCTTCCCTTCCCTCGGAATCCAGTCCGTAACCCTTAATGACCATCGGTTATCTTCCCTCCTCATTACATGTCCTGCCCATGCCCATTTCTTTTTCTTGATTTGTTTGTTCCCTCACCCAATCTGCTCTTTTCTTATCCCTTAATGTTACACCTATCATTCTTCTTTCCATAGCTCGTTGCGTCGTCCTCAATTTAAGTAGAACCCTTTTCGTCAGCCTCCAGGTTTCTGCCCCGTACGTGAGTACTGGTAAGACACAGCTGTTATAAACTTTTCTCTTGAGGGATAATGGCAACCTGCTGTTCATGATCTCAGAATGCCTGCCAAACGCACCCCAGCCCATCTTATTCTTCTGATTATTTCACTCTCATGATCCGGATCAGCAGTCACTACCTGTCCTAAGTAGATGTATTCCCTTACCACTTCCAGTGCCTCGCTACCTATCGTAAACTGCTGTTCCCTTCCGAGACTGTTAAACATTACTTTAGTTTTCTGCAGATAAATTTTTAGTCCCACCCTTCTGCTCTGCCTCTCCAGATCAGTGAGCATGCATTGCAGTTGGTCCCCTGAGTTACTAAGCAAGGCAATATCATCAGCGAAGCGCAAGTTACTAAGGTATTCTCCATTTACTCTTATCCCCAATTCTTCCCAATCCAGGTCTCTGAATACCTCCTGTAAACATGCTGTGAATAGCATTGGAGAGATCGTATCTCCCTGCCTGACGCCTTTCTTTATAGGGATTTTGTTGCTTTCTTTATGGAGGACTACAGTGGCTGTGGAGCCGCTATAGATATCTTTCAGTATTTTTACGTACGGCTCGTCTACACCCTGATTCCGCAATGCCTCCATGACTGCTGAGGTTTCGACTTAATCAAACGCTTTCTCATAATCAATGAAAGCTATATATAATGGCTTATACAGTAACTTATATCAGCAGCTTAACTTACAGCAGCTTATAAAGCATATACAGTAACTCTAAGCTGATCCGAACTGAGGCGCCGCACACCGACCGCGCCGCCAAACAGAGGAAAAAAAAATGGTTATACGTCATCGAGGCGAGGCTCCGCCCCTGCACGGATTTGTTGTGAAAACAGTCGCACCCAGGTGTATTCACACGACGGACGGCTCCGCGCAAATCTGTGCCGCGGACGCTTATTCCGCCGCCCGTCCGGCTGCGAAGCGCATTCAGACGATGGACGGACTGAGCAGTGACCGTGCCGGAAAAATAAAGATGGCGGCACCGCCCAAAGCGACTGCCGTCCGCCTCGAACCTGTCAAGTCGTTGTCGTCCACTGTGTGGCGCGTAACTTTCAAACTGAGGCTTGTAATTTGTTTAAATTTGTGTCCAGAAGCTTCGACAGCAATGTATTCGGGATGAGTGGGCACCGTTACCGAAAGCGATACTCAGAATCTCGGCATGTAGGCTGAGTGGCTGTATTGCACGGAGGAAGGAAACTAAGGAGAGGCCCTGACGTCACTCTTTGTGAAGCAAAAGTGAAGCCGGAATTTGGCGTTGCTCATGGCGATGCTCCGCCTTTTGGGCCACCCTCCTCTCTTGTTTACATCTTTCGCGAAACCACGCCGCGCTGCGCGTGGTGTCGCGCGCTCGCGCAACATCTGGCAGAGCACGGTGCAGGTAACACAGCGCAACAAGACACGGTGACTAACGCAAACCCGCCCACTCAGCGCCTTTGCTACGGCCCGAAACCTACCAGAGCAACACGTGTGAGCGCTCAAAACCATAACAACGCCGCCATTGTGGCCCAAAAGGCGTGGCCATACAACAAAAAAATAAAATAAAAAAGCAGCAAAAAAATGAGAACCGACTACGTCATTTCCGCCACACTTTTCTCCTAGCGCGCGGAGGGGGTAGGGCCTCTCCTTAGTTTCCTTCCTCCGTGCTGTATTGGCTGAACATGACCTCGGAGATGTTGCGGCGGCCTGGGCAGATCTCAGTGGCCGTAAGTTAAAGTGATTGCTTGTTTCTACTCACTCTAGATGGCGCCATCGGTGTAACAAAGACTTTGCCATACGTGTTTTTCATTCTGAATGAAAATGGAGATCGAAAGGAAACGACGGTTGGCCGCAATGGCTGTTGTTTTGTCCGAATTGGATGATGACGAGTACTTGTTTAATCGAAAGAAGTCTTGTTACGCTCTCGTGTCCGCGTAATCGGTGAGAGTCATGTCCCAGAACGCGGGGAACTGCTCCACGAGATGTAAGAACAAAGTTGCCTCGTCGCTCAGGTTCATTTCAGTCGTTCTTGTGCGAGTCGCGCGCGCGCGAACAGACACGAATGGTGTCAGCAGCGATGAAGCTGTTTCAGAAAGATCCCAAAGCCACGCTTGTTGCCAGACTGTAGAACATGCTAGGCTAAATCCGCAGCATTCGACCCCCAAAATCCGGATGCGAAAAATAACTCGGCATTTTCCGTCCGTGGGGGTCGCGGACGACGCGCGGACGGCACAAATCCGTGACGCGTAGTCACGTGATGCGCCGTCCGTCGCGAAAAAGACTGATTTCGTCCGTCGTGTGGATACACCATATAATGGTGTATCCAGCGCCATTTTGAATTTTGAATAGAGTTTGAATAGAGTTTCCTACAAGAATTACTAGAGGGAACTCTGGCGCTAGTGTCTAGCACGAGAAGTGGGCTGGCGCTGGCGACTTGGGGGTCGCGCTGTTGCTTTTTTAGGGGGCCCGCGGGCGCTCAGGAGGTCGGAGTAGGTAATGAAGAAGGTCCCCTAGGGGAACATCAGAAGAGCATCGCCGTCGATAACAGAAAAAGGAGGAAAGCAAGAACAAGAGCTCGCCATGCAATAGGCTACATAAACATGCAGGGCGGCAGCAGAAAGGGAAAGTGGGCAGAGATTGAGGAGCAGTTACACAGAGAACAAATAGGGCTGTATGCGGTTACAGAAACGCACCTTAGAGACTCAGAAGAGCCGCCAGTTATTGAGAAGTATGTATGGGAAGGGTGCAACAGAACTAAGTCTGAAAGAAAGGGAGGGGGAGTCGGAATGCTCATCCATCAGGGAGCCAGATGGAAAAGAGTAAATTCAAAATGTCAAGAGCATCTTTGGTTATCAGTTACAATGAGTGGGAAAAAAACAACTTGGCTGGGTGTTACGTATTTGTGGACCGGAAAAAATTGCACAGAGAAGAATAAAAAGTTAGTGGAATGCATAAGCGCTGATACTAAGGGTTTCGGGAATGGTGTTGAAATTGTCCTATTAGGTGACATGAATGCCCACATACAGGATTTAGATGGCTATACCGACAATAACGGGAAGTCAATGCTAGACCTTTGCGAGCAACATAACCTCGTGATCGTGAATACAGGGCCTAAGTGTGAAGGACAGATCACGTGGGAAGCGGGAAACCGGCAAATCGACCATTGATTACTGTCTGATGACAGAAGGAATTCATGATAAGTTGAGAGAAATGGTCATCGATGAGGAAGGGTTTAGCAGCATAGAAGTGACCATAAACGCATCATTTTGAAAATGGGATATGTAGTTGGGAAAGAGAGCAAGGAAAGCACAATGGCCAGTCCAAATTTGAACGCTGAACAAATATTAAATATAGTCACTAGAGTTGAAGAACTTGGCAAGTGGCCAAGTAAGGAGTGGGAATATGGTGAGCTTCTAAGTGTAATAACGACAGAAATACGGAAAGAGAAACAACGTGTTAGTTGGAAAAGAACAATGAAACCGAAAAGCTGGTGGAACAAGGAGATACGAGAAGCGATCGCCGAACGACAGAAAGCATCTCGAGAGCACAGGCAGGCAAAGAAGGCGCAGTTGCCGCAGGATGAAGTGACCAGTAAATGGGAAATATACCGGGAGAAAAAGTCTATGGTCCAAATACTGGTGCAAGCAAAATTAAAAGGTGAAAGTGAACGTTGGTTGTCAGAAATAGGTGAGAAAAAGAAGGCCGCACCTAGAATATTTTGAAACCACATAAAGTTATTAGGCAGGAAGTCAACAACAATACAACAACATATCCTAGACGAAGATGAAAACAGACTGGAAGGAGAAACGGCAATAAATTACACCCGAAAAATAACAGCCGAATCTTTCCAAGGCAATGACGAGGTTGCATTTGAAGAAAAAAAAGAGCATGAAAGAGACCCAAGTGGAAAAGGAGCAGGTGCTGACAAATTTAAACTGGAAGAAAGCGGAAGAGAAAATTCCTAAGCGCAAAACCACAGCGCTAGACGAGGTTCCCGTTAGGCTGATAAATGAACTGGGACCAAAAAGTAAGGAAGCTCTGGTGAAAGCAGTGGAAAAAGCTTCAAAAGACAGACCAATACCAGACAGTTGGCGACAAAGTAGAATGAATTTAATTTATAAAGGTAAGGGGGAGAAAGACAGAATTCACTTGTATAGACCGTTGACCATTACATCGGTAATATACAGGCTAGCAATGCAGGCAATCAAATTAAAGCTTCAAGCATGGGTAGAGAATAATGGCATTTTGGGAGAGCTTCAGAATGGCTTTAGAATAGGTAGGCGTTTGGATGATAACTTGTTTGTTCTTACTCAGTGTATTGAAATATCAAAACCAGAAAGCAGACCGTTGTATGTGGCCTTTTTGGACATTACAGGAGCCTACGACAACGTAGACCGCAACATTTTGTGGGATATTCTGGAAGGGGAAGGCTTATGTAACGATTGTCTACAGCTTTTGAGAGAGATTTATCTAGAAAATACCGTTTGCGTTGAATGGGAAGGGATGAGGAGCGCAGAGAAAGTTCATATCAACAAGGGACTGAGGCAGGGGTGCCCTTTATCCCCGCTGCTGTTTATGATGTACATAGTGAGGACGGAGAGGGCGCTAGAAGGAAGTAATATCGGGTTTAAGCTCTCATACAAACAGGCAGGTACAGTAATAGAGCAGCAACTCCCAGGTTTATTTTATGCGGACGACATTGTGTTGCTCGCTAACAAGCAAAGTGATTTGCAACGTCTGGCTAATATCTGTGGACAGGAAGGCAACAATTTAGGTTTGAAATTTAGTGTTAGAAAATCAGGTGTTATGGTATTCAATGAAAACAGTGAACAGACAGCGGAGATACAGGGCCAAGAAATACCTCGGGTAACAGAATATAAATACCTTGGTATATGGATAAACGAAGGCAATGGATATATGGAAACACAGGAAAAGACCATAACAGTCAAGGGGAAGAGAAATGCAGCCATAATGAAGCACAGAGCGTTATGGGGATACAGTAGGTACGAGGTCCTCCGAGGTATGTGGAAAGGGGTAATGGTTCCAGGACTTACTTTTGGAAATGCGGTTGTTTGCTTTAAATCATGGGTACAATCAGGACTCGACGGGAACCAAAGGTCAGTGGGTCGCCTCGCATTGGGCGCTCACGGGAAAACTACAAATGAAGCTGTGCAGGGGGATATGGGCTGGACTAGTTTTGAAGTGAGGGAAGCTCGCAGTAAAATTGAGTATGAAGAACGGCTGAGGAATATGGAAGAAAGTGAATGGGCTGGGAGAGTGTTCAGGTATCTGTACAGGCAAAACATTGATTCACAGTGGAGGAAGAGAGAGAGAGAAAACAAGGGTAGGAAAGGCAGGGAGGTCAACCAGAACAGCATCCGGTTTGCTACCCTACACTGGGGGTGGGGGAAAGGGGAATAGAAAGAGGAAGAAAGGGAGAGAGGAAGCACTGAGTACGTGTGGGAGCGACACCATACACAAGGACACTATAAACGGTCTGTTAAGCCCGTGCACTTCAAGTACCGCACTAGTGCACGAATCGCTTTTCGAGCTAGTGACGGGTGTGGCCACGGTCCGAGTATCTTTGACTCGGTGAAACATCTCGAGTCCAGTCTGCGTAAAGTTGCCCGCAGAGAGAGGCGTTGGACATCGTAGCGAGGGCAGGTACACAATAGGTGCTCGATGGTCTCCTCGCACCCATAGGAGTCGCACATCGGGCTCTCGGCCATTCCCATACGGTAGGAGTATGCGTTCGTGAACGCCACTCCCAGCCACAAGCGACACAACAAGGTTGCTTCGCCGCGGGGAAGGCTAGATGGCAGTTGTAGCCGTAGCGTGGGGTCCAGTTTACGTAATCTGCAATTTAGGCCACTTGACATCCAGAGATCTTGGGACTTCTTACGCGCAAGTTGGCGAAGTTCGCTGGCAGCGTCCGACCTCGCCAAAGGTGTTGGACGCGTCTTGGTATCTTCGTGGGCACACCGGGCAGCCTTGTCAGCTACGTTGTTGCCGACGATGCCACAGTGAGCAGGAATCCACTGAAATATAATGTGGTGTCCACTTTCCAGAGCATGGTGGTGCAGTTCCCTGATTTCAGATGTCATTTGCTGGTAAGTTCTGGGACGTAATGCGGACTTGATGCTGTGAAGGGCTGCCTTTGAGTCACAAAATACGACCCATTTCTCTGTAGGCTCTTCGGTGATGTACATCATAGCGGCATGGAGAGCTGCAAGTTCTGCCGATGTAGATGTAGTCGTGTGCGACAATTTGAATTTAACTGTAACGTTCTTGGCTGGAACGACGAATGCGGCAGTTGAGCTAGTAGGTAAGGTGGAACCATCGGTATATATATGTATGCGGTCATGATACGTCTGGTGCAGTAATATGAGTGTAAGTTGCTTCAGAGCCGGCGATGGATGATTGGACTTTTTTGTAATTCCAGGAATAGCAAAATTCACTTGAGGCTGTCGCAGGCACCACAGGGGCACAGTGGAGGAAAAGAACTAGGAAGCTTACCAGCTAGTATGCGGCCTGCAGGGTGGGCAACACAGCAACAAAGAAGGTCAAGCGGAAAGTCAGAGAGACAATTAATCTCATGGGTGGCGGCAATGGAAAAGAAACCAGCCATGAGTAACTACTTGAGAGGAAAAAACGAAATCAGAAAAGAAACCATTTATGATAACTCAAAGGGAAGCTCATTACTTTTCGAAGCGAGATCGGGATGCCTTAGAACACGCGCCTATAGAGCGAGATATAAGAAGGAAGAAGAAGCATGTGCTTGCTGAGGTAAAGCTAGGGAAACGACGGAGCATATTTTATTAGAATGTGAAGACGTCTACCCAGCGGTCGATTTAGGCAACACTGGCCTCCTTGAAGCCCTTGGGTTCAGCGGGAGCAGTGGTAAAGCAAACAGGTCCGCAATAGACATTAGTAAGAGGCGATTGGAGGATTGGTGGAAGAAAAGTAGGGGAACGACAAAAGACGGAGACGTACAAAAGCACAGTTCGCAATAGGGGATCAGAGAATTTGGACGTGGTAGTTCATAGTGTTCTTTTTCTTCTTTTTTGTTGGTTAGCCTAGCTAGGATATTAGGCAGCATAGTAGCAAGAGCTTGGTGGCGCAACCCACAGCCCCGTTCCAAAGGGGACGCTCATAACATCCATCCATCCATCCATCCATCCATCTCTCCTACGGGAGCTGCAATGGGAGCGGTTGTCCTAGCATGGGAATTATGGGAAGTACATGGATTTGCCTAAACTTCGTCCTTTTGGCTTCAAACCGGCTTTGTGACTTTGTAAACTCCTCATTTTCAACAGTATATTGCGCAACAAATAATTATATAAACATAATTAAAATTACCCGACGGGAGGATTCGAACACAGACTCTAGCACAGAATCCTGATATTGAAACCATTAAGTCATGAACGCATGTATCGACAAGCGAATGAAACGCCCTTATGAATTTATCGCGGGCATGCCAGTGCCTTGAGACGCTTGGCGCGTTTCGATTTGGCCACCTGGACAAGCTCAATCGTTGCAATTAATAGAAACTGTACGCGTTCCCGGCGTATTCTGCACTTCGAAGAATATAGATTGCACCGAAATATACGACAATAATATTTATATAGCGTAATATACAAAGCCACAAGAACGTTTGAATCCACAAGCACGAAGATCAGACAAATCCATGTACTTCCCATCATTCCCATGGTAGGACAACGACTGCAGCGCCAGAGTTCCCTCTAGTAATTTTGTAGGAAACTCTATGCATCAGGCAGCATGACATAGCATTCCCGACAGGAAAGTAGCGCGCATGGCATTTTCAAAAAAGGAAACGCAAGCAAGCCAGATGACGATTGTTATCGTGTGGCAGATACACCCCAGACGGTGTAACTTTGCCTGAGAGTGTTCTTATATCGCGCTTTATACATTCTGAGAAACATTTACACCCTTTGGGGCTTATCTTGTCCCGCAACGATAATCGTCATCCGTCTTGCCCGCGTTTCCTTCCTTTAACGCGGCGAGCCCGGTACTTTCCAGTAACGAACGGCATGCGCGTTATCAGCATGACATAGCATTCCCGACAGGAAAGTAGCGGGAGCAGCGTTTTCAAGAAAGGAAACGCAAGCAAGGCATATGACGATTATCGTTGTGGGACAAATATACACCCTAAAGAGTGCAACCGTTTTAAGAGTATAGGTGCGTGTTCTAAGGCACCGCGATCTCGCTTAGAAAAGTAATGAGCTTCCCTTTGAGTTAGCATAAATGGTTTCTTTCCTGATTTCGTTTTTTTCATCTGAAGTAGTTACTCAAGGCAGGTTTCTTTTCCATCGCCGCCTCCCATGAGATTATTTCACCCTCTCTGACTTTCCGCTTGACGTTCTTTGTTGCTGTGTTGCGAACCCTACAGGCCGCATACTTGCTGGTAAGCTTCCTAGTTCTTTTCCTCCACTGTGAATCAATGTTTTTTCCTGTACAGATACCCCAACACTCTCCCAGCCCAATCACTTTCTTCCATATTCCTCAGTCATTCTCCATACTCACTTTTACTGCGAGCTTCCCTCACTTCAATACTAGTCCAGCCCATATCACCCTGCACAGCTTCATTTGTAGTCTTCCCGTGAGCGCCCAATGCGAGGCGTCCCACTGACCTTTGGTTCCCATCGAGTGCTGACTGTACCCGTGATTTAAAGCAAACAACAGCATTTCCAAAAGTAAGTCCTGGAACCATTGCACCTTTCCACATACCTCGGAGGACCTCGTACCTATTGTATCCCCATAGCACTTTGTGCTTCATTATGGCTGCATTTCTCTTCCCCTTGACTGTTATGGTCTTTTCCTGTGTTTCCATATATCCATTGCCTTCGTTTATCCATATACCAAGGTATTTATATTCTGTTACCCGAGGTATTTCTTGGCCCTGTATCTCCACTGCCTGTTCACTGTTTTCATTGAATACCATAACAGCTGATTTTCTAACACTAAATTTCAAACCTAAATTGTTGCCTTCCTGTCCACAGATATTAGCAAATCACTTTGCTTGTTAGCGAGCAACACAATGTCGTCCGCATAAAATAAACCTGGGAGTTGCTGCTCTATTACTGTACCTGCCTGTTTGTATGAGAGCTTAAACCCGATATTACTTCCTTCTAGCGCCCTCTCCATCCTCACTATGTACATCATAAACAGCAGCGGGGATAAAGGGCACCCCTGCCTCAGTCCCTTGTTGATATGAACTTTCTCTGCGCTCCTCATCCCTTCCCATTCAACGCAAACGGTATTTTCTAGATAAATCTCTCTCAAAAGCTGTAGACAATCGTTACATAAGCCTTCCCCTTCCAGAATATCCCACAAAATGTTGCGGTCTACGTTGTCGTAGGCTCCTGTAATGTCCAAAAAGGCCACATACAACGGTCTGCTTTCTGCTTTCGATATTTCAATACACTGAGTAAGAACAAACAAGTGATCATCCAAACGCCTACCTATTCTAAAGCCATTCTGAAGCTCTCCCAAAATGCCATTATTCTCTGCCCATGCTTGAAGCTTTAATTTGATTGCCTGCATTGCTAGCCTGTATATTACCGATGTAATGGTCAACGGTCTATACGAGTGAATTCTGTCTTTCTCCCCCTTACCTTTATAAATTAAATTCATTCTACTTTGTCGCCAACTGTCTGGTATTGGTTTGTCTTTTAAAGCTTTTTCCACTGCTTTCACCAGAGCTTCCTTACTTTTTGGTCCCAGTTCATTTATCAGCCTAACGGGAACCTCGTCTAGCGCTGTGGCTTTGCGCTTAGGAATTTTCTCTTCCGCTTTCTTCCAGTTTAAATTTGTCAGCACCTGCTCCTTTTCCACTTGGGTCTCTTTCATGCTCTTTTTTTCTTCAAATGCAACCTCGTCATTGCCTTGGAAAGATTCGGCTGTTATTTTTCGGGTGTAATTTATTGCCGTTTCTCCTTCCAGTCTGTTTTCATCTTCGTCTAGGATATGTTGTTGTATTGTTGTTGACTTCCTGCCCAATAACTTTATGTGGTTTCGAAATATTCTAGGTGCGGCCTTCTTTTTCTCACCTATTTCTGACAACCAACGTTCACTTTCACCTTTTAATTTTGCTTGCACCAGTATTTGGACCATAGACTTTTTGTCCCGGTATATTTCCGATTTACTGGTCACTTCATCCTGCGGCAACTGCGCCTTCTTTGCCTGCCTGTGCTCTCGAGATGCTTTCTGTCGTTCGGCGATCGCTTCTCGTATCTCCTTGTTCCACCAGCTTTTCGGTTTCATTGTTCTTTTCCAACGAACATGTTTTTTCTCTTTCCGTATTTCTGTCGTTATTACACTTAGAAGCTCACCATATTCCCACTCCTTACTTGGCCACTTGCCAAGTTCTTCAACTCTAGTGACTATATTTACTGTTTGTTCAGCGTTCAAATTTGGACTGGCCATTTTGCTCTCCTTGTTCTCTTTTCCAACTACATATCCCATTTTCAATATGATGCGTTTATGGTCACTCCCTATGCTGTTAAACCCTTCCTCATCGATGACCATTTCTCTCAACTTATCAAGAATTCCTTCTGTCATCAGACAGTAATCAATGGTGGATTGCCGGTTTCCCACTTCCCACGTGATCTGCCCTTCACACTTAGGCCCTGTATTCACGATAACAAGGTTATGTTGCTCACAAAGGTCTAGCATTGACTTCCCGTTGTTGTCGGTATAGCCATCTAAATCCTGTATGTGGGCATTCAGGTCACCTAATAGGGCAATTTCAGCACCATTCCCGAAACCCTTAATATCAGCGCTTATGCATTCCACTAACTCTTTATTCTTCTCTGTGCAATTATTTCCGGTCCACAAATACGTAACGCCCAGCCAAGTTGTTTTTTCCCACTCATTGTACCTGATAACCAAAGATGCTCTTGACATTTTGAATTTACTCTTTCGCATTTGGCTCCCTGATGGATGAGCATTCCGACTCCCCCTCCCTTTCTTTCCGACTTAATTCTGTTGCACCCTTCCCAAACATAATTCTCAATAACTGGCGGCTCTTCTGAGTCTCTAAGGTACGTTTCTGTAATCGCATACACCCCTATTTGTTCTCTATGTAACTGCTCCTGAATCTCTGCCCACTTTTCCTTTCTTCTGCCGCCCTGCATGTTTATGTAGCCTATTGCATGGCGAGCTCTTTTTCTTGCTTTCCTCCTTTTTCTGTTTTCGACGGCGATGCTCTTCTGATGTTCCCCTAGGGGACCTTCTTCATTACTATCTACTCTGACCTCCTGAGTGCCCGCGGGCCCCCTAAAAAAGCAACAGCGCGACCACCAAGTCGCCAGCCCACTTTTTGTGCCAGCCTGTAATTGAAGTGGATCCAGTCTCGTTTAAAACCACCACACCTTCTCACTTCCCTGTTTACTTCGACCACCTCGAAGCCTTTTTCTCGACTCATTTTCCATATTGCCTCATTAGCAGCCATTACGGCTCTTTGTACGTGACTGTGACATACAGGCACCTCCGGCACCGTGCACACCACGAACTGCACCTGGGGGGATAGCTCGCGCAAGTTGTCCACCCCCTTCGGCAAGCGCTGGACTAGTCCAGTCCCTTTCCTGTTCAGGACGTCATTTAGCCCACCTGCTACTACGACAAGGTTGCGCACGTGGGCATTTTCGGCGAGCTTTTCTTTTGCTCGCTTCATAACAGAACCTAGTCCGCCCTGGAAATGTCCCTACCGCCACTCTTTTATCGCCTTTCACCCTCTCCACAATTGCTTTTGAGCAACTAGCTATGTTTGAGTCGCCAGCGATCATCACCCTTTCACTCTCTCCTACCTCTCCCTGCTTCCCTTTGTCCTTTTCCGCGTGATTCGAACTCGACGAGGGGCATTGTCCCCTAGGTTCCTGCTTTTTCCGCGCGGCGGTCTCTAGGTAGGTGCCGCTCTTTCTAGCTAACCCTTCATCACGCTGCCCGAATTCTACGTACCCTGGTAACACTCCCTCGCCTGTCGCGTCGGAGCTCTGCGTTCCATTGTCGCGCACATTCTCGTTCACAATGGCGGCCCTGTTCAGCTTTTCCTCGGCTGCTTCGTCTCTTTTCAACTACCTTCCGTGCATCACGCTTCCTGTCCAGCTCATTCTTGAGCTCTTGCACCTGTTTGACAAGCTCTTCCTGGAAAGCCTACATTTTCTGCAGTCTAGTACGGACATCAGATTGTGTGCCGGTTGGTTCGATGCTCTCTGCATTCTCATCCGTATCCTCATCAGCTCATCAGCCTTGAGGGACCCCCCGCGCACTGCCTGCTTTGCCGGCTTTCTCGCCATGTATTGCACGGCTTTTTGCAAATACTATAATACTATAATAATGCTACTACTGATGCTAATAATGCTACTACTGATACTACAATACTATACCACTATATCAATGCAGAGCACGTGCCTTTTAGCAAGAACCGATACGCAGAAGATCCAAATCCTCAAAATGTCGCAAAGCAACTCTCATCACTGTTTCAAAAGCAACCAGTGCCGCGGAGACCGAAGGTATGACACGCTCTCGCACGCGCTCAACCACGCGGCCACGCTTTCAATTTCCTACCAAAAACACGCACAGTAAAACCACCTAATAGCTATTAATCTTGCCACCTCCAAGCTACCATTTAAAGACTACAAACACTCAACGTCCCAACCGGCTGCACGTGTTGAAGCACGTGGCGCGAAAGGACGCTCTAACAATCCTGCAAAACCAAATGTGCACGAAACACACCCGCGCACCTGAAATACGAGAGACAGAAAAGAAGAAAGAAAAAGAAAAACCACTCAATTACTATTTGAAGGCAAAAAATCAGCAAATTAAAAGCAGAAGCAAGCTCAAAGCATGCACAAAAACTTATGATTTCGTCGCCGCTACGGAGCCCCGAATAGCACGTCCATTCGCCACACTATCCAAACCGCGTCCCACCATTCGAGATGTCATCCACCACCATTCGAGACGTCCCACCATTCGAGATGTCAAATGGATGGTTGGATGGATGTTATGAGCATCCCCTTTGGAACGGGGCGGTGGGTTGCGCCACCAAGCTCTTGCTACTACGCTGCCTAATATCCTACCTAGGTTAACCAATGAAAAAAGAAAAAGAAAACACTATGAACTACCACGTCCAAACTTTCTGATCCCCTATTGCGAATTGTGCTTTTGTACGTCTCCGTCTTTTGTCGTTTCCCTACTTTTCTTCCACCAATCCTCCAATCGCCTCTTACTAATGTCTATGCGGACCTGTTTGCTTTACCATTGCTCCCGCTGAACCCAAGGGCTTCAAGGAGGCCACCTGAACATCGCCCCCGAGGGCTCCGTGGTCGCTGCGCATGCGTTAGCTGAGAGAAGGTGAGAAAGTAGGACAAGTTGGCTTTAGCGGATGTGACGTCACATTGTTGTTTGTTTTTGTTTTATGAAATAACTACTCTCGAACTCAGACGGCATGGATCGCGTCTCGTTCGCGCGCGTACGTATGGATGTAGTCCGCTTTTTGTTTTTGGCGAATGCTTAGAAGCTTCAAGTTGCGGACACTGCGGTGGGCCAGGGCTTGATGACATTTGCTGCCCAGCTGCTGGTGCTACCGCGACGTACTTGGAGCAACGGTAAGTGTCGTGCGATTACCCGTTCCCTTGCTGACACGTAAAAAACCGGTTGCGCATTCGAGCTGTGGTCGATGTGATCTCGAAATTCGAAGGAACACGAAACGGTTGTCGCAGGTCCCGCAGTGATCGCAGGATAATTTATTCGTTCGTGCCTTCAACACTGCAGTTCCTACGCGTTGCACCGATGTAAAAAAAGAACAAAAAAAAAAAACAGCGACATCTTCCACGCGCCAGAAATGCATGCACTCAACTAGCGTGGATGTCGTCCTGTGATGTTTATCGCGTTCTTAAGTCTATTTTTCTCCATCTCTATAGGATGACTACGCATGCCCTTCTTATTTACCCATGCAGCGCATGGCTGCATTTAATTACCTTTCTCACTGCTGACCGCGGTATGGGCGTCAGAGGCTTTCATTCGTTGCAGTGAGATAATTAAAGCGTATTTCCTTCACTTAAAGCTTCTTAGTAGCTCCTTTGCGAGCCGTGGAGTTAAATCATACAATGCGTACGTTGTGAGCGAGCTGGTAAACGAACCTACTTTACTGCTGCTGCTACTGTCGCTTTTACGAGAACTTTCAAAATTAAACATATATTAGTATGAATCGGCTCACCAAGCTTTATATGCACGTCTGTTGCTTTCGTTCATAGATCATGTGCGTAGCTCTGCAACCGTGACCAGTATTGTAAAAACAGCAAGAAGACAGATGACACAAGTAATGTCTCTGCTTTAATTGTTGTCTGTGCTGTTTTTAGAATATCAACCAACTCCGCGCAGTCGTGCTGTTTACAGCTAAAACGTGTTTTTTCTTGTTGCATGAGGAGCATTTGCTTCTAATTGGGGCAGTAACGTTGTGAATTGTCCTCGGCCCAGATCGCTGACTGTGTGCAACCTTGTCTAATTTGTTTCACTTTGCTGCTGTCTTTACAGCTTCTGCTTATTTTCTCTGCCTGCACCTTATATTTGTTGTGTTTATCGAGACCTGGCCTGTCTCTGCCTCGTTGAAGACAAATGGACACAAGTACTGGTTGCTGTTGGTTTGCTCAGTCTGAGCGTGGTATGTATATCCATTTGCTAAAAGGGTATGCTGCTGCGTCTAGTGCAGGTACTGCTCATCTAAAGGTAGATTTAATTAGTAGTGGTTTGAGTGAGAATTCGTTGGTTCGAGTGATGTATGACACCAGAGAGTTATTGTTCTAGAAAACTGACAAAGCTGGTCCACAAATTTAAGGTATGGAGATGCTTAACCATTCAAGTGTTCTAAGTTGCCATGACGTATTACACACATTTAAAATTTCAGTTGCAAAAGACATAGTAGAAGAAGAATCCAGAGGATATGCTGCCAGATGCCTTGAGACAATAAATTGTAGAGAAAGCATTATAGTGTGAGCTGCCAATGATTGTCGTCAGCTCTAACCCATTTTTCTATATAGTCACTGTTGCTTCATCGTCTGTTGCCATCACATGCTTGTTATAAACAAAAAATTGAGCTGCACGATTCCCCTGATTTTTCTCGCTCATAAGATACAAATGTTTTGATTTCGGCTGCCTTGGGGCCTCATGGTAGAAAACGAGTGTTTATTAGCCAGTTGCCAGCTTCTAAGATCATGTGCTTTGTAATGTGGGTGTTTTAAAGGATACTACACATTTGCCATCATAACTGTGAGTGCTGCTGCCTAGCACTCCCAGGGCTATGTTTAGTACATATGCGCAGCTATCCAAGAAAATTGACATTGGGACAACTGCCGTTGAAGCTCACTTGGTAGAGCATTGCAAGCACAAGGTAGAAAACGTGGGTTCAGCTTCGTTGTCTCTTATGCAAAGCATTATCATGAGCTGTCTCCTGGCTTCTTCGTATATCCAGTCAGATAGGCTCAATAATAATTAGTAATGTGCCTGATGGTGGGTCGTTAATCTGGGTCCTTAGTGCAGCAGCCCAATTCTTTACCCATTAGACTAAACATGCATGCATAGTGCGCCAGATTAATCTCATTGGTTCTCTCGTAGCAGCTAATTCTTTCAGATGTTATGTGACACAGAGTTTGGGATTCACCCGTTTCAGCTCAGATGCAACAAAGCAGGTGTGTCTATTTCGCTGAGAAGTGTGTGCAGTTGTTTTAGTTTCTCTGTGTTTATTGTGCTTTGTATTTCATGTGGTGTTAGGCATTACCTCAATTGCAGCTTCAATGCTGTGCCTATAAAAACAGTTGAATTGAATTGAATTTTTATTCTCCTTGAACAAATACACAAGGAAGGAGTAGCCACAAAAAGCTACTGAGATTAGTAGCTTGACGAGGTGGCTGCCCCTTTACACAGCAGCAGCAGCAGTTATTAAACAATTTTCATACAAATGACTGCTTTCATACAGATGCACGGACAATGATTGCACAACGGAACATAAGCATTTTGCAAAATACATAAGAGAGCTTCACATTTATGAGCAAAATATATGAAAATAGATAAATAAATACATCATAATTCACAGGAACTGATCTCGCATTGCTTTTTTAGACAACTGTGACACATCTACAGATTTGTTGGCAAGATTATTGAGCAGAGCTGGAAGAGTAAAAGCGATTGCTTGTTTCGCATTGTTGTTTTGAGAAGTAGGTATGTGCCAAATATTGTGGTGACGCGTAGTGTATACGGCAATATTTTCTCTTAACTGAAATTTCGCTGTAAAAAGAGTTGTTCTTTTTTGTGGCTGAGCAGTATGTCTGGAGTAAACAATAATTATAAAAATCATGGACATTTATAACATTAAATTGTTTAAAGAGTAGCTGTGTGTGAAAATCATATGGGACATTTGCAATTATTCGCATAAACTTCTTTTGAAGTAGGAACAGTCGGTTTAGATTCGTTTTTGTTGTTGTGCCCCATACTAGGTGGGCGTAGGATAACTGAGAAAGGGCTAACGAGTTATATAGTAGTAGTTTTATACGTTGAGGAATGATATGTCTACATTTGTTTAGCATACCCACAGTTTTGCACAATTTTTTATGAGTTTCTCGGATATGGTCATCCCAAGTTAAAGTACTTGAAAAATATACGCCCAGCGCTTTCATGCATTCTACTATTTCAATTACATTGTGACCAAGTGTAATCAGCGGCAATCTTATAACCTTATTTTTTGGTCTGAAGAGTATTGCTTTTGTTTTTGCGGTATTAATAAGTAAGGAATTCCACTTTGTCCATTCCAGTAACAGCGGCACTGTTTCATCAGATGTCTTTTGTATATCGTCAGTTGTTTTACCGGTGATTAATAATGTAGTGTCGTCAGCATAGCAAATTGGTGTTACATGTGGATTTAAGGTAAAGGAGTGTAGGTCGTTAACGTAAACACAAAATAAAAGTGGCCCCAATATACTGCCCTGGGGTACTCCCATCTTTATGCATTTAATATCTGAAGAGGATGTTCCTATTGATACGTACTGCTTACGATGCCTTAAGTAAGAAGCTACGAGGTCATACGCAATGCCGTGTACACCGTATGACTGCAATTTATCAAGTAGTATTTCATGCTGTAGTGAATCAAAGGCTTTCGATAAATCTACGTATACTGCCAGTGTTAAATTATGGTCTGAAAAATGTTTTAAGATTATTTCCTTTTGCTTTAGCAGCGCGGTTTCTGTCGAACAATGCTGACGAAATCCATGCTGAAAATTGTGTAGTAATGATTGCTTAGAAAAACAGTTAGACAATCTTATATACAAGAGCTTTTCTATCGCTTCGGAAAAAACGGGTAAAATCGATATGGGTCTATAGTTCTTCAATACATTTCTGTCACCGCCCTTAAAAATTAAAGTTACTTTTGCAATCTGCATGTTTTTTGGAAATACACCAGTGGAGAGGATAAGATTAAGAATGTGCGTTAATGGACGCGCTATCTCATGCACTACATACTAAGTTTATAATTGTGGAAGCTACCTCTTGAGCGTCTGTTGGGTAAAAAAAATATGGTGTTTGGGCTTGTGCAAGGTCTGTGTATACTTTTGTGTTGTTGTACTGCATTACTTGTGAATTGGTTAATGAAAAAATTGCTGAACAGATTGGCTAAAGCAGAACCAGAAACATAATCGTTACCGTAACATATTGAGTCAATTTCATTGGATTCTTGGTTACGCCCGAGAACAGTGTTTATTTTTTTCCAGGTCAGGTCGGTACGCTTAGTGTCATGTGAAAATAGATTAGAGTAATACGCCGACCTCGCTTTCCGGAGCAACTTCACAATGTTGTTTCTAAGCCGCTTAAATTCAGCAAATACATTTAGGTCCTTCGTTTTAAGGAAGGTAGCGTAGAGTTGTTCTTTGGTTTTAATTTTATCGTATATATCCTTGCTTACCCAAGGTTTTCTTATTTTGTATGTCCGTTTAGCAGTTTTTGTGGGAAAACTTGCGTGATAAGCATTTTTCACTACATTAAGAAATTCGTCATATGCCTTATCTGCATCTTTGATTTCATTTATGCACTCCCATGTAACATCCAGCAGGAATTCTTTAAATCACGTCAAGTTTGCATCCGAAATACCTTGATAAACGCGTTGACGTTTTGCTTTTTTACGGCAAACTGTGTCTAAAAGAAGAAAAACGGGTAAATGATCACTGATATCACAAGCTATGGTGCCAGCGGTAGTTTTTTAAAGCATGGTATTCGTTATGAATAAATCTAACAAAGTCTCTGATGTGTCTGTTATTCTCGTTGCACTTGTCGGAACAATATCATAGCCATACATACTAACAGTCGATAACAAAGTCATTTGCTTGGAATCACGTTGAAGTAAATTAATATTAAAATCACCTCCGACAACAAGTTTCAGATTCTGCTCAGTTGAAAAACATAATAAACGTTCCAAAAAACCAAAGAAATTGTCAGAGCGGCCAGCGGGCGGCCTATACAAGCCAACAAACATGTTTTCATTTGCACGGACCGCTACAGCTTCATAGTCATCAGTTACACATGTGTACTCTCTTTCAAGGTGGCAATCGATGCATTTTTGCGTAAGGATAGATACACCGCCCCCTCTTTTGTTGTTTCGCGTCACGAAGAAATGAGCATACGGTGGTGGCGCATACATTTCCGAGTCATTTTCGTACCAGGTTTCTGTTAATATAATCACAGAGAAGGGGAAGCTTACGCTATGAAAAAAAAGTTCCAGGTCATCTATTTTTGATTTTGCAGACCGACAATTGAGAGTAAGAAAAGACAAAGAAGAATATCGTGGTTTTACTTTTTCAGAGAACTGGTGGGGTAAGACAACCATATCGGATAATCACACAAGCAATGCTACTAAGTCAACGATTGCAACTGCGTGTCTTTCTTGACAACAGTCGCTCGATCCCCAGTGGCCTTCCGCATAAGAATTTTGCCGTTCGCATGCCAGACAAAACGGAAGTTGTTCGCCGCTGCCCAGTCTTTTGTTGAGCGTAGAAGTTCTCGGTTCTGTTTCGTTATATGTGCTAGGATTGAAGCGCGGTTCCCGACGTCTCTTAGACTCTTACGTTTAGCGTACCACAGTTCTCTCTCTCTTTGACGACTGAAACGAACAATTATACCGGGGGTTTTGTCTGGCCTTGCGGGAAGTCAGTGTATGGCAGTAATATCATTATCTTTCAGGCAAGGTACTTCAAGAACAGGTGCAAGTTCATTTACTTTACCGAGCAAATCTTCACCAGGTGTCACAGGAATACCATGGAACTCTAAATTTTGGCGCCTGCTGCGCCATTCGAGTTCATGGATGGCCTCCTGTAACTGCATCTGTGTTTCGCTCAATCGCGCTTCGTCAATCTTGTCCACTCTTTTCTTGAGCGACTGTATATCCTTGTCCTGTTTATCTAGACGTTTCATGATGTCGTCAAACGTTTGTGACATATGGTGAATCGGTTCTTCTATTCCGAGAACAGATTTCCTTAGCGGTAATAGGTTCTCTAGCTTTTCTCCTATCATCGCTAGCTGTAAGGCAACATCAGTTGCTTCGTATGCTGAACTGGAACTTTTTGCCGATATTCCAGCGGATTTTGCTTCCCGACAAGATTCGCACTTCAACGTTTTCCGATAGGTATCCCTTTTCGAGCGGAGTACCTTTTGTGTTACATCGCAACAGCTTCCAGCATGGAAAATGTTGTTGCACCCAATACAAGCAAGAGTCAATTCATCGCGTGTGGTAGGCTTTTCACAGACAGAGCACTCTGTACTAGACATAACTGCAAGGGTTCAATGGCAGCAGCGGCAGGCGAGACAGATTAAGGGCACCAATAGTACAAAGCTATGGTTAACTGACCTGCGTAAAGCAGCAAGCAGATTTACGATGCCCTCTGGTCACCGCCGCTGCTGCCAGTGGAAGGCCATGCAGACATCGCTGGGTATATATCCGGCTAAGCAGTGTCCAGATGTCGCTGCAGTGCCGTGACGTTGTGCCGAAGTCCGATGCAGTAGTTCAGCTTGTAGATATGGTCCTCGTGGTCGGCGTTCCGTGGCGAGATAACAGCGACCTTTCTTCTTTTTTCCCTGCGTAAAGCAGCAAGCAGATTTACGATGCGCTCTGGTCACCGCTGCTGCTGCCAGTGGAAGGCCATGCAGACATCGCTGGGTATATATCCGGCCAAGCAGTGTCCAGATGTCGCTGCAGTTCCGTGACGTTGCGCCGAAGTACGATGCAGTAGTTCAGCTTGTAGATATGGTCCTCGTGGTCGGCGTTCCGTGGCGAGATTACAGCGACCTTTCTTCTTTTTTCCCTGCGTAAAGCAGCAAGCAGATTTACGATGCGCTCTGGTCACCGCCGCTGCTGCCAGTAGGTGCGTGTAGGTAGGTGCTCAGGAGTAACGGGAAGCTCATTCTTCCTCATTCTCTCTTGCATACAGCAGGTAGTGCGTCCAGTTTACTGCCATGCACCTGTGTGGGGCATTTCCTTGTTCTTATTCTGGTGATGTGTTGTACATAGGGGAAAAGTCAATCCTCTACATCATGGTTGTCAGTGCCGCTGAATACAGTGCAGTCTCCGTCTCGCTGCCTTGAAATGTCATAAGAGGTGACATCTGGGGGTAAAGTAGCATCTTGCTGTACCTTGTCATCGGGCATAGCCAAGGTTGTGGCTGTGCAACCCAAGGATCCTGGAACTTTCTGTGGGACCAATGGCACCGATGTTGAAAAGTGGGTGGCTATGTACGAACGTGTGAGTGGAATCAACAGATGGGACCCCACGCGTGTGCTAGTTCACCTGTTGTTCTACCTAAGAGACACGGCAAAGGTGTGGTATGAAAACCACGAAGAGGAGCTAACCAGCTGAAACCAATGCAAAGAGAAGTTGACAGAGTTGTTTGGCAAACCAGCCGGCCGTAAAATTGACGCAAGACATGAACAGGCCTCCTGTGCCCAATCCCCCACGGAGTCCTATCTCTTGTACATCCAGCACATGCTGGCACTTTGTCGTAAAACAAATCCGATCGCGACATGACAGAAGCTGAGAAGGTCGGGCATGTGCTTAAGGACGTTGCTGACGATGCCTTTAATCTGCTCATGTGCAAAAGCTGCTCTACAGTTGATGTTATCTTTAAAGAGTGTCGACAATTCCAGCACGCCAAAAGCCGATGCGCCTTGCAACCATTTGCCAGACTTCCCACTACTGCTGCAACGCCGACGTGTGAAGATCAACCCACACAGCAGCATGCGTTGCCATCGGAGGATGTGGTGCGAATCGTTCACGTGGACTGGGTGCGATGGCGCCTGCATTTCTGTTCGCCTATCCCTGATGCTACAACATTTTCAGTCCCCTTCTTACAAGCCATCATTCACCAGGAACTTGAAAACATTGGCTTACGTTCTGTCTGTGCTGTTGCCAATCCCAGAGCTAACAAACGCCCTTCTACTATTTTTGCTCCACCCCGACGCTTCTCTCCACGTTATCGCAACCCGACTGAGTAGAGAACTGCCGACGACCAGCCGATATGTTTCACCTGCCGCCGCATTGGTCATGTCGCCTGATACTGTCACAACTCGTGGCCCTTAACACTTTGCATGCCTGCCAACCTGAGCCGTTTTGATGAAAATGCCCACAATGTTTCGCCCACCGCCGAATCTAACAGCGCCAACTCTGCTAGGAACATGTGGTACAGTCGCTCGCCGTCGCCAACCGCACGGACACCAGTCTCGTTCACCGCAAACACGTCTTTGTGGTTCTAGAGCTGCGCTGGCATTGCCCAAGAACAGGATATATCGGCATGGTGCAGAATTGCAGAGTGGGGGCGCTCCATTCTATCCCCACTTCATTCCTTCAGAGTTGTGATTTATGTGATTCCAGTCCTTTTAATTCGTCGGAGTTCTGACAGTTGAACCATTCCCACTCCTTGAGTGGTCGAACTAATCTACTCCAATCCTCCAATGACAGTAAATAAAACGCTTTCTGTATAATTACTTACTACTTGCGCCCCGATGCAGCAATAGTGTAGAGGTAGAGCATCTGCCTCACCTGCAAAAGGGCTGTGGTTCAAATCTCGGTGCCACGCAATTTTCCACTGGATAAAAAAAAATCCACATGTTGATACAGCTGTATAAACAGGCCTGGTGGCCTGACCCTGGTGACCAGAACCGGTAATGCACTCCCTCACCAGAGAAGGATTGGCCACCTTCGTGCAGTACTTGGCCACAACCTTCTATATGAATAGAACAATCAAACCCCGGCCCTCAGTCCCCAGCAGCTACAAAGCAACTGACCATTGCGGCGGTCAGACCTGTGACGCAGCAGAGGGTACTATAGGAATCTCTGGATCCAGACAGGCCGCCATTGGAATCTGAACAATCTGTGCAATGTTTAACGCTAGAACGTTTTCTAGTGAGGAGAGTCTAACAGTGCTATTGGAGGAATTAGTGGGCATTAAATGGGATATAATAGAGCTCAGTGAGGTTGGGAGGACATATGAAGCATATACAGTGCTAAAAAGCGGGCACATCCTGTGCCACCAGGGCTTAGCGGAGAGACGAGAACTAGGAGTCGGATTCCTGTTTAATAAGGATATAACTGGTAACATACAGGAATTGTATAGCATTAAAGAGAGGGTGGCAGGTCTTGTTGTGAAACTTAATAAGAGGTACAAATTGAAGGTCATACAGGTCTACGCCCCTACATCTAGTCATGATAACCAGGAAGTCGAAAGCTTCTATGAAGATGTGGAATTGGTGATAGGTAAAGTCAAAACAAATTACACTATACTGATGGACGACTTCAATGCCAGGGTAGGCAAGAAGTAGGTTGGAGAAAAGTCAGTGGGGGAATATGGCAAAGGTTCTAGGAATAGTAGGGGAGAGTTATTAGTAGAGTTTGCAGAACGGAATAATTTGCGGACAATGAATACCTTCTTCCGCAAGCGGGATAACTGAAAGTGGACATGGAGGAGCCCGAATGGCGAGACTAGAAATGAAATAGACCTCATACCCTGCGCTAACCCTGGCATCATACAATATGTGGACGTGCTCGACAAGGTGCGCTGCAGTGACCATAGGGTGGCAAGATCTCGAATTAGCCTAGACTTGAGAGAATAGAAAAAACTGGTACATTAGAAGCCGATCAATGAGTTAGCAGTAAGAGTTAGCAGTGTGCCTTAAATAGACTGGATGACAGGCCATTTACGGAAGCGAAGATCTTGGGGGCCTGGCCTCATAGTTCATTGGCCCAGAAAGCAGTTCGAGCGCTTTTTCGCTACCTGAGGGAAACAGACTTGAGTGCCAGACTGTAGACATCCTATACCTAAGTTCTCTCTCTCCCTCTTTCACTCCCCATTCCCCTCCCCACGTGTAGGGTAGCAAACTGGACTCAGTCTAGTTAACCTCCCTGCCTTTCTGTCTTCCCTTCTCTCTCTCTCTCTCTAGCAGTAAGAGGGGAAAATAGAGGAATTTCGGATCAAGCTACAGAAGAGGTATGCGGCTTTAACTCGGGAAGAGAACCTTAGTGTTGAAGCAAAGAACGAAAATCTTATGGGCATCATTAAGGAGTGTGCAATAGAAGTCGGTTGTAACTTCGTTAGACAAGATACCAGTAAGCTATCGCAGCAGACGAAAGATCTAATTAATAAACCAACCCTTATACATAGCTTTCATTATGGAATTGGGGTGTAGACGAGCCATATGTACAAATACTGAAAGATATCTACAGCCACCGTAGTCCTTCATAAAGAAAGCAACAAAATCCCAACAAAGAAGGGCGTCAGTCAGGAAGATACGAACTCTCCAATGCTATTCACAGCATGTTTACGCAAGGTATTCAGAGACCTGGATTGGGAAGAATTGGGGATAAGAGTTAATGGAGAATACCTTAGTAACTTGCGATTCGCTGCATATTGCCTTGCTTAGTAACTCAGGGGACCAATTGCAATGCATGCTCACTGACCCGGAGAGGCAAAGCAGAATGGTAGGTCTGAAAATTAATCTGCAGAAGACTAAAGTAATTTTTAACAGTCTCAGAATAGAACAGCGGTTTACGATAAGTAGCGAGGCACTGGAAGTGGTAAGGGAATACATCTACTTAGGGCAGATAGTGACCGCGGAACCGGATCATGAGACTGAAATAATCAGAAGAATAAGAATGGGCTGGGGTGCATTTGGCAGGCATTCTCAGACCATGAACAGTAGGTTGCCATTATCCCTCAAGAGAAAAGTGTATAATAGCTGTGTCTTAGCAGTACTCACCTACGGGGCAGAAACCTGGAGGCTTACAAAAAGGGTTCTACTTAAACTGAGGACGACACATCGAGCTATGGAAAGAAGAATGATGGGTGTAACGTTAAGGGGATAAGATGAGAGCAGATTGGGTGAGGGAACAAACTCGAGTTAATGATATCTTACCTGAAATAAAGAAAAATGGGCAGGGCATGTAATGAGGAAGGAAGATAACCGATGGTCATTAAGGGTTATGGACTGGATTCAAAGAGAGGGGAAGCGTAGCAGGGGGCGGCAGAAAGTTAGGTGGGTGGATGAGATTAAGAAGTTTGCAGGGACAGCATGGCCACAATTAGCGCATGACCGGGGTAGTTGCTGTTTATTCAAGCATTTTGCAAATGCGGCTCGGTTTTAAGCACCCCTTCTTATGTTTAAAAAAACAGAAATGAACATCCAGTATTCTTTTTTAACTTTCACTAAGCTTATCATATAGCTCAGTGTTAACATACAGGTTAACATACAGTATTTACAGGTGAGGTTACAGAAAGCAGTAATAATTGACAGTAAACACTGCTTGGGTGGTGAAAAACATGGGAATCAGGTCATTTTATTTTTGACAACCTTTTTTGGCATAGGAGGCCAAGCAAATGGTGATGTAGCAACACTGTAAAGACTGAATAAGATGGATGTGGAATGCCTTGATGACTTCTCTTTCTGTTTTTGATTTTGCCTTCGAAATGAATTTATTCTGTTCCAGATAAGGGAGGCAGCTTTTGCATCTGCAACAGAACATCGGTGGATGTTGTGTGAAGCACTTTTTCCATGCTTTTTCACTACCTGAGCAAGGTAACTTTCTTGGTGCTTCATCATGCAATTTATACAGTCAACTTCCATTAATTCTACCCTCACGAGACTGACGGGTCGAATTAAGACGCAAAAACCTGCTGAAGCACCGTTGATTCATTTGGCAATATGTGCTTGAGTAACACGCCTCTGAAACGAACGTGCATCATATTTCTATTTGTCCACAGTATAAAACTGAAGTAGAAATGACTTAACTCCAAACCAAAGTAGAAACCTACGCGTACCTGATTTTTTAGAATGGCAGCTGATTTTCTAAAGCCAGCTTCGCCGTATTACAGCCATGATATGCGGTAAAGCGTATGAATGCTACAACCACTGTTTTAGTTTCGCAATCGATTGCACAGCTAGGCAATTTTTGTCTCAATGCCCTTCGAAAACAAAAAGTGTTCGTTAGAATCAGATAAGTTACCACAATAGGACATTGTCAGCTACCGTTACTGCTTGAAAATCTTTCTCGGGTGGGTCAAAAATAGGCATTTCAGAGAGGAGATGGCATTTGTTTAACGCATCTGGCGAATGCCAGTTTTAGGATCGAAATAATGACTGTTTAATCCCATAGAAATGCATGGGTGTCGGCCAGGATCGAAATAACTCAAAAAATTAAATGAACCAGAGTCAGATTATTAGAAGTTTACTGTACGCCTTTTTCTGTTCTCGAAGAAGTTGTCATTTTAATATGTAGTTTTCTTCTATCAGTGTGGCAATGGTGCTAAATTTAGCATTTGTTTGAATCATCCATTGTTCCAAGGACAAGCTACAAAGTAGGGGCACACTTTGAGACTTGAAGCATTTCCACATATAAAGGCAGGGCATGTTAACATCTGTACAATTAACATAAGTTGGCTGTATTGTCTGCATAGCATGTTGTTGCTTTTTTGAAATGTGGTCTTTCTGTAAAATAAAGTTGCATTTGTTTCAAATAAATTGCTGAACTATTGCTTGTGTGTTTTCCTGTGCTCTCTGTGCTGATTGCGCTTTTGAAAGTGCAGTGAGCAACTGCAGACTGAAATGCACAAGGCTTCACTTTATCATGCCAGGAAGCATTTTGACTTGACAAAGGAGCCTTAACCCCTTCCATGCACACACTTTTTTTGTATAAACACATCAAATGAAAGACAGTGACCTCTTCTCATGTGTTTTAAAGCCCGGCAGTGTTAAAGACAGAGTGAAGTTGTACAAATACAATTTACTGTTAAGTATTGCTGCTAAAACCTCATGCTTGTGTATAGTATGTGCATGCAGTGCTGGCCATGCCGTGGTAGAGCCCTGAAACAGCTTTCACCACACTGCTTGCTATAGCATTGCTGTGTTCTGCAACCTGAGGTCAAAACTATAAATCTCTAGAAGTTCAGCAGCACAATTGACAGCTATTTCCGTATGTTCGATGCACTCCTGGCCCGGGACTTTTCGTCCTGTAGGCAAAATAGATGGCTGCCTCGGACGCTGTTTTGGAAAGAGCACAGCGTACCTTGAAAGCTTCCTCACAATGCTTCACCAGCAGGTTTTGCCAGCGAGAGTGGAGGGGGGCACAATAGTTTGACTTTACATGGTGCGGCACAATACCTTAAAATGCTGCTGCTTCTGGCTTCCATATACTATGACATGCTGGTGCACCTCAACATGGAGCAACCCCATTTTACTAAAATTCTGAATTCTTCTACCAACATGGTGTCGTGTGGCTATTCATGATCACTGTATAAAACCGGGGCAAACAGCGTGTCTAAAAAGTACAAGAGCTGGTATAACTGTAATGAATGACCTGCAGTCATTCGAAATGTGTAAAATCGCAAGAATTGGTCAAACTCAAACACCGCAGAGTTTAAGTAGTCCTGGCACAATTTTTTTCTTATGCGTGTGTAGCTGTCATTCAGTTAACTACACTACAAAACTTCAAATTCCTTCTATGCGCAACAAATATATCCTTAACGCAAACAGTTAATCATGTGCCAAAGGCAGTGTGGCCCCATAATCTGGTGACAACATTGCATGGTAGGTCACAAACAAATGATGCATACTGCAGTTGTTCATGAGTAAGCCACGCCATTATTAGGTCATTGAAAACTGAGCATCTTAGGACCACTATGCAGCACAACATTGGTCTTTCTGTCTTGGTGCACACTGTGGAGTGGGTGCATGTTAAAAACCTCAGGCGATTAATGTTAAGCCGGAGTCCGCAACTATGGCATGCCTCGTAATCGTATCGTGGTTGTGACTTATAGAACACTAGAATTAAATTAATTTTAATTTATATGTTTGAGAAGAGTCATAAGAAAATTTATTTAGTGAAGCAAGTCTTAGCACACATTAAGAATTGCTCAAAGCACATGCAGCTTTCAGTGACATGGTGTGGTCATAAAAGCTGCCATTTGGAACCAGATTAATATAAAAAAATTCAGTCCAAAAGTTTAATGTCAGTGCTCCTTTACATGTAAGCATGAGGGACACATCTTTAAAGGCATCATCTAAATCCTGTGTAAGTATTTATTGGTGAATATCAAATGGCCCTACATCTAAGGAAGTTATAGGGTGTTATGATAACAGGAAGCCACAAGATTTTTGTTGTGCACTCTTCCTATAGAGACAATATAGGGCAGCAACAAAATAGTTGGACTTAGTGAAGAATTCATTCAATATCTTTGCCAATTTGGCAGTTTCACTATTAGAGATAATGAAGGCCAAGCACCTTGAAATGCATGCCCAAACCTCATCAGCATTGCATCACTTATTTCAAATAACTTTCATTTTGTCATTTTGCCAGATTAAAAGTTCTAAAAAACCTGCTTGACTGGTTTCAAGAACTTTCCGAGAACAGTTTGGTTCCATTCGAATGCAGCATTGTCAGTCTTTAGTGAACTAAACCCATCTTTACTGATATGCAATTAGGTAGATCAAAGCATATGCTGTCAAAGTGCATGTGACAGAGTGTTTGGAGTGGGCATTCCTGGGTGATGTTGCCAAGAAGGGAGTTTTGAGTTTAATGCACAGAGCAGCTATAGCATATGAAAACCAGCACTTTACTCATTTTTTAGATACCGCAGGGCTTGCGCTACTGCTGGTCATGGTCTACTATAATTTCTACCATATATGGGCATTGTCATGACAAGTTATTTTTATTGTCCTACAATATATTCCCTCTGTGTACAATCAACATCTCTGCCAAGGACAACAGAAACAGTATGATTGGAAACTGCAGAATTCTCCATCTGCGGAGGTGGCTGGCTGATTGCCGTATTAGATGCTTTGTGAGCTGGCATTGATGTGTAAATCTCAACTCATCTGCAAGCATACAAAATAGGCTTTGGGATACTTTTACCACAAGAAGAAAGACTAAAATGTCAGTTGCCTGTGACATATGGCACATACCCATGACGAGGGATCGGCTAGGATTCCCCATGAATACATCAAATAGCTTTATATTCCCAATAACTTGATAGTACATAATACTGATATGTAAGAAAAATAAACAACAAAGTAACTGAAAAACGAACAGGTCTACTACGATTGAGCCACAAGGGGAAAGATGGAAACATTTGTGTTAATTGTATGAAAAAAATGTGCCTAAGATGTGCCTGAATCAAACACTTTCTTGTAATCAATGAAAGCTATGTATAAGGGTTGGAATTAAAATTAGATCTTTCGTCTCCTGCGATAGCTTACTGGTATCCTGTCTAACGAAGTTACAACCGACTTCTATTGCACACTCCTTAATGACGCCCACAAGATTGTCGTTCATTGCTTCGATACTAAGGTCCTCTTCCTGAGTTAAAGCCGAATACCTGTTCTGTAGCTTGATCTGGAATTCCTCTAGTTTCCCTCTTACCGCTAACTCATTGATTGGCTTCTTATGTACCAGTTTTTTCTATTCTCTCAAGTCTAGGCTAATTCGAGATCTTGCCACCCTATGGTCACTGCAGAGCACCTTGCCGAGCACGTCCACATCTTGTATGATGCCAGGGTTAGCGCAGAGTATGAAGTCTATTTCATTTCTAGTCTCGCCGTTCGGGCTCCTCCACGTCCACTTTCGGCTATCCCGCTTGCGGAAGAAGGTATTCATTATCCGTATATTATTCTGTTCTGCAATCTCTACTAATAACTCTCCCCTGCTATTCCTAGTGCCTGTGCCATGTTCCCCCACTGCCTTGTCTCCAGCCTGCTTCTTGCCTACCTTGGCATTGAAGTCGCCCATCAGTATAGTGTATTTTGTTTTGACTTTACCCATCGCCGATTCCACGTCTTCATAGAAGCTTTCGACTTCCTGGTCACCATGACTGGATGTAGGGGTGTAGACACGTACAACCTTCATTTTGTACCTCTTATTTAGTTTCACAACAAGACCTGCCACCCTCTCGTTAATGCTATACAATTCCTGTATGTTACCAGCTATATCCTTATTAAACAAGAATCCGACTCCTAGTTCTCGTCTCTCCGCTAAGCCCTGGTGGCACAGGATGTGCCCGCTATTTAGCACTGTATATGCGTCATTTGTCCTCGCAACCTCACTGAGCTCTATTATATCCCATTTAATGCCCGCTAATTCCTCCAATAGCACTGTTAGACTCTCCTCACTAGAAAACGTTCTAGCGTTAAACATTGCCAGGTTCAGATTCCAATGGCGGCCTGTCCGGATCCAGAGATTCTTAGCACCCTCTTCTGCGTCACAGGTCTGACCGCTGCAATGGTCTGTTGCTTTGTAGCTAAAGTCGCTAAATAATTTCAAAGTATCGACAGGCTTTGATCCAGCCGACGACGCCAGTGATAGGCTGAACGGTGACATGTGACCTTGCTCCGCGCCTTTGCCGACATGAAAGTTCCTGCGCGCCGGGCGAAGTGCGCGCGTTTCGCCTGTTGTGCTATGCACATTGCTGCGATAATTTCGTTTCGGGAGGGCCGAAATGCCTTGTTGCTGTGCGGTTGAGTGCCGAAACCGGACGAAGGATGGCAAGAAGTTATTTTGCATCCTGCGCGGCAACCAGAACCTAACCAGAAGAAAAGTATGGTTGCACAGAATTTAACGGAAGGACTTTGAACCGCCGCTAACTGCACAACTATGCGAGGCAAGTAACGTAGAGCGATACGAAGGTGCGATAGAAAGTATACACGTGCGTGTGTCGAGCTGTGATAGTATTTCACTCGCGTGCATGAATGTTGATGGCCGAAGTTTGTGGTGAATATTTATTTTAGTTCGTTATGAGCCCGCTGAATAGCTCAGTATGACCTAGGATGCGAAGGACCGGAATGCTTTGTTGCTGTGCGGGTGGGTGCCGAGATCAGACGGAGGACGACAAGAAGTTATTTTGCATCCCGTGCGGCAAACAAACCCTAACCAGAAGATAAATGTGGTCGCATAGAGTTGGACGGAAAGACTGAACCGTCGGTAACTGCACGACTATGCTAGGAAAGCAACGTAGAGCGATACGATGGTGCGAGAGAAACTATACACGTGTGTGTGCAGAGCTGCGATAGTATTTCATTTGCGCGCATAAGTGTTGACGGCCGAAGTTTGTGGAGATTATTGATTTTAGTGCATTATGAGCCCGTTGACTTGGCAAGTGGAGCATGACCTCCTAGCATGCAAGTAAATAGTGTGGCAGAAGCGCATTAACTCGCTGACAAATATCCGCATTGCATTACGTGCGCAATTTCAGCAAATTTCAGCAGCGAATTCTACTTTTATACTTTCCTGTGTTTGTGCGTGCGTTATTAACTGCGCATCACAATATGTCCAAAAAGTAATCCAACTCTGCATATCCTAATCGTATTTGGTGCGTTGCATATGTGAATAAATATATTCCTAAGTGCCTGCATTACTAAGCTTTTGAAAACAAATTCTGCATAGCCACTGCTATCGGCCATCAAATAATAAAGTTCTTTTTTTTTTTCGAAAGTAGTCCTATTAGGGTTATTATAATTACACGAAGGTATTTCGCCCTCATCAGCAGCAGTCCTTGGTATAGTTATTCTGGCGGCTAGCTTCCCACGCTATGCGTGCCGCCATCGCACCTGGTTAAGCTTTTCCTAGACGCTAGAGTTATGCTTTGTCCGCGCAACCTTGAGCGATCGGAAAGCGCGTTTCCCCCTCTTGGCCGGCGGAGAAGGGAGGCTTCGTTCCGGCCGCGAAGCTCTCCACATCTCTGTAAGGTGCCCTGTGGATGTCTCGTGCTGACGATGCCCTCTCGGTGAGCGCATATTTCCCCCCCTCATCTTTTAAGAGGTTCAATACATACAAGCATCTGTCTCGCAAACCAGATTTTTTTTTTTCAAGGGAATTTTCCACGTCTCAGTAATTTCTCTCGTCGTATTCGAGTGCTGATTGCCGTGTTATAGTTTGTTAACGAAGCTTTCCCTCAAGTCTAAATATTTTAAGGCAGTTTGTCGTGTGCATATCATGGCCACGCACGCTTATATCGCCTTCCGTTTCTCTACCACGGTTGCGCTTTAAAACCACGACGCTGCAAGTTTGCTTCAGAGACTATCCTTTCCTTCCCACTTCTCCGCCCTTAAACTGGCTCTCTCAACTACTACACGCAGAGACAAAGCAACAGCGCGCGCATTAGATCCCATAGATGAGATGAATATTTACAATTATTATTAGGGTTATAATTATATTCGAGTGCTGATTGCCGTGCTATCGTTTGCTAACGAAGCTTTCCCTCAAGTCTAAATATTTTAAGGCAGTTTGTCGTGTGCGTATCATGTCCACGCACGCTTATATCGCCTTCCGTTTCTCTACCACGGGATGCGCTTTTAAACCACGGCGCTGTAATTTTGCTTCAGATAAAGCCCCTTGATAATTTGAAAGTAGCGACACTCTCCTCCTCACGGCGCTTTCCTCCTCGATTCTCCTCGCCCGCTGGCTGCGCACGGCGCGCTATTCCTCCTGGGCTCCCGCTAACGGGCCGCAGGATTCTATGGAGGCGTGTTATTTTGGGCCAGTTGCGCGCCCCAGGGGGGTTGAAAATTTTGAGAAATGCTAATAACAGCATCGATAATGCTGGAGGCAACGTTTATGAGGAGATTGGTTTTTCTTAAAGCCGTATGAACGGGGTATACCGATGTAAAGGGAGCTTTGAGGCGAGTTCTATACTCCAGACAATTTTTCTGCCACATGATCAGATGCTTTACTTCGTGCGTCTGATCTAGTATTGCTTGTGACACATCCCTTTGTGTGTGGCTTATTAAGCGAAAGCCTTAGACCTCTGTTTCAGGGTCCCGTTGTGATCTAAAGGAAGTATCACGTGACGGAGGGAGGGCGGGAAGCGAACCAAAGCCTGTGCAGCCGCGTATAAGAGATGATTAATGATTAGCAAAGTAATGATTGATTAATGATTGGATTAAGATGAATTCGGGTGTAGTAAGGGGGATTAGGGTGGATTAAAGCCGATAAAGGTGCAGTAGGGTGATGAAGGTGGATTAAGGTGCATAAGAGAGGTTGAATAAAGGTGGATGAAGGTGCGTTGAGGTGCATTAAGGACGATTATAGTGGATTAGGGTGGATGAAAGTGCGCGAAGGATAAGGGTGGATTAAGGTGCATTAAGGAGGATTATGGTGGGCTAGGGTGTATTAAAGTGAATGAAGGAGGACTAGGGTGGATTAATAAGGATTAGGGTGGACTAAGGTAGATGAATGTGGATTCTAGTGGATTAAGGTGAATTAAGAACGATTATAGTGGATTAGGGTGGATGAAAGTGAATGAGGACACGTTAGGGTTGAATAAGGAGGATTAAAGTGCATTAAGGAGGGTTAGAGTAGATTAAGGTCGATGAAGGTGGATTAGGGTGCATTAAGGAGGACTTTCGTGGATTATGATGGATTAAACTGAATGAAGGAGGATTAAGGTCGATGAATGTGGATTCGGTGGATTAATGTGCATTAGGAGGATTATGGTAGACTAATCGGTCTTAATACTCAATGAACCCTAATTCACCTTAGCCCCCCTAATCCACCTTAATGCTCATTCATCCACCTTAATCCAGCTTAATACTCCCATTCCACCTTAATACAATCTGATCAACCTACATCGCCCGTAATGCACCTTATCCTACCCTATACGGTCTTAATACTCCTTTATCAACCCTAATATATCATAATCCACCTTTCTCCACCTTAATCCTTATTCATGCACCTTAATCCAACTTAATCCAGCCTAATAGTCCCAATCTACCTTAATACACCCTAATCCACCTATATCAAGCCTAATCCAGCTCCATGGCCCCTAATCCACCTTAATCTACCCTAGTCGGTCTTAATCCTCCTTTATCAACCCTAATTCACCTTAATCCACATTATTCGACCTTAATCTTACTTTATCAGCCTTATTCCCGCCTAATCCTTGTTCATGCACCCTAATCGGTCTTAATACTTTATCCACCTTAATCCCCCTAATCCGTGTTCGTGCACCCTAATCCACCCTAATCGGTCTTAATACCCTTTCATCAACCCTATGCCTTAATCCAGCATAATCCGCCTTAATTTTCCTCCACCCATCTTAATCTTTATTCATGCATCTTAATGCACTATAATCCACCTTAATCTTCTTTAATACACTCTAATCAACCTTAATCCTCCCTAATCCACCTCAGGTCAATCACTAATGATTCATTAATTAACTTGGGTAATCATTCCCTTATACAGGGGTGGACATGCTTTGGGTCGCCCCTGTGCTCCTTGGGTCACGTGATACTTCCGGATTACAGCGCGACTTTGAAGCAGAGATCTAAAGGCTTTTGCCTTGAAACAATGTTGATTGGCTTACGCTTATCACCTGCAATACCACGGGTATACTTGCCACTGATTTTTTCAGGGCGCAAAGCAGAATCTATAATGCTGCACTTCCGACTGAATAACAACAGTTAGCGACGCGCGAGGTGATGGAGCCGCCCCAGAATATTAAGCATACTGAGGACAACCGCAACAAAAACGCTGGTTAGCAGGCCGGAAGAATGAAAAAAAGAAATGCAGCATTACGGGATGCTTTGCTACGAGCTATAAGAAAGATGCCTCAGCTCGCAAACAACGCTGTTCTTTGTCGGAACAAAGTTCTTTCGGCCAATGTCATGCAGCCACTGCTTCCTGGGCAAGCCGTCACGCTTTCCTTGTGGTATCACAAAAGCGGCATAACCATCTTCAGGCTTCTTGCTGCTGTTATATGCGCAACAGGCCGCCATAGCGCTAGCACATAGAGCAGGAAACACAGCGTAGAACGTTGGCTACGCCGAGCTAAAGCGCCGAGCCAGCCGTGCTGAAGAGGAAAATGGCGCGAACGAAAAAGAAAAACACAAGCAAAACTCAAGATCTGCGCGTTTCCAAGGGCAACGGCAGGGAGACCAATCGTCGTGCAGAAAAACGGGGGCAAAACGGGGGAACGCGCAAGGGGCGAGGAGGAGGCGAGGAGGTTGCGTGGCGGCGGCAGAGTTCAAAGAGTGTCGCTACTTTCAAATCATCAAGGGACTTTAGCTTCAGAGACTATCCTTTCCTTCCCACTTCTCCGCCCTTAAACTGGCTCTCTCAACTACTACACGCAGAGACAAAGCAACAGCGCGCGCATTAGATCCCATAGATGAGATGAATATTTACAATTAATATTAGGGTTATAATTATATTCGAGTGCTGATTGCCGTGCTATCGTTTGCTAACGAAGCTTTCCCTCAAGTCTAAATATTTTAAGGCAGTTTGTCGTGTGCGTATCATGGCCACGCACGCTTATATCGCCTTCCGTTTCTCTACCACGGGATGCGCTTTAAAACCACGGCGCTGTAATTTTGCTTCAGAGACTTTCCTTCCCTCCCTTCTTCTCCGCCCTTAAACTGGCTCTCTTAACTACTACACACAGAACAAAGCAACAGCGCGCGCATTAGATCCCATAGATGAGATGAATATTTACAATTAGTATTAGGGTTATAATTATATTCGAGTGCTGATTGCTGTGCTATCGTTTGTTACCGAAGCTTTCCCTCAAGTCTAAATATTTTAAGGCAGTTTGTCCTGTGCGTATCATGGCTACGCACGCTTATATCGCATTCCGTTTCTCTACCACGGGTGCGCTTTAAAACCACGGCGCTGCAGTTTCTGCTTTTCTTTTCTTTCTTCTTCTCCGCCCTTAAACTGGCTCTCTTAACTATACTACACGCAGAGACAAAGCAACAGCGCGCGCATGCGATCCCATAGATGAGATGAATATATATATATATATATATATATATATATATATATATATATATATATATATATATATATATATATATATATATATATATATATAGAAAACTATCAGTCATAGCTCTCGTAGTATAGCCCTCTGGGCCGTTTCCTTTTTTTTTTTTTTCGGAAGTAGTCCTATTAGGGTTATTATAATTACACGAAGGTATTTCGCCCTCATCAGCAGCAGTCCTTGGTATAGTTATTCTGGCGGCTAGCTTCCCACGCTATGCGTGCCGCCATCGCACCTGGTTAAGCTTTTCCTAGACGCTAGAGTTATGCTTTGTCCGCGCAACCTTGAGCGATCGGAAAGCGCGTTTCCCCCTCTTGGCCGGCGGAGAAGGGAGGCTTCGTTCCGGCCGCGAAGCTCTCCACATCTCTGTAAGGTGCCTTGTGGATGTCTCGTGCTGACGATGCCCTCTCGGTGAGCGCATATTTCCCCCCCTCATCTTTTAAGAGGTTCAATACATACAAGCATCTGTCTCGCAAACCAGATTTTTTTTTTCAAGGGAATTTTCCACGTCTCAGTAATTTCTCTCGTCGTATTCGAGTGCTGATTGCCGTGTTATAGTTTGTTAACGAAGCTTTCCCTCAAGTCTAAATATTTTAAGGCAGTTTGTCGTGTGCATATCATGGCCACGCACGCTTATATCGCCTTCCGTTTCTCTACCACGGTTGCGCTTTAAAACCACGACGCTGCAAGTTTGCTTCAGAGACTATCCTTTCCTTCCCACTTCTCCGCCCTTAAACTGGCTCTCTCAACTACTACACGCAGAGACAAAGCAACTGCGCGCGCATTAGATCCCATAGATGAGATGAATATTTACAATTATTATTAGGGTTATAATTATATTCGAGTGCTGATTGCCGTGCTATCGTTTGCTAACGAAGCTTTCCCTCAAGTCTAAATATTTTAAGGCAGTTTGTCGTGTGCGTATCATGGCCACGCACGCTTATATCGCCTTCCGTTTCTCTACCACGGGATGCGCTTTAAAACCACGGCGCTGTAATTTTGCTTCAGAGACTTTCCTTCCCTCCCTTCTTCTCCGCCCTTAAACTGGCTCTCTTAACTACTACACACAGAACAAAGCAACAGCGCGCGCATTAGATCCCATAGATGAGATGAATATTTACAATTAGTATTAGGGTTATAATTATATTCGAGTGCTGATTGCTGTGCTATCGTTTGTTACCGAAGCTTTCCCTCAAGTCTAAATATTTTAAGGCAGTTTGTCCTGTGCGTATCATGGCTACGCACTCTTATATCGCATTCCGTTTCTCTACCACGGGTGCGCTTTAAAACCACGGCGCTGCAGTTTTTGCTTTTCTTTTCTTTCTTCTTCTCCGCCCTTAAACTGGCTCTCTTAACCATACTACACGCAGAGACAAAGCAACAGCGCGCGCATGCGATCCCATAGATGAGATGAATATATATATATATATATATATATATATATATATATATATATATATATATATATATATATATATATATATATATAGATATATATATATATATAGAAAACTATCAGTCATAGCTCTCGTAGTATAGCCCTCTGGGCCGTTTCCTTTTTTTTTTTCGAAAGTAGTACTATTAGGGTTATTATAATTACACGAAGGTATTTCGCCCTCATCAGCAGCAGTCCTTGGTATAGTTATTCTGGCGGCTAGCTTCCCACGCTATGCGTGCCGCCATCGCACCTGGTTAAGCTTTTCCTAGACGCTAGAGTTATGCTTTGTCCGCGCAACCTTGAGCGATCGGAAAGCGCGTTTCCCCCTCTTGGCCGGCGGAGAAGGGAGGCTTCGTTCCGGCCGCGAAGCTCTCCACATCTCTGTAAGGTGCCTTGTGGATGTCTCGTGCTGACGATGCCCTCTCGGTGAGCGCATATTTCCCCCCCTCATCTTTTAAGAGGTTCAATACATACAAGCATCTGTCTCGCAAACCAGATTTTTTTTTTTCAAGGGAATTTTCCACGTCTCAGTAATTTCTCTCGTCGTATTCGAGTGCTGATTGCCGTGTTATAGTTTGTTAACGAAGCTTTCCCTCAAGTCTAAATATTTTAAGGCAGTTTGTCGTGTGCATATCATGGGCACGCACGCTTATATCGCCTTCCGTTTCTCTACCACGGTTGCGCTTTAAAACCACGACGCTGCAAGTTTGCTTCAGAGACTATCCTTTCCTTCCCACTTCTCCGCCCTTAAACTGGCTCTCTCAACTACTACACGCAGAGACAAAGCAACAGCGCGCGCATTAGATCCCATAGATGAGATGAATATTTACAATTATTATTAGGGTGATAATTATATTCGAGTGCTGATTGCCGTGCTATCGTTTGCTAACGAAGCTTTCCCTCAAGTCTAAATATTTTAAGGCAGTTTGTCGTGTGCGTATCATGGCCACGCACGCTTATATCGCCTTCCGTTTCTCTACCACGGGATGCGCTTTAAAACCACGGCGCTGTAATTTTGCTTCAGAGACTATCCTTTCCTTCCCACTTCTCCGCCCTTAAACTGGCTCTCTCAACTACTACACGCAGAGACAAAGCAACAGCGCGCGCATTAGATCCCATAGATGAGATGAATATTTACAATTATTATTAGGGTTATAATTATATTCGAGTGCTGATTGCCGTGCTATCGTTTGCTAACGAAGCTTTCCCTCAAGTCTAAATATTTTAAGGCAGTTTGTCGTGTGCGTATCATGGCCACGCACGCTTATATCGCCTTCCGTTTCTCTACCACGGGATGCGCTTTAAAACCACGGCGCTGTAATTTTGCTTCAGAGACTTTTCTTCCCTCCCTTCTTCTCCGCCCTTAAACTGGCTCTCTTAAGTACTACACACAGAACAAAGCAACAGCGCGCGCATTAGATCCCATAGATGAGATGAATATTTACAATTAGTATTAGGGTTATAATTATATTCGAGTGCTGATTGCTGTGCTATCGTTTGTTACCGAAGCTTTCCCTCAAGTCTAAATATTTTAAGGCAGTTTGTCCTGTGCGTATCATGGCTACGCACGCTTATATCGCATTCCGTTTCTCTACCACGGTTGCGCTTTAAAACCACGACGCTGCAAGTTTGCTTCAGAGACTATCCTTTCCTTCCCACTTCTCCGCCCTTAAACTGGCTCTCTCAACTACTACACGCAGAGACAAAGCAACAGCGCGCGCATTAGATCCCATAGATGAGATGAATATTTACAATTATTATTAGGGTTATAATTATATTCGAGTGCTGATTGCCGTGCTATCGTTTGTTAACGAAGCTTTCCCTCAAGTCTAAATATTTTAAGGCAGTTTGTCGTGTGCGTATCATGGCCACGCACGCTTATATCGCCTTCCGTTTCTCTACCACGGGATGCGCTTTAAAACAACGGCGCTGTAATTTTGCTTCAGAGACTATCCTTTCCTTCCCACTTCTCCGCCCTTAAACTGGCTCTCTCAACTACTACACGCAGAGACAAAGCAACAGCGCGCGCATTAGATCCCATAGATGAGATGAATATTTACAATTAATATTAGGGTTATAATTATATTCGAGTGCTGATTGCCGTGCTATCGTTTGCTAACGAAGCTTTCCCTCAAGTCTAAATATTTTAAGGCAGTTTGTCGTGTGCGTATCATAGCCACGCACGCTTATATCGCCTTCCGTTTCTCTACCACGGGATGCGCTTTAAAACCACGGCGCTGTAATTTTGCTTCAGAGACTTTCCTTCCCTCCCTTCTTCTCCGCCCTTAAACTGGCTCTCTTAACTACTACACACAGAACAAAGCAACAGCGCGCGCATTAGATCCCATAGATGAGATGAATATTTACAATTAGTATTAGGGTTATAATTATATTCGAGTGCTGATTGCTGTGCTATCGTTTGTTACCGAAGCTTTCCCTCAAGTCTAAATATTTTAAGGCAGTTTGTCCTGTGCGTATCATGGCTACGCACGCTTATATCGCATTCCGTTTCTCTACCACGGGTGCGCTTTAAAACCACGGCGCTGCAGTTTTTGCTTTTCTTTTCTTTCTTCTTCTCCGCCCTTAAACTGGCTCTCTTAACTATACTACACGCAGAGACAAAGCAACAGCGCGCGCATGCGATCCCATAGATGAGATGAATATATATATATATATATATATATATATATATATATATATATATATATATATATATATATATATATATATATATATATATATATATAGAAAACTATCAGTCATAGCTCTCGTAGTATAGCCCTCTGGGCCGTTTCCTTTTTTTTTTTCGAAAATAGTCCTATTAGGGTTATTATAATTACACGAAGGTATTTCGCCCTCATCAGCAGCAGTCCTTGGTATAGTTATTATGGCGGCTAGCTTCCCACGCTATGCGTGCCGCCATCGCACCTGGTTAAGCTTTTCCTAGACGCTAGAGTTATGCTTTGTCCGCGCCACCTTGAGCGATCGGAAAGCGCGTTTCCCCCTCTTGGCCGGCGGAGAAGGGAGGCTTCGTTCCGGCCGCGAAGCTCTCCACATCTCTGTAAGGTGCCTTGTGGATGTCTCGTTCTGACGATGCCCTCTCGGTGAGCGCATATTTCCCCCCCTCATCTTTTAAGAGGTTCAATACATACAAGCATCTGTCTCGCAAACCAGATTTTTTTTTCAAGGGAATTTTCCACGTCTCAGTAATTTCTCTCGTCGTATTCGAGTGCTGATTGCCGTGTTATAGTTTGTTAACGAAGCTTTCCCTCAAGTCTAAATATTTTAAGGCAGTTTGTCGTGTGCATATCATGGCCACGCACGCTTATATCGCCTTCCGTTTCTCTACCCCGGTTGCGCTTTAAAACCACGACGCTGCAAGTTTGCTTCAGAGACTATCCTTTCCTTCCCACTTCTCCGCCCTTAAACTGGCTCTCTCAACTACTACACGCAGAGACAAAGCAACAGCGCGCGCATTAGATCCCATAGATGAGATGAATATTTACAATTATTATTAGGGTTATAATTATATTCGAGTGCTGATTGCCGTGCTATCGTTTGCTAACGGAGCTTTCCCTCAAGTCTAAATATTTTAAGGCAGTTTGTCGTGTGCGTATCATGGCCACGCACGCTTATATCGCCTTCCGTTTCTCTACTACGGGATGCGCTTTAAAACCACGGCGCTGTAATTTTGCTTCAGAGACTTTCCTTCCCTCCCTTCTTCTCCGCCCTTAAACTGGCTCTCTTAACTACTACACACAGAACAAAGCAACAGCGCGCGCATTAGATCCCATAGATGAGATGAATATTTACAATTAGTATTAGGGTTATAATTATATTCGAGTGCTGATTGCTGTGCTATCGTTTGTTACCGAAGCTTTCCCTCAAGTCTAAATATTTTAAGGCAGTTTGTCCTGTGCGTATCTTGGCTACGCACGCTCATATCGCATTCCGTTTCTCTACCACGGGTGCGCTTTAAAACCACGGCGCTGCAGTTTTTGCTTTTCTTTTCTTTCTTCTTCTCCGCCCTTAAACTGGCTCTCTTAACTATACTACACGCAGAGACAAAGCAACAGCGCGCGCATGCGATCCCATAGATGAGATGAATATATATATATATATACATGTATATATAGAAAACTATCAGTCATAGCTCTCGTAGTATAGCCCTCTGGGCCGTTTCCGTTTTTTTTTTTCGAAAGTAGTCCTTTTAGGGTTATTATAATTACACGAAGGTATTTCGCCCTCATCAGCAGCAGTCCTTGGTATAGTTATTCTGGCGGCTAGCTTCCCACGCTATGCGTGCCGCCATCGCACCTGGTTAAGCTTTTCCTAGACGCTAGAGTTATGCTTTGTCCGCGCAACCTTGAGCGATCGGAAAGCGCGTTTCCCCCTCTTGGCCGGCGGAGAAGGGAGGCTTCGTTCCGGCCGCGAAGCTCTCCACATCTCTGTAAGGTGCCTTGTGGATGTCTCGTGCTGACGACGCCCTCTCGGTGAGCGCATATTTCCCCCCCTCATCTTTTAAGAGGTTCAATACATACAAGCATCTGTCTCGCAAACCAGATTTTTTTTTCAAGGGAATTTTCCACGTCTCAGTAATTTCTCTCGTCGTATTCGAGTGCTGATTGCCGTGTTATAGTTTGTTAACGAAGCTTTCCCTCAAGTCTAAATATTTTAAGGCAGTTTGTCGTGTGCATATCATGGCCACGCACGCTTATATCGCCTTCCGTTTCTCTACCACGGTTGCGCTTTAAAACCACGACGCTGCAAGTTTGCTTCAGAGACTATCCTTTCCTTCCCACTTCTCCGCCCTTAAACTGGCTCTCTCAACTACTACACGCAGAGACAAAGCAACAGCGCGCGCATTAGATCCCATAGATGAGATGAATATTTACAATTATTATTAGGGTTATAATTATATTCGAGTGCTGATTGCCGTGCTATCGTTTGCTAACGAAGCTTTCCCTCAAGTCTAAATATTTTAAGGCAGTTTATCGTGTGCGTATCATGGCCACGCACGCTTATATCGCCTTCCGTTTCTCTACCAGGGGATGCGCTTTAAAACCACGGCGCTGTAATTTTGCTTCAGAGACTTTCCTTCCCTCCCTTCTTCTCCGCCCTTAAACTGGCTCTCTTAACTACTACACACAGAACAAAGCAACAGCGCGCGCATTAGATCCCATAGATGAGATGAATATTTACAATTAGTATTAGGGTTATAATTATATTCGAGTGCTGATTGCTGTGCTATCGTTTGTTACCGAAGCTTTCCCTCAAGTCTAAATATTTTAAGGCAGTTTGTCCTGTGCGTATCATGGCTACGCACGCTTACATCGCATTCCGTTTCTCTACCACGGGTGCGCTTTAAAACCACGGCGCTGCAGTTTTTGCTTTTCTTTTCTTTCTTCTTCTCCGCCCTTAAACTGGCTCTCTTAACTATACTACACGCAGAGACAAAGCAACAGCGCGCGCATGCGATCCCATAGATGAGATGAATATATATAAATATATATATATATATATATATAGAAAACTATCAGTCATAGCTCTCGTAGTATAGCCCTCTGGGCCGTTTCCTTTTTTTTTTTCGAAAGTAGTCCTATTAGGGTTATTATAATTACACGAAAGTATTTCGCCCTCATCCGCAGCAGTCCTTGGTATAGTTATTCTGGCGGCTAGCTTCCCACGCTATGCGTGCCGCCATCGCACCTGGTTAAGCTTTTCCTAGACGCTAGAGTTATGCTTTGTCCGCGCAACCTTGAGCGATCGGAAAGCGCGTTTCCCCCTCTTGGCCGGCGGAGAAGGGAGGCTTCGTTCCGGCCGCGAAGCTCTCCACATCTCTGTAAGGTGCCTTGTGGATGTCTCGTGCTGACGATGCCCTCTCGGTGAGCGCATATTTCCCCCCCTCATCTTTTAAGAGGTTCAATACATACAAGCATCTGTCTCGCAAACCAGATTTTTTTTTTCAAGGGAATTTTCCACGTCTCAGTAATTTCTCTCGTCGTATTCGAGTGCTGATTGCCGTGTTATAGTTTGTTAACGAAGCTTTCCCTCAAGTCTAAATATTTTAAGGCAGTTTGTCGTGTGCATATCATGGCCACGCACGCTTATATCGCCTTCCGTTTCTCTACCACGGTTGCGCTTTAAAACCACGACGCTGCAAGTTTGCTTCAGAGACTATCCTTTCCTTCCCACTTCTCCGCCCTTAAACTGGCTCTCTCAACTACTACACGCAGAGACAAAGCAACAGCGCGCGCATTAGATCCCATAGATGAGATGAATATTTACAATTAGTATTAGGGTTATAATTATATTCGAGTGCTGATTGCTGTGCTATCGTTTGTTACCGAAGCTTTCCCTCAAGTCTAAATACTTTAAGGCAGTTTGTCCTGTGCGTATCATGGCTACGCACGCTTATATCGCATTCCGTTTCCCTACCACGGGTGCGCTTTAAAAGCACGGCGCTGCAGTTTTTGCTTTTCTTTTCTTTCTTCTTCTCCGCCCTTAAACTGGCTCTCTTAACTATACTACACGCAGAGACAAAGCAACAGCGCGCGCATGCGATCCCATAGATGAGATGAATATATATAAATATATATATATATATATATAGAAAACTATCAGTCATAGCTCTCGTAGTATAGCCCTCTGGGCCGTTTCCTTTTTTTTTTTCGAAAGTAGTCCTATTAGGGTTATTATAATTACACGAAAGTATTTCGCCCTCATCAGCAGCAGTCCTTGGTATAGTTATTCTGGCGGCTAGCTTCCCACGCTATGCGTGCCACCATCGCACCTGGTTAAGCTTTTCCTAGACGCTAGAGTTATGCTTTGTCCGCGCAACCTTGAGCGATCGGAAAGCGCGTTTCCCCCTCTTGGCCGGCGGAGAAGGGAGGCTTCGTTCCGGCCGCGAAGCTCTCCACATCTCTGTAAGGTGCCTTGTGGATGTCTCGTGCTGACGATGCCCTCTCGGTGAGCGCATATTTCCCCCCCTCATCTTTTAAGAGGTTCAATACATACAAGCATCTGTCTCGCAAACCAGATTTTTTTTTTCAAGGGAATTTTCCACGTCTCAGTAATTTCTCTCGTCGTATTCGAGTGCTGATTGCCGTGTTATAGTTTGTTAACGAAGCTTTCCCTCAAGTCTAAATATTTTAAGGCAGTTTGTCGTGTGCATATCATGGCCACGCACGCTTATATCGCCTTCCGTTTCTCTACCACGGTTGCGCTTTAAAACCACGACGCTGCAAGTTTGCTTCAGAGACTATCCTTTCCTTCCCACTTCTCCGCCCTTAAACTGGCTCTCTCAACTACTACACGCAGAGACAAAGCAACAGCGCGCGCATTAGATCCCATAGATGAGATGAATATTTACAATTATTATTAGGGTTATAATTATATTCGAGTGCTGATTGCCGTGCTATCGTTTGCTAACGAAGCTTTCCCTCAAGTCTAAATATTTTAAGGCAGTTTGTCGTGTGCGTATCATGGCCACGCACGCTTATATCGCCTTCCGTTTCTCTACCACGGGATGCGCTTTAAAACCACGGCGCTGTAATTTTGCTTCAGAGACTATCCTTTCCTTCCCACTTCTCCGCCCTTAAGCTGGCTCTCTCAACTACTACACGCAGAGACAAAGCAACAGCGCGCGCATTAGATCCCATAGATGAGATGAATATTTACAATTATTATTAGGGTTATAATTATATTCGAGTGCTGATTGCCGTGCTATCGTTTGCTAATTAAGCTTTCCCTCAAGTCTAAATATTTTAAGGCAGTTTGTCGTGTGCGTATCATGGCCACGCACGCTTATATCGCCTTCCGTGTCTCTACCACGGGATGCGCTTTAAAACCACGGCGCTGTAATTTTGCTTCAGAGGCTTTCCTTCCCTCCCTTCTTCTCCGCCCTTAAACTGGCTCTCTTAACTACTACACACAGAACAAAGCAACAGCGGGCGCATTAGATCCCATAGATGAGATGAATATTTACAATTAGTATTAGGGTTATAATTATATTCGAGTGCTGATTGCTGTGCTATCGTTTGTTACCGAAGCTTTCCCTCAAGTCTAAATATTTTAAGGCAGTTTGTCCTGTGCGTATCATGGCTACGCACGCTTATATCGCCTTCCGTTTCTCTACCACGGGATGCGCTTTAAAACCACGGCGCTGTAATTTTGCTTCAGAGACTTTCCTCCCTCCCTTCTTCTCCGCCCTTAAACTGGCTCTCTTAACTACTACACACAGAACAAAGCAACAGCGCGCGCATTAGATCCCATAGATGAGATGAATATTTACAATTAGTATTAGGGTTATAATTATATTCGAGTGCTGATTGCTGTGCTATCGTTTGTTACCGAAGCTTTCCCTCAAGTCTAAATATTTTAAGGCAGTTTGTCCTGTGCGTATCATGGCTACGCACGCTTATATCGCATTCCGTTTCTCTACCACGGGTGCGCTTTAAAACCACGGCGCTGCAGTTTTTGCTTTTCTTTTCTTTCTTCTTCTCCGCCCTTAAACTGGCTCTCTTAACTATACTACACGCAGAGACAAAGCAACAGCGCGCGCATGCGATCCCATAGATGAGATGAATATATATAAATATATATATATATATATATAGAAAACTATCAGTCATAGCTCTCGTAGTATAGCCCTCTGGGCCGTTTCCTTTTTTTTTTTCGAAAGTAGTCCTATTAGGGTTATTATAATTACACGAAAGTATTTCGCCCTCATCAGCAGCAGTCCTTGGTATAGTTATTCTGGCGGCTAGCTTCCCACGCTATGCGTGCCGCCATCGCACCTGGTTAAGCTTTTCCTAGACGCTAGAGTTATGCTTTGTACGCGCAACCTTGAGCGATCGGAAAGCGCGTTTCCCCCTCTTGGCCGGCGGAGAAGGGAGGCTTCGTTCCGGCCGCGAAGCTCTCCACATCTCTGTAAGGTGCCTTGTGGATGTCTCGTGCTGACGATGCCCTCTCGGTGAGTGCATATTTCCCCCCCTCATCTTTTAAGAGGTTCAATACATACAAGCATCTGTCTCGCAAACCAGATTTTTTTTTTCAAGGGAATTTTCCACGTCTCAGTAATTTCTCTCGTCGTATTCGAGTGCTGATTGCCGTGTTATAGTTTGTTAACGAAGCTTTCCCTCAAGTCTAAATATTTTAAGGCAGTTTGTCGTGTGCATATCATGGCCACGCACGCTTATATCGCCTTCCGTTTCTCTACCACGGTTGCGCTTTAAAACCACGACGCTGCAAGTTTGCTTCAGAGACTATCCTTTCCTTCCCACTTTTCCGCCCTTAAACTGGCTCTCTCAACTACTACACGCAGAGACAAAGCAACAGCGCGCGCATTAGATCCCATAGATGAGATGAATATTTACAATTAGTATTAGGGTTATAATTATATTCGAGTGCTGATTGCTGTGCTATCGTTTGTTACCGAAGCTTTCCCTCAAGTCTAAATACTTTAAGGCAGTTTGTCCTGTGCGTATCATGGCTACGCACGCTTATATCGCATTCCGTTTCTCTACCACGGGTGCGCTTTAAAACCACGGCGCTGCAGTTTTTGCTTTTCTTTTCTTTCTTCTTCTCCGCCCTTAAACTGGCTCTCTTAACTATACTACACGCAGAGACAAAGCAACAGCGCGCGCATGCGATCCCATAGATGAGATGAATATATATAAATATATATATATATATATATAGAAAACTATCAGTCATAGCTCTCGTAGTATAGCCCTCTGGGCCGTTTCCTTTTTTTTTTTTCGAAAGTAGTCCTATTAGGGTTATTATAATTACACGAAAGTATTTCGCCCTCATCAGCAGCAGTCCTTGGTATAGTTATTCTGGCGGCTAGCTTCCCACGCTATGCGTGCCGCCATCGCACCTGGTTAAGCTTTTCCTAGACGCTAGAGTTATGCTTTGTCCGCGCAACCTTGAGCGATCGGAAAGCGCGTTTCCCCCTCTTGGCCGGCGGAGAAGGGAGGCTTCGTTCCGGCCGCGAAGCTCTCCACATCTCTGTAAGGTGCCTTGTGGATGTCTCGTGCTGACGATGCCCTCTCGGTGAGCGCATATTTCCCCCCCTCATCTTTTAAGAGGTTCAATACATACAAGCATCTGTCTCGCAAACCAGATTTTTTTTTTCAAGGGAATTTTCCACGTCTCAGTAATTTCTCTCGTCGTATTCGAGTGCTGATTGCCGTGCTATCGTTTGCTAATTAAGCTTTCCCTCAAGTCTAAATATTTTAAGGCAGTTTGTCGTGTGCGTATCATGGCCACGCACGCTTATATCGCCTTCCGTTTCTGTACCGCGGGATGCGCTTTAAAACCACGGCGCTGTAATTTTGCTTCAGAGACATTCCTTCCCTCCCTTCTTCTCCGCCCTTAAACTGGCTCTCTTAACTACTACACACAGAACAAAGCAACAGCGGGCGCATTAGATCCCATAGATGAGATGAATATTTACAATTAGTATTAGGGTTATAATTATATTCGAGTGCTGATTGCTGTGCTATCGTTTGTTACCGAAGCTTTCCCTCAAGTCTAAATATTTTAAGGCAGTTTGTCCTGTGCGTATCATGGCTACGCACGCTTATATCGCCTTCCGTTTCTCTACCACGGGATGCGCTTTAAAACCACGGCGCTGTAATTTTGCTTCAGAGACTTTCCTCCCTCCCTTCTTCTCCGCCCTTAAACTGGCTCTCTTAACTACTACACACAGAACAAAGCAACAGCGCGCGCATTAGATCCCATAGATGAGATGAATATTTACAATTATTATTAGGGTTATAATTATATTCGAGTGCTGATTGCCGTGCTATCGTTTGCTAATTAAGCTTTCCCTCAAGTCTAAATATTTTAAGGCAGTTTGTCGTGTGCGTATCATGGCCACGCACGCTTATATCGCCTTCCGTTTCTCTACCACGGGATGCGCTTTAAAACCACGGCGCTGTAATTTTGCTTCAGAGACTTTCCTTCCCTCCCTTCTTCTCCGCCCTTAAACTGGCTCTCTTAACTACTACACACAGAACAAAGCAACAGCGGGCGCATTAGATCCCATAGATGAGATGAATATTTACAATTAGTATTAGGGTTATAATTATATTCGAGTGCTGATTGCTGTGCTATCGTTTGTTACCGAAGCTTTCCCTCAAGTCTAAATATTTTAAGGCAGTTTGTCCTGTGCGTATCATGGCAACGCACGCTTATATCGCCTTCCGTTTCTCTACCACGGGATGCGCTTTAAAACCACGGCGCTGTAATTTTGCTTCAGAGACTTTCCTCCCTCCCTTCTTCTCCGCCCTTAAACTGGCTCTCTTAACTACTACACACAGAACAAAGCAACAGCGCGCGCATTAGATCCCATATATGAGATGAATATTTACAATTAGTATTAGGGTTATAATTATATTCGAGTGCTGATTGCTGTGCTATCGTTTGTTACCGAAGCTTTCCCTCAAGTCTAAATATTTTAAGGCAGTTTGTCCTGTGCGTATCATGGCTACGCACGCTTATATCGCATTCCGTTTCTCTACCACGGGTGCGCTTTAAAACCACGGCGCTGCAGTTTTTGCTTTTCTTTTCTTTCTTCTTCTCCGCCCTTAAACTGGCTCTCCTAACTATACTACACGCCGAGACAAAGCAACAGCGCGCGCATGCGATCCCATAGATGAGATGAATATATATATATATATATATATATATATATATTCATCTCATCTATATATATATATATTCATCTCATCTATAGAAATACATATATATATACATATATATATATATATATATATATATATATATATATATATATATATATATATATATATATATATAGAAAACTATCAGTCATAGCTCTCGTAGTATAGACCTCTGGGCCGTTTCCTTTTTTTTTTTTTTCGAAAGTAGTCCTATTGGGGTTATTATAATTACACGAAGGTATTTCGCCCTCATCAGCAGCAGTCCTTGGTATAGTTATTCTGGCGGCTAGCTTCCCACGCTATGCGTGCCGCCATCGCACCTGGTTAAGCTTTTCCTAGACGCTAGAGTTATGCTTTGTCCGCGCAACCTTGAGCGATCGGAAAGCGCGTTTCCCCCTCTTGGCCGGCGGAGAAGGGAGGCTTCGTTCCGGCCGCGAAGCTCTCCACATCTTTGTAAGGTGCCTTGTGGATGTCTTGTGCTGACGATGCCCTCTCGGTGAGCGCATATTTCCCCCCCCTCATCTTTTAAGAGGTTCAATACATACAAGCATCTGTCTCGCAAACCAGATTTTTTTTTTCAAGGGAATTTTCCACGTCTCAGTAATTTCTCTCGTTGTATTCGAGTGCTGATTGCCGTGTTATAGTTTGTTAACGAAGCTTTCCCTCAAGTCTAAATATTTTAAGGCAGTTTGTCGTGTGCATATCATGGCCACGCACGCTTATATCGCCTTCCGTTTCTCTACCACGGTTGCGCTTTAAAACCACGACGCTGCAAGTTTGCTTCAGAGACTATCCTTTCCTTCCCACTTCTCCGCCCTTAAACTGGCTCTCTCAACGACTACACGCAGAGACAAAGCAACAGCGCGCGCATTAGATCCCATAGATGAGATGAATATTTACAATTATTATTAGGGTTATAATTATATTCGAGTGCTGATTGCCGTGCTATCGTTTGCTAACGAAGCTTTCCCTCAAGTCTAAATATTTTAAGGCAGTTTGTCGTGTGCGTATCATGGCCACGCACGCTTATATCGCCTTCCGTTTCTCTACCACGGGATGCGCTTTAAAACCACGGCGCTGTAATTTTGCTTCAGAGACTATCCTTTCCTTCCCACTTCTCCGCCCTTAAACTGGCTCTCTCAACTACTACACGCAGAGACAAGGCAACAGCGCGCGCATTAGATCCCATAGATGAGATGAATATTTACAATTATTATTAGGGTTATAATTATATTCGAGTGCTGATTGCCGTGCTATCGTTTGCTAACGAAGCTTTCCCTCAAGTCTAAATATTTTAAGGCAGTTTGTCGTGTGCGTATCATGGCCACGCACGCTTATATCGCCTTCCGTTTCTCTACCACGGGATGCGCTTTAAAACCACGGCGCTGTAATTTTGCTTCAGAGACTTTCCTTCCCTCCCTTCTTCTCCGCCCTTAAACTGGCTCTCTTAACTACTACACACAGAACAAAGAAACAGCGCGCGCATTAGATCCCATAGATGAGATGAATATTTACAATTAGTATTAGGGTTATAATTATATTCGAGTGCTGATTGCTGTGCTATCGTTTGTTACCGAAGCTTTCCCTCAAGTCTAAATATTTTAAGGCAGTTTGTCCTGTGCGTATCATGGCTACGCACGCTTATATCGCATTCCGTTTCTCTACCACGGGTGCGCTTTAAAACCACGGCGCTGCAGTTTTTGCTTTTCTTTTCTTTCTTCTTCTCCGCCCTTAAACTGGCTCTCCTAAGTATAATACACGCAGAGACAAAGCAACAGCGCGCGCATGCGATCCCATAGATGAGATGAATATATATATATATATATATATATATAGAAAACTATCAGTCATAGCTCTCGTAGTATAGCCCTCTGGGCCGTTTCCTTTTTTTTTTTTCGAAAGTAGTCATATTGGGGTTAATATAGTTACAGGAAGGTATTTCGCCCTCATCAGCAGCAGTCCTTGGTATAGTTATTCTGGCGGCTAGCTTCCCACGCTATGCGTGCCGCCATCGCACCTGGTTAAGCTTTTCCTAGACGCTAGAGTTATGCTTTGTCCGCGCAACCTTGAGCGATCGGAAAGCGCGTTTCCCTCTCTTGGCCGGCGGAGAAGGGAGGCTTCGTTCCGGCCGCGAAGCTCTCCACATCTCTGTAAGGTGCCTTGTGGATGTCTCGTTCTGACGATGCCCTCTCGGTGAGCGCATATTTCCCCCCCTCATCTTTTAAGAGGTTCAATACATACAAGCATCTGTCTCGCAAACCAGATTTTTTTTCAAGGGAATTTTCCACGTCTCAGTAATTTCTCTCGTCGTATTCGAGTGCTGATTGCCGTGTTATAGTTTGTTAACGAAGCTTTCCCTCAAGTCTAAATATTTTAAGGCAGTTTGTCGTGTGCATATCATGGCCACGCACGCTTATATCGCCTTCCGTTTCTCTACCCCGGTTGCGCTTTAAAACCACGACGCTGCAAGTTTGCTTCAGAGACTATCCTTTCCTTCCCACTTCTCCGCCCTTAAACTGGCTCTCTCAACTACTACACGCAGAGACAAAGCAACAGCGCGCGCATTAGATCCCATAGATGAGATGAATATTTACAATTATTATTAGGGTTATAATTATATTCGAGTGCTGATTGCCGTGCTATCGTTTGCTAACGGAGCTTTCCCTCAAGTCAAAATATTTTAAGGATGTTTGTCGTGTGCGTATCATGGCCACGCACGCTTATATCGCCTTCCGTTTCTCTACCACGGGATGCGCTTTAAAACCACGGCGCTGTAATTTTGCTTCAGAGACTATCCTTTCCTTCCCACTTCTCCGCCCTTAAACTGGCTCTCTCAACTACTACACGCAGAGACAAAGCAACAGCGCGCGCATTAGATCCCATAGATGAGATGAATTTTTACAATTATTATTAGGGTTATAATTATATTCGAGTGCTGATTGCTGTGCTATCGTTTGTTACCGAAGCTTTCCCTCAAGTCTAAATACTTTAAGGCAGTTTGTCCTGTGCGTATCATGGCTACGCACGCTTATATCGCATTCCGTTTCTCTACCACGGGTGCGCTTTAAAACCACGGCGCTGCAGTTTTTGCTTTTCTTTTCTTTCTTCTTCTCCGCCCTTAAACTGGCTCTCTTAACTATACTACACGCAGAGACAAAGCAACAGCGCGCGCATGCGATCCCATAGATGAGATGAATATATATAAATATATATATATATATATATATATATATATAGAAAACTATCAGTCATAGCTCTCGTAGTATAGCCCTCTGGGCCGTTTCCTTTTTTTTTTTCGAAAGTAGTCCTATTAGGGTTATTATAATTACACGAAAGTATTTCGCCCTCATCAGCAGCAGTCCTTGGTATAGTTATTCTGGCGGCTAGCTTCCCACGCTATGCGTGCCGCCATCGCACCTGGTTAAGCTTTTCCTAGACGCTAGAGTTATGCTTTGTCCGCGCAACCTTGAGCGATCGGAAAGCGCGTTTCCCCCTCTTGGCCGGCGGAGAAGGGAGGCTTCGTTCCGGCCGCGAAGCTCTCCACATCTCTGTAAGGTGCCTTGTGGATGTCTCGTGCTGACGATGCCCTCTCGGTGAGCGCATATTTCCCCCCCTCATCTTTTAAGAGGTTCAATACATACAAGCATCTGTCTCGCAAACCAGATTTTTTTTTTCAAGGGAATTTTCCACGTCTCAGTAATTTCTCTCGTCGTATTCGAGTGCTGATTGCCGTGCTATCGTTTGCTAATTAAGCTTTCCCTCAAGTCTAAATATTTTAAGGCAGTTTGTCGTGTGCGTATCATGGCCACGCACGCTTATATCGCCTTCCGTTTCTGTACCACGGGATGCGCTTTAAAACCACGGCGCTGTAATTTTGCTTCAGAGACATTCCTTCCCTCCCTTCTTCTCCGCCCTTAAACTGGCTCTCTTAACTACTACACACAGAACAAAGCAACAGCGGGCGCATTAGATCCCATAGATGAGATGAATATTTACAATTAGTATTAGGGTTATAATTATATTCGAGTGCTGATTGCTGTGCTATCGTTTGTTACCGAAGCTTTCCCTCAAGTCTAAATATTTTAAGGCAGTTTGTCCTGTGCGTATCATGGCTACGCACGCTTATATCGCCTTCCGTTTCTCTACCACGGGATGCGCTTTAAAACCACGGCGCTGTAATTTTGCTTCAGAGACTTTCCTCCCTCCCTTCTTCTCCGCCCTTAAACTGGCTCTCTTAACTACTACACACAGAACAAAGCAACAGCGCGCGCATTAGATCCCATAGATGAGATGAATATTTACAATTATTATTAGGGTTATAATTATATTCGAGTGCTGATTGCTGTGCTATCGTTTGTTACCGAAGCTTTCCCTCAAGTCTAAATATTTTAAGGCAGTTTGTCCTGTGCGTATCTTGGCTACGCACGCTCATATCGCATTCCGTTTCTCTACCACGGGTGCGCTTTAAAACCACGGCGCTGCAGTTTTTGCTTTTCTTTTCTTTCTTCTTCTCCGCCCTTAAACTGGCTCTCTTAACTATACTACACGCAGAGACAAAGCAACAGCGCGCGCATGCGATCCCATAGATGAGATGAATATATATATATATATACATGTATATATAGAAAACTATCAGTCATAGCTCTCGTAGTATAGCCCTCTGGGCCGTTTCCGTTTTTTTTTTTTCGAAAGTAGTCCTTTTAGGGTTATTATAATTACACGAAGGTATTTCGCCCTCATCAGCAGCAGTCCTTGGTATAGTTATTCTGGCGGCTAGCTTCCCACGCTATGCGTGCCGCCATCGCACCTGGTTAAGCTTTTCCTAGACGCTAGAGTTATGCTTTGTCCGCGCAACCTTGAGCGATCGGAAAGCGCGTTTCCCCCTCTTGGCCGGCGGAGAAGGGAGGCTTCGTTCCGGCCGCGAAGCTCTCCACATCTCTGTAAGGTGCCTTGTGGATGTCTCGTGCTGACGATGCCCTCTCGGTGAGCGCATATTTCCCCCCCTCATCTTTTAAGAGGTTCAATACATACAAGCATCTGTCTCGCAAACCAGATTTTTTTTTCAAGGGAATTTTCCACGTCTCAGTAATTTCTCTCGTCGTATTCGAGTGCTGATTGCCGTGTTATAGTTTTTTAACGAAGCTTTCCCTCAAGTCTAAATATTTTAAGGCAGTTTGTCGTGTGCATATCATGGCCACGCACGCTTATATCGCCTTCCGTTTCTCTACCACGGTTGTGCTTTAAAACCACGACGCTGCAAGTTTGCTTCAGAGACTATCCTTTCCTTCCCACTTCTCCGCCCTTAAACTGGCTCTCTCAACTACTACACGCAGAGACAAAGCAACAGCGCGCGCATTAGATCCCATAGATGAGATGAATATTTACAATTATTATTAGGGTTATAATTATATTCGAGTGCTGATTGCCGTGCTATCGTTTGCTAACGAAGCTTTCCCTCAAGTCTAAATATTTTAAGGCAGTTTATCGTGTGCGTATCATGGCCACGCACGCTTATATCGCCTTCCGTTTCTCTACCAGGGGATGCGCTTTAAAACCACGGCGCTGTAATTTTGCTTCAGAGACTTTCCTTCCCTCCCTTCTTCTCCGCCCTTAAACTGGCTCTCTTAACTACTACACACAGAACAAAGCAACAGCGCGCGCATTAGATCCCATAGATGAGATGAATATTTACAATTAGTATTAGGGTTATAATTATATTCGAGTGCTGATTGCTGTGCTATCGTTTGTTACCGAAGCTTTCCCTCAAGTCTAAATATTTTAAGGCAGTTTGTCCTGTGCGTATCATGGCTACGCACGCTTATATCGCATTCCGTTTCTCTACCACGGGTGCGCTTTAAAACCACGGCGCTGCAGTTTTTGCTTTTCTTTTCTTTCTTCTTCTCCGCCCTTAAACTGGCTCTCTTAACTATACTACACGCAGAGACAAAGCAACAGCGCGCGCATGCGATCCCATAGATGAGATGAATATATATAAATATATATATATATATATATATAGAAAACAATCAGTCATAGCTCTCGTAGTATAGCCCTCTGGGCCGTTTCCTTTTTTTTTTTTCGAAAGTAGTCCTATTAGGGTTATTATAATTACACGAAAGTATTTCGCCCTCATCAGCAGCAGTCCTTGGTATAGTTATTCTGGCGGCTAGCTTCCCACGCTATGCGTGCCGCCATCGCACCTGGTTAAGCTTTTCCTAGACGCTAGAGTTATGCTTTGTCCGCGCAACCTTGAGCGATCGGAAAGCGCGTTTCCCCCTCTTGGCCGGCGGAGAAGGGAGGCTTCGTTCCGGCCGCGAAGCTCTCCACATCTCTGTAAGGTGCCTTGTGGATGTCTCGTGCTGACGATGCCCTCTCGGTGAGCGCATATTTCCCCCCTCATCTTTTAAGAGGTTCAATACATACAAGCATCTGTCTCGCAAACCAGATTTTTTTTTTCAAGGGAATTTTCCACGTCTCAGTAATTTCTCTCGTCGTATTCGAGTGCTGATTGCCGTGTTATAGTTTGTTAACGAAGCTTTCCCTCAAGTCTAAATATTTTAAGGCAGTTTGTCGTGTGCATATCATGGCCACGCACGCTTATATCGCCTTCCGTTTCTCTACCACGGTTGCGCTTTAAAACCACGACGCTGCAAGTTTGCTTCAGAGACTATCCTTTCCTTCCCACTTCTCCGCCCTTAAACTGGCTCTCTCAACTACTACACGCAGAGACAAAGCAACAGCGCGCGCATTAGATCCCATAGATGAGATGAATATTTACAATTAGTATTAGTGTTATAATTATATTCGAGTGCTGATTGCTGTGCTATCGTTTGTTACCGAAGCTTTCCCTCAAGTCTAAATACTTTAAGGCAGTTTGTCCTGTGCGTATCATGGCTACGCACGCTTATATCGCATTCCGTTTCTCTACCACGGGTGCGCTTTAAAACCACGGCGCTGCAGTTTTTGCTTTTCTTTTCTTTCTTCTTCTCCGCCCTTAAACTGGCTCTCTTAACTATACTACACGCAGAGACAAAGCAACAGCGCGCGCATGCGATCCCATAGATGAGATGAATATATATAAATATATATATATATATATATATATATATATATATATATATATATATATATATATATAGAAAACTATCAGTCATAGCTCTCGTAGTATAGCCCTCTGGGCCGTTTCCTTTTTTTTTTCGAAAGTAGTCCTATTAGGGTTATTATAATTACACGAAAGTATTTCGCCCTCATCAGCAGCAGTCCTTGGTATAGTTATTCTGGCGGCTAGCTTCCCACGCTATGCGTGCCGCCATCGCACCTGGTTAAGCTTTTCCTAGACGCTAGAGTTATGCTTTGTCCGCGCAACCTTGAGCGATCGGAAAGCGCGTTTCCCCCTCGGCCGGCGGAGAAGGGAGGCTTCGTTCCGGCCGCGAAGCTCTCCACATCTCTGTAAGGTGCCTTGTGGATGTCTCGTGCTGACGATGCCCTCTCGGTGAGCGCATATTTCCCCCCCTCATCTTTTAAGAGGTTCAATACATACAAGCATCTGTCTCGCAAACCAGATTTTTTTTTTCAAGGGAATTTTCCACGTCTCAGTAATTTCTCTCGTCGTATTCGAGTGCTGATTGCCGTGTTATAGTTTGTTAACGAAGCTTTCCCTCAAGTCTAAATATTTTAAGGCAGTTTGTCGTGTGCATATCATGGCCACGCACGCTTATATCGCCTTCCGTTTCTCTACCACGGTTGCGCTTTAAAACCACGACGCTGCAAGTTTGCTTCAGAGACTATCCTTTCCTTCCCACTTCTCCGCCCTTAAACTGGCTCTCTCAACTACTACACGCAGAGACAAAGCAACAGCGCGCGCATTAGATCCCATAGATGAGATGAATATTTACAATTATTATTAGGGTTATAATTATATTCGAGTGCTGATTGCCGTGCTATCGTTTGCTAATTAAGCTTTCCCTCAAGTCTAAATATTTTAAGGCAGTTTGTCGTGTGCGTATCATGGCCACGCACGCTTATATCGCCTTCCGTTTCTCTACCACGGGATGCGCTTTAAAACCACGGCGCTGTAATTTTGCTTCAGAGACTTTCCTTCCCTCCCTTCTTCTCCGCCCTTAAACTGGCTCTCTTAACTACTACACACAGAACAAAGCAACAGCGGGCGCATTAGATCCCATAGATGAGATGAATATTTACAATTAGTATTAGGGTTATGATTATATTCGAGTGCTGATTGCTGTGCTATCGTTTGTTACCGAAGCTTTCCCTCAAGTCTAAATATTTTAAGGCAGTTTGTCCTGTGCGTATCATGGCTACGCACGCTTATATCGCCTTCCGTTTCTCTACCACGGGATGCGCTTTAAAACCACGGCGCTGTAATTTTGCTTCAGAGACTTTCCTCCCTCCCTTCTTCTACGCCCTTAAACTGGCTCTCTTAACTACTACACACAGAACAAAGCAACAGCGCGCGCATTAGATCCCATAGATGAGATGAATATTTACAATTAGTATTAGGGTTATAATTATATTCGAGTGCTGATTGCTGTGCTATCGTTTGTTACCGAAGCTTTCCCTCAAGTCTAAATATTTTAAGGCAGTTTGTCCTGTGCGTATCATGGCTACGCACGCTTATATCGCATTCCGTTTCTCCACCACGGGTGCGCTTTAAAACCACGGCGCTGCAGTTTTTGCTTTTCTTTTCTTTCTTCTCCGCCCTTAAACTGGCTCTCTTAACTATACTACACGCAGAGACAAAGCAACAGCGCGCGCATGCGATCCCATAGATGAGATGAATATATATAAATATATATATATATATATATATATAGAAAACTATCAGTCATAGCTCTCGTAGTATAGCCCTCTGGGCCGTTTCCTTTTTTTTTTTTTCGAAAGTAGTCCTATTAGGGTTATTATAATTACACGAAAGTATTTCGCCCTCATCAGCAGCAGTCCTTGGTACAGTTATTCTGGCGGCTAGGTTCCCACGCTATGCGTGCCGCCATCGCACCTGGTTAAGCTTTTCCTAGACGCTAGAGTTATGCTTTGTCCGCGCAACCTTGAGCGATCGGAAAGCGCGTTTCCCCCTCTTGGCCGGCGGAGAAGGGAGGCTTCGTTCCGGCCGCGAAGCTCTCCACATCTCTGTAAGGTGCCTTGTGGATGTCTCGTGCTGACGATGCCCTCTCGGTGAGCGCATATTTCCCCCCCTCATCTTTTAAGAGGTTCAATACATACAAGCATCTGTCTCGCAAACCAGATTTTTTTTTCAAGGGAATTTTCCACGTCTCAGTAATTTCTCTCGTCGTATTCGAGTGCTGATTGCCGTGTTATAGTTTGTTAACGAAGCTTTCCCTCAAGTCTAAATATTTTAAGGCAGTTTGTCGTGTGCATATCATGGCCACGCACGCTTATATCGCCTTCCGTTTCTCTACCACGGTTGCGCTTTAAAACCACGACGCTGCAAGTTTGCTTCAGAGACTATCCTTTCCTTCCCACTTCTCCGCCCTTAAACTGGCTCTCTCAACTACTACACGCAGAGACAAAGCAACAGCGCGCGCATTAGATCCCATAGATGAGATGAATATTTACAATTAGTATTAGGGTTATAATTATATTCGAGTGCTGATTGCTGTGCTATCGTTTGTTACCGAAGCTTTCCCTCAAGTCTAAATACTTTAAGGCAGTTTGTCCTGTGCGTATCATGGCTACGCACGCTTATATCGCATTCCGTTTCTCTACCACGGGTGCGCTTTAAAACCACGGCGCTGCAGTTTTTGCTTTTCTTTTCTTTCTTCTTCTCCGCCCTTAAACTGGCTCTCTTAACTATACTACACGCAGAGACAAAGCAACAGCGCGCGCATGCGATCCCATAGATGAGATGAATATATATAAATATATATATATATATATATATATATATATAGAAAACTATCAGTCATAGCTCTCGTAGTATAGCCCTCTGGGCCGTTTCCTTTTTTTTTTTTCGAAAGTAGTCCTATTAGGGTTATTATAATTACACGAAAGTATTTCGCCCTCATCAGCAGCAGTCCTTGGTATAGTTATTCTGGCGGCTAGGTTCCCACGCTATGCGTGCCGCCATCGCACCTGGTTAAGCTTTTCCTAGACGCTAGAGTTATGCTTTGTCCGCGCAACCTTGAGCGATCGGAAAGCGCGTTTCCCCCTCTTGGCCGGCGGAGAAGGGAGGCTTCGTTCCGGCCGCGAAGCTCTCCACATCTCTGTAAGGTGCCTTGTGGATGTCTCGTGCTGACGATGCCCTCTCGGTGAGCGCATATTTCCCCCCCTCATCTTTTAAGAGGTTCAATACATACAAGCATCTGTCTCGCAAACCAGATTTTTTTTTCAAGGGAATTTTCCACGTCTCAGTAATTTCTCTCGTCGTATTCGAGTGCTGATTGCCGTGTTATAGTTTGTTAACGAAGCTTTCCCTCAAGTCTAAATATTTTAAGGCAGTTTGTCGTGTGCATATCATGGCCACGCACGCTTATATCGCCTTCCGTTTCTCTACCACGGTTGCGCTTTAAAACCACGACGCTGCAAGTTTGCTTCAGAGACTATCCTTTCCTTCCCACTTCTCCGCCCTTAAACTGGCTCTCTCAACTACTACACGCAGAGACAAAGCAACAGCGCGCGCATTAGATCCCATAGATGAGATGAATATTTACAATTAGTATTAGGGTTATAATTATATTCGAGTGCTGATTGCTGTGCTATCGTTTGTTACCGAAGCTTTCCCTCAAGTCTAAATACTTTAAGGCAGTTTGTCCTGTGCGTATCATGGCTACGCACGCTTATATCGCATTCCGTTTCTCTACCACGGGTGCGCTTTAAAACCACGGCGCTGCAGTTTTTGCTTTTCTTTTCTTTCTTCTTCTCCGCCCTTAAACTGGCTCTCTTAACTATACTACACGCAGAGACAAAGCAACAGCGCGCGCATGCGATACCATAGATGAGATGAATATATATAAATATATATATATATATATATATATATATATATATAGAAAACTATCAGTCATAGCTCTCGTAGTATAGCCCTCTGGGCCGTTTCCTTTTTTTTTTCGAAAGTAGTCCTATTAGGGTTATTATAATTACACGAAAGTATTTCGCCCTCATCAGCAGCAGTCCTTGGTATAGTTATTCTGGCGGCTAGCTTCCCACGCTATGCGTGCCGCCATCGCACCTGGTTAAGCTTTTCCTAGACGCTAGAGTTATGCTTTGTCCGCGCAACCTTGAGCGATCGGAAAGTGCGTTTCCCCCTCGGCCGGCGGAGAAGGGAGGCTTCGTTCCGGCCGCGAAGCTCTCCACATCTCTGTAAGGTGCCTTGTGGATGTCTCGTGCTGACGATGCCCTCTCGGTGAGCGCATATTTCCCCCCCCTCATCTTTTAAGAGGTTCAATACATACAAGCATCTGTCTCGCAAACCAGATTTTTTTTTTCAAGGGAATTTTCCACGTCTCAGTAATTTCTCTCGTCGTATTCGAGTGCTGATTGCCGTGTTATAGTTTGTTAACGAAGCTTTCCCTCAAGTCTAAATATTTTAAGGCAGTTTGTCGTGTGCATATCATGGCCACGCACGCTTATATCGCCTTCCGTTTCTCTACCACGGTTGCGCTTTAAAACCACGACGCTGCAAGTTTGCTTCAGAGACTATCCTTTCCTTCCCACTTCTCCGCCCTTAAACTGGCTCTCTCAACTACTACACGCAGAGACAAAGCAACAGCGCGCGCATTAGATCCCATAGATGAGATGAATATTTACAATTATTATTAGGGTTATAATTATATTCGAGTGCTGATTGCCGTGCTATCGTTTGCTAACGAAGCTTTCCCTCAAGTCTAAATATTTTAAGGCAGTTTGTCGTGTGCGTATCATGGCCACGCACGCTTATATCGCCTTCCGTTTCTCTACCACGGGATGCGCTTTAAAACCACGGCGCTGTAATTTTGCTTCAGAGACTATCCTTTCCTTCCCACTTCTCCGCCCTTAAACTGGCTCTCTCAACTACTACACGCAGAGACAAAGCAACAGCGCGCGCATTAGATCCCATAGATGAGATGAATATTTACAATTATTATTAGGGTTATAATTATATTCGAGTGCTGATTGCCGTGCTATCGTTTGCTAATTAAGCTTTCCCTCAAGTCTAAATATTTTAAGGCAGTTTGTCGTGTGCGTATCATGGCCACGCACGCTTATATCGCCTTCCGTTTCTCTACCACGGGATGCGCTTTAAAACCACGGCGCTGTAATTTTGCTTCAGAGACTTTCCTTCCCTCCCTTCTTCTCCGCCCTTAAACTGGCTCTCTTAACTACTACACACAGAACAAAGCAACAGCGGGCGCATTAGATCCCATAGATGAGATGAATATTTACAATTAGTATTAGGGTTATAATTATATTCGAGTGCTGATTGCTGTGCTATCGTTTGTTACCGAAGCTTTCCCTCAAGTCTAAATATTTTAAGGCAGTTTGTCCTGTGCGTATCATGGCTACGCACGCTTATATCGCCTTCCGTTTCTCTACCACGGGATGCGCTTTAAAACCACGGCGCTGTAATTTTGCTTCAGAGACTTTCCTCCCTCCCTTCTTCTCCGCCCTTAAACTGGCTCTCTTAACTACTACACACAGAACAAAGCAACAGCGCGCGCATTAGATCCCATATATGAGATGAATATTTACAATTAGTATTAGGGTTATAATTATATTCGAGTGCTGATTGCTGTGCTATCGTTTGTTACCGAAGCTTTCCCTCAAGTCTAAATATTTTAAGGCAGTTTGTCCTGTGCGTATCATGGCTACGCACGCTTATATCGCATTCCGTTTCTCTACAACGGGTGCGCTTTAAAACCACGGCGCTGCAGTTTTTGCTTTTCTTTTCTTTCTTCTTCTCCGCCCTTAAACTGGCTCTCCTAACTATACTACACGCAGAGACAAAGCAACAGCGCGCGCATGCGATCCCATAGATGAGATGAATATGTATATATATATATATATATATATATATATATATATATATATATATATATATAGAAAACTATCAGTCATAGCTCTCGTAGTATAGCCCTCTGGGCCGTTTCCTTTTTTTTTTTTTTTCGAAAGTAGTCCTATTGGGGTTATTATAATTACACGAAGGTATTTCGCCCTCATCAGCAGCAGTCCTTGGTATAGTTATTCTGGCGGCTAGCTTCCCACGCTATGCGTGCCGCCATCGCACCTGGTTAAGCTTTTCCTAGACGCTAGAGTTATGCTTTGTACGCGCAACCTTGAGCGATCGGAAAGCGCGTTTCCCCCTCTTGGCCGGCGGAGAAGGGAGGCTTCGTTCCGGCCGCGAAGCTCTCCACATCTTTGTAAGGTGCCTTGTGGATGTCTTGTGCTGACGATGCCCTCTCGGTGAGCGCATATTTCCCCCCCCTCATCTTTTAAGAGGTTCAATACATACAAGCATCTGTCTCGCAAACCAGATTTTTTTTTTCAAGGGAATTTTCCACGTCTCAGTAATTTCTCTCGTTGTATTCGAGTGCTGATTGCCGTGTTATAGTTTGTTAACGAAGCTTTCCCTCAAGTCTAAATATTTTAAGGCAGTTTGTCGTGTGCATATCATGGCCACGCACGCTTATATCGCCTTCCGTTTCTTTACCACGGTTGCGCTTTAAAACCACGACGCTGCAAGTTTGCTTCAGAGACTATCCTTTCCTTCCCACTTCTCCGCCCTTAAACTGGCTCTCTCAACGACTACACGCAGAGACAAAGCAACAGCGCGCGCATTAGATCCCATAGATGAGATGAATATTTACAATTATTATTAGGGTTATAATTATATTCGAGTGCTGATTGCCGTGCTATCGTTTGCTAACGAAGCTTTCCCTCAAGTCTAAATATTTTAAGGCAGTTTGTCGTGTGCGTATCATGGCCACGCACGCTTATATCGCCTTCCGTTTCTCTACCACGGGATGCGCTTTAAAACCACGGCGCTGTAATTTTGCTTCAGAGACTATCCTTTCCTTCCCACTTCTCCGCCCTTAAACTGGCTCTCTCAACTACTACACGCAGAGACAAGGCAACAGCGCGCGCATTAGATCCCATAGATGAGATGAATATTTACAATTATTATTAGGGTTATAATTATATTCGAGTGCTGATTGCCGTGCTATCGTTTGCTAACGAAGCTTTCCCTCAAGTCTAAATATTTTAAGGCAGTTTGTCGTGTGCGTATCATGGCCACGCACGCTTATATCGCCTTCCGTTTCTCTACCACGGGATGCGCTTTAAAACCACGGCGCTGTAATTTTGCTTCAGAGACTTTCCTTCCCTCCCTTCTTCTCCGCCCTTAAACTGGCTCTCTTAACTACTACACACAGAACAAAGCAACAGCGCGCGCATTAGATCCCATAGATGAGATGAATATTTACAATTAGTATTAGGGTTATAATTATATTCGAGTGCTGATTGCTGTGCTATCGTTTGTTACCGAAGCTTTCCCTCAAGTCTAAATATTTTAAGGCAGTTTGTCCTGTGCGTATCATGGCTACGCACGCTTATATCGCATTCCGTTTCTCTACCACGGGTGCGCTTTAAAACCACGGCGCTGCAGTTTTTGCTTTTCTTTTCTTTCTTCTTCTCCGCCCTTAAACTGGCTCTCTTAACTATACTACACGCAGAGACAAAGCAACAGCGCGCGCATGCGATCCCATAGATGAGATGAATATATATAAATATATATATATATATATATATATAGAAAACTATCAGTCATAGCTCTCGTAGTATAGCCCTCTGGGCCGTTTCCTTTTTTTTTTTTCGAATGTAGTCCTATTAGGGTTATTATAATTACACGAAAGTATTTCGCCCTCATCAGCAGCAGTCCTTGGTATAGTTATTCTGGCGGCTAGCTTCCCACGCTATGCGTGCCGCCATCGCACCTGGTTAAGCTTTTCCTAGACGCTAGAGTTATGCTTTGTCCGCGCAACCTTGAGCGATCGGAAAGCGCGTTTCCCCCTCGGCCGGCGGAGAAGGGAGGCTTCGTTCCGGCCGCGAAGCTCTCCACATCTCTGTAAGGTGCCTTGTGGATGTCTCGTGCTGACGATGCCCTCTCGGTGAGCGCATATTTCCCCCCTCATCTTTTAAGAGGTTCAATACATACAAGCATCTGTCTCGCAAACCAGATTTTTTTTTTCAAGGGAATTTTCCACGTCTCAGTAATTTCTCTCGTCGTATTCGAGTGCTGATTGCCGTGTTATAGTTTGTTAACGAAGCTTTCCCTCAAGTCTAAATATTTTAAGGCAGTTTGTCGTGTGCATATCATGGCCACGCACGCTTATATCGCCTTCCGTTTCTCTACCACGGTTGCGCTTTAAAACCACGACGCTGCAAGTTTGCTTCAGAGACTATCCTTTCCTTCCCACTTCTCCGCCCTTAAACTGGCTCTCTCAACTACTACACGCAGAGACAAAGCAACAGCGCGCGCATTAGATCCCATAGATGAGATGAATATTTACAATTATTATTAGGGTTATAATTATATTCGAGTGCTGATTGCCGTGCTATCGTTTGCTAACGAAGCTTTCCCTCAAGTCTAAATATTTTAAGGCAGTTTGTCGTGTGCGTATCATGGCCACGCACGCTTATATCGCCTTCCGTTTCTCTACCACGGGATGCGCTTTAAAACCACGGCGCTGTAATTTTGCTTCAGAGACTATCCTTTCCTTCCCACTTCTCCGCCCTTAAACTGGCTCTCTCAACTACTACACGCAGAGACAAAGCAACAGCGCGCGCATTAGATCCCATAGATGAGATGAATATTTACAATTATTATTAGGGTTATAATTATATTCGAGTGCTGATTGCCGTGCTATCGTTTGCTAATTAAGCTTTCCCTCAAGTCTAAATATTTTAAGGCAGTTTGTCGTGTGCGTATCATGGCCACGCACGCTTATATCGCCTTCCGTTTCTCTACCACGGGATGCGCTTTAAAACCACGGCGCTGTAATTTTGCTTCAGAGACTTTCCTTCCCTCCCTTCTTCTCCGCCCTTAAACTGGCTCTCTTAACTACTACACACAGAACAAAGCAACAGCGGGCGCATTAGATCCCATAGATGAGATGAATATTTACAATTAGTATTAGGGTTATAATTATATTCGAGTGCTGATTGCTGTGCTATCGTTTGTTACCGAAGCTTTCCCTCAAGTCTAAATATTTTAAGGCAGTTTGTCCTGTGCGTATCATGGCTACGCACGCTTATATCGCCTTCCGTTTCTCTACCACGGGATGCGCTTTAAAGCCACGGCGCTGTAATTTTGCTTCAGAGACTTTCCTCCCTCCCTTCTTCTCCGCCCTTAAACTGGCTCTCTTAACTACTACACACAGAACAAAGCAACAGCGCGCGCATTAGATCCCATATATGAGATGAATATTTACAATTAGTATTAGGGTTATAATTATATTCGAGTGCTGATTGCTGTGCTATCGTTTGTTACCGAAGCTTTCCCTCAAGTCTAAATATTTTAAGGCAGTTTGTCCTGTGCGTATCATGGCTACGCACGCTTATATCGCATTCCGTTTCTCTACCACGGGTGCGCTTTAAAACCACGGCGCTGCAGTTTTTGCTTTTCTTTTCTTTCTTCTTCTCCGCCCTTAAACTGGCTCTCCTAACTATACTACACGCAGAGACAAAGCAACAGCGCGCGCATGCGATCCCATAGATGAGATGAATATATATATATATATATATATATATATATATATATATATATATATATATATATATATAGAAAACTATCAGTCATAGCTCTCGTAGTATAGCCCTCTGGGCCGTTTCCTTTTTTTTTTTTTTTCGAAAGTAGTCCTATTGGGGTTATTATAATTACACGAAGGTATTTCGCCCTCATCAGCAGCAGTCCTTGGTATAGTTATTCTGGCGGCTAGCTTCCCACGCTATGCGTGCCGCCATCGCACCTGGTTAAGCTTTTCCTAGACGCTAGAGTTATGCTTTGTCCGCGCAACCTTGAGCGATCGGAAAGCGCGTTTCCCCCTCTTGGCCGGCGGAGAAGGGAGGCTTCGTTCCGGCCGCGAAGCTCTCCACATCTTTGTAAGGTGCCTTGTGGATGTCTTGTGCTGACGATGCCCTCTCGGTGAGCGCATATTTCCCCCCCCTCATCTTTTAAGAGGTTCAATACATACAAGCATCTGTCTCGCAAACCAGATTTTTTTTTTCAAGGGAATTTTCCACGTCTCAGTAATTTCTCTCGTTGTATTCGAGTGCTGATTGCCGTGTTATAGTTTGTTAACGAAGCTTTCCCTCAAGTCTAAATATTTTAAGGCAGTTTGTCGTGTGCATATCATGGCCACGCACGCTTATATCGCCTTCCGTTTCTCTACCACGGTTGCGCTTTAAAACCACGACGCTGCAAGTTTGCTTCAGAGACTATCCTTTCCTTCCCACTTCTCCGCCCTTAAACTGGCTCTCTCAACGACTACACGCAGAGACAAAGCAACAGCGCGCGCATTAGATCCCATAGATGAGATGAATATTTACAATTATTATTAGGGTTATAATTATATTCGAGTGCTGATTGCCGTGCTATCGTTTGCTAACGAAGCTTTCCCTCAAGTCTAAATATTTTAAGGCAGTTTGTCGTGTGCGTATCATGGCCACGCACGCTTATATCGCCTTCCGTTTCTCTACCACGGGATGCGCTTTAAAACCACGGCGCTGTAATTTTGCTTCAGAGACTATCCTTTCCTTCCCACTTCTCCGCCCTTAAACTGGCTCTCTCAACTACTACACGCAGAGACAAGGCAACAGCGCGCGCATTAGATCCCATAGATGAGATGAATATTTACAATTATTATTAGGGTTATAATTATATTCGAGTGCTGATTGCCGTGCTATCGTTTGCTAACGAAGCTTTCCCTCAAGTCTAAATATTTTAAGGCAGTTTGTCGTGTGCGTATCATGGCCACGCACGCTTATATCGCCTTCCGTTTCTCTACCACGGGATGCGCTTTAAAACCACGGCGCTGTAATTTTGCTTCAGAGACTATCCTTTCCTTCCCACTTCTCCGCCCTTAAACTGGCTCTCTCAACGACTACACGCAGAGACAAAGCAACAGCGCGCGCATTAGATCCCATAGATGAGATGAATATTTACAATTAGTATTAGGGTTATAATTATATTCGAGTGCTGATTGCTGTGCTATCGTTTGTTACCGAAGCTTTCCCTCAAGTCTAAATATTTTAAGGCAGTTTGTCCTGTGCGTATCATGGCTACGCACGCTTATATCGCATTCCGTTTCTCTACCACGGGTGCGCTTTAAAACCACGGCGCTGCAGTTTTTGCTTTTCTTTTCTTTCTTCTTCTCCGCCCTTAAACTGGCTCTCTTAACTATACTACACGCAGAGACAAAGCAACAGCGCGCGCATGCGATCCCATAGATGAGATGAATATATATAAATATATATATATATATATATATATAGAAAACTATCAGTCATAGCTCTCGTAGTATAGCCCTCTGGGCCGTTTCCTTTTTTTTTTTTCGAAAGTAGTCCTATTAGGGTTATTATAATTACACGAAAGTATTTCGCCCTCATCAGCAGCAGTCCTTGGTATAGTTATTCTGGCGGCTAGCTTCCCACGCTATGCGTGCCGCCATCGCACCTGGTTAAGCTTTTCTTAGACGCTAGAGTTATGCTTTGTCCGCGCAACCTTGAGCGATCGGAAAGCGCGTTTCCCCCTCTTGGCCGGCGGAGAAGGGAGGCTTCGTTCCGGCCGCGAAGCTCTCCACATCTTTGTAAGGTGCCTTGTGGATGTCTTGTGCTGACGATGCCCTCTCGGTGAGCGCATATTTCCCCCCCCTCATCTTTTAAGAGGTTCAATACATACAAGCATCTGTCTCGCAAACCAGATTTTTTTTTTCAAGGGAATTTTCCACGTCTCAGTAATTTCTCTCGTTGTATTCGAGTGCTGATTGCCGTGTTATAGTTTGTTAACGAAGCTTTCCCTCAAGTCTAAATATTTTAAGGCAGTTTGTCGTGTGCATATCATGGCCACGCACGCTTATATCGCCTTCCGTTTCTCTACCACGGTTGCGCTTTAAAACCACGACGCTGCAAGTTTGCTTCAGAGACTATCCTTTCCTTCCCACTTCTCCGCCCTTAAACTGGCTCTCTCAACGACTACACGCAGAGACAAAGCAACAGCGCGCGCATTAGATCCCATAGATGAGATGAATATTTACAATTATTATTAGGGTTATAATTATATTCGAGTGCTGATTGCCGTGCTATCGTTTGCTAACGAAGCTTTCCCTCAAGTCTAAATATTTTAAGGCAGTTTGTCGTGTGCGTATCATGGCCACGCACGCTTATATCGCCTTCCGTTTCTCTACCACGGGATGCGCTTTAAAACCACGGCGCTGTAATTTTGCTTCAGAGACTATCCTTTCCTTCCCACTTCTCCGCCCTTAAACTGGCTCTCTCAACTACTACACGCAGAGACAAGGCAACAGCGCGCGCATTAGATCCCATAGATGAGATGAATATTTACAATTATTATTAGGGTTATAATTATATTCGAGTGCTGATTGCCGTGCTATCGTTTGCTAACGAAGCTTTCCCTCAAGTCTAAATATTTTAAGGCAGTTTGTCGTGTGCGTATCATGGCCACGCACGCTTATATCGCCTTCCGTTTCTCTACCACGGGATGCGCTTTAAAACCACGGCGCTGTAATTTTGCTTCAGAGACTTTCCTTCCCTCCCTTCTTCTCCGCCCTTAAACTGGCTCTCTTAACTACTACACACAGAACAAAGCAACAGCGCGCGCATTAGATCCCATAGATGAGATGAATATTTACAATTAGTATTAGGGTTATAATTATATTCGAGTGCTGATTGCTGTGCTATCGTTTGTTACCGAAGCTTTCCCTCAAGTCTAAATATTTTAAGGCAGTTTGTCCTGTGCGTATCATGGCTACGCACGCTTATATCGCCTTCCGTTTCTCTACCACGGGATGCGCTTTAAAACCACGGCGCTGTAATTTTGCTTCAGAGACTTTCCTTCCCTCCCTTCTTCTCCGCCCTTAAACTGGCTCTCTTAACTACTACACACAGAACAAAGCAACAGCGCGCGCATTAGATCCCATAGATGAGATGAATATTTACAATTATTATTAGGGTTATAATTATATTCGAGTGCTGATTGCCGTGCTATCGTTTGCTAATTAAGCTTTCCCTCAAGTCTAAATATTTTAAGGCAGTTTGTCGTGTGCGTATCATGGCCACGCACGCTTATATCGCCTTCCGTTTCTCTACCACGGGATGCGCTTTAAAACCACGGCGCTGTAATTTTGCTTCAGAGACTTTCCTTCCCTCCCTTCTTCTCCGCCCTTAAACTGGCTCTCTTAACTACTACACACAGAACAAAGCAACAGCGGGCGCATTAGATCCCATAGATGAGATGAATATTTACAATTAGTATTAGGGTTATAATTATATTCGAGTGCTGATTGCTGTGCTATCGTTTGTTACCGAAGCTTTCCCTCAAGTCTAAATATTTTAAGGCAGTTTGTCCTGTGCGTATCATGGCTACGCACGCTTATATCGCCTTCCGTTTCTCTACCACGGGATGCGCTTTAAAGCCACGGCGCTGTAATTTTGCTTCAGAGACTTTCCTCCCTCCCTTCTTCTCCGCCCTTAAACTGGCTCTCTTAACTACTACACACAGAACAAAGCAACAGCGCGCGCATTAGATCCCATATATGAGATGAATATTTACAATTAGTATTAGGGTTATAATTATATTCGAGTGCTGATTGCTGTGCTATCGTTTGTTACCGAAGCTTTCCCTCAAGTCTAAATATTTTAAGGCAGTTTGTCCTGTGCGTATCATGGCTACGCACGCTTATATCGCATTCCGTTTCTCTACCACGGGTGCGCTTTAAAACCACGGCGCTGCAGTTTTTGCTTTTCTTTTCTTTCTTCTTCTCCGCCCTTAAACTGGCTCTCCTAACTATACTACACGCAGAGACAAAGCAACAGCGCGCGCATGCGATCCCATAGATGAGATGAATATATATATATATATATATATATATATATATATATATATATATATATATATATATATAGAAAACTATCAGTCATAGCTCTCGTAGTATAGCCCTCTGGGCCATTTCCTTTTTTTTTTTTTTTTCGAAAGTAGTCCTATTGGGGTTATTATAATTACACGAAGGTATTTCGCCCTCATCAGCAGCAGTCCTTGGTATAGTTATTCTGGCGGCTAGCTTCCCACGCTATGCGTGCCGCCATCGCACCTGGTTAAGCTTTTCCTAGACGCTAGAGTTATGCTTTGTCCGCGCAACCTTGAGCGATCGGAAAGCGCGTTTCCCCCTCTTGGCCGGCGGAGAAGGGAGGCTTCGTTCCGGCCGCGAAGCTCTCCACATCTTTGTAAGGTGCCTTGTGGATGTCTTGTGCTGACGATGCCCTCTCGGTGAGCGCATATTTCCCCCCCCTCATCTTTTAAGAGGTTCAATACATACAAGCATCTGTCTCGCAAACCAGATTTTTTTTTTCAAGGGAATTTTCCACGTCTCAGTAATTTCTCTCGTTGTATTCGAGTGCTGATTGCCGTGTTATAGTTTGTTAACGAAGCTTTCCCTCAAGTCTAAATATTTTAAGGCAGTTTGTCGTGTGCATATCATGGCCACGCACGCTTATATCGCCTTCCGTTTCTCTACCACGGTTGCGCTTTAAAACCACGACGCTGCAAGTTTGCTTCAGAGACTATCCTTTCCTTCCCACTTCTCCGCCCTTAAACTGGCTCTCTCAACGACTACACGCAGAGACAAAGCAACAGCGCGCGCATTAGATCCCATAGATGAGATGAATATTTACAATTATTATTAGGGTTATAATTATATTCGAGTGCTGATTGCCGTGCTATCGTTTGCTAACGAAGCTTTCCCTCAAGTCTAAATATTTTAAGGCAGTTTGTCGTGTGCGTATCATGGCCACGCACGCTTATATCGCCTTCCGTTTCTCTACCACGGGATGCGCTTTAAAACCACGGCGCTGTAATTTTGCTTCAGAGACTATCCTTTCCTTCCCACTTCTCCGCCCTTAAACTGGCTCTCTCAACTACTACACGCAGAGACAAGGCAACAGCGCGCGCATTAGATCCCATAGATGAGATGAATATTTACAATTATTATTAGGGTTATAATTATATTCGAGTGCTGATTGCCGTGCTATCGTTTGCTAACGAAGCTTTCCCTCAAGTCTAAATATTTTAAGGCAGTTTGTCGTGTGCGTATCATGGCCACGCACGCGTATATCGCCTTCCGTTTCTCTACCACGGGATGCGCTTTAAAACCACGGCGCTGTAATTTTGCTTCAGAGACTTTCCTTCCCTCCCTTCTTCTCCGCCCTTAAACTGGCTCTCTTAACTACTACACACAGAACAAAGCAACAGCGCGCGCATTAGATCCCATAGATGAGATGAATATTTACAATTAGTATTAGGGTTATAATTATATTCGAGTGCTGATTGCTGTGCTATCGTTTGTTACCGAAGCTTTCCCTCAAGTCTAAATATTTTAAGGCAGTTTGTCCTGTGCGTATCATGGCTACGCACGCTTATATCGCATTCCGTTTCTCTACCACGGGTGCGCTTTAAAACCACGGCGCTGCAGTTTTTGCTTTTCTTTTCTTTCTTCTTCTCCGCCCTTAAACTGGCTCTCCTAACTATACTACACGCAGAGACAAAGCAACAGCGCGCGCATGCAATCCCATAGATGAGATGAATATATATATATATATATATATATATATATATATATATAGAAAACTATCAGTCATAGCTCTCGTAGTATAGCCCTCTGGGCCGTTTCCTTTTTTTTTTTTTCGAAAGTAGTCATATTGGGGTTATTATAGTTACACGAAGGTATTTCGCCCTCATCAGCAGCAGTCCTTGGTATAGTTATTCTGGCGGCTAGCTTCCCACGCTATGCGTGCCGCCATCGCACCTGGTTAAGCTTTTCCTAGACGCTAGAGTTATGCTTTGTCCGCGCAACCTTGAGCGATCGGAAAGCGCGTTTCCCCCTCTTGGCCGGCGGAGAAGGGAGGCTTCGTTCCGGCCGCGAAGCTCTCCACATCTCTGTAAGGTGCCTTGTGGATGTCTCGTGCTGACGATGCCCTCTCGGTGAGCGCATATTTCCCCCCCCTCATCTTTTAAGAGGTTCAATACATACAAGCATCTGTCTCGCAAACCAGATTTTTTTTTCAAGGGAATTTTCCACGTCTCATTAATTTCTCTCGTCGTATTCGAGTGCTGATTGCCGTGTTATAGTTTGTTAACGAAACTTTCCCTCAAGTCTAAATATTTTAAGGCAGTTTGTCGTGTGCATATCATGGCCACGCACGCTTATATCGCCTTCCGTTTCTCTACCACGGTTGCGCTTTAAAACCACGACGCTGCAAGTTTGCTTCAGAGACTATCCTTTCCTTCCCACTTCTCCGCCCTTAAACTGGCTCTCTCAACTACTACACGCAGAGACAAAGCAACAGCGCGCGCATTAGATCCCATAGATGAGATGAATATTTACAATTATTATTAGGGTTATAATTATATTCGAGTGCTGATTGCCGTGCTATCGTTTGCTAACGAAGCTTTCCCTCAAGTCTAAATATTTTAAGGCAGTTTGTCGTGTGCGTATCATGGCCACGCACGCTTATATCGCCTTCCGTTTCTCTACCACGGGATGCGCTTTAAAACCACGGCGCTGTAATTTTGCTTCAGAGACTATCCTTTCCTTCCCACTTCTCCGCCCTTAAACTGGCTCTCTCAACTACTACACGCAGAGACAAAGCAACAGCGCGCGCATTAGATCCCATAGATGAGATGAATATTTACAATTATTATTAGGGTTATAATTATATTCGAGTGCTGATTGCCGTGCTATCGTTTGCTAAGGAAGCTTTCCCTCAAGTCTAAATATTTTAAGGCAGTTTGTCGTGTGCGTATCATGGCCACGCACGCTTATATCGCCTTCCGTTTCTCTACCACGGGATGCGCTTTAAAACCACGGCGCTGTAATTTTGCTTCAGAGACTTTCCTTCCCTCCCTTCTTCTCCGCCCTTAAACTGGCTCTCTTAACTACTACACACAGAACAAAGCAACAGCGCGCGCATTAGATCCCATTGATGAGATGAATATTTACAATTAGTATTAGGGTTATTATTATATTCGAGTGCTGATTGCTGTGCTATCGTTTGTTACCGAAGCTTTCCCTCAAGTCTAAATATTTTAAGGCAGTTTGTCCTGTGCGTATCATGGCTACGCACGCTTATATCGCATTCCGTTTCTCTACCACGGGTGCGCTTTAAAACCACGGCGCTGCAGTTTCTGCTTTTCTTTTCTTTCTTCTTCTCCGCCCTTAAACTGGCTCTCTTAACTATACTACACGCAGAGACAAAGCAACAGCGCGCGCATGCGATCCCATAGATGAGATGAATATATATATATATATATATATATATATATAGAAAACTATCAGTCATTGCTCTCGTAGTATAGCCCTCTGGGCCGTTTCCTTTTTTTTTTCGAAAGTAGTCCTATTAGGGTTATTATAATTACACGAAGGTATTTCGCCCTCATCAGCAGCAGTCCTTGGTATAGTTATTCTGGCGGCTAGCTTCCCACGCTATGCGTGCCGCCATCGCACCTGGTTAAGCTTTTCCTAGACGCTAGAGTTATGCTTTGTCCGCGCAACCTTGAGCGATCGGAAAGCGCGTTTCCCCCTCTTGGCCGGCGGAGAAGAGAGGCTTCGTTCCGGCCGCGAAGCTCTCCACATCTCTGTAAGGTGCCTTGTGGATGTCTCGTGCTGACGATGCCCTCTCGGTGAGCGCATATTTCCCCCCCTCATCTTTTAAGAGGTCCAATACATACAAGCATCTGTCTCGCAAACCAGATTTTTTTTTTCAAGGCAATTTTCCACGTCTCAGTAATTTCTCTCGTCGTATTCGAGTGCTGATTGCCGTGTTATAGTTTGTTAACGAAGCTTTCCCTCAAGTCTAAATATTTTAAGGCAGTTTGTCGTGTGCATATCATGGCCACGCACGCTTATATCGCCTTCCGTTTCTCTACCACGGTTGCGCTTTAAAACCACGACGCTGCAAGTTTGCTTCAGAGACTATCCTTTCCTTCCCACTTCTCCGCCCTTAAACTGGATCTCTCAACTACTACACGCAGAGACAAAGCAACAGCGCGCGCATTAGATCCCATAGATGAGATGAATATTTACAATTAGTATTAGGGTTATAATTATATTCGAGTGCTGATTGCCGTGCTATCGTTTGCTAACGAAGCTTTCCCTCAAGTCTAAATATTTTAAGGCAGTTTGTCGTGTGCGTATCATGGCCACGCACGCTTATATCGCCTTCCGTTTCTCTACCACGGGATGCGCTTTAAAACCACGGCGCTGTGATTTTGCTTCAGAGACTATCCTTTCCTTCCCACTTCTCCGCCCTTAAACTGGCTCTCTCAACTACTACACCCAGAGACAAGGCAACAGCGCGCGCATTAGATCCCATAGATGAGATGAATATTTACAATTATTATTAGGGTTATAATTATATTCGAGTGCTGATTGCCGTGCTATCGTTTGCTAACGAAGCTTTCCCTCAAGTCTAAATATTTTAAGGCAGTTTGTCGTGTGCGTATCATGGCCACGCACGCTTATATCGCCTTCCGTTTCTCTACCACGGGATGCGCTTTAAAACCACGGCGCTGTAATTTTGCTTCAGAGACTTTCCTTCCCTCCCTTCTTCTCCGCCCTTAAACTGGCTCTCTTAACTACTACACACAGAACAAAGCAACAGCGCGCGCATTAGATCCCATTGATGAGATGAATATTTACAATTAGTATTAGGGTTATTATTATATTCGAGTGCTGATTGCTGTGCTATCGTTTGTTACCGAAGCTTTCCCTCAAGTCTAAATATTTTAAGGCAGTTTGTCCTGTGCGTATCATGGCTACGCACGCTTATATCGCATTCCGTTTCTCTACCACGGGTGCGCTTTAAAACCACGGCGCTGCAGTTTCTGCTTTTCTTTTCTTTCTTCTTCTCCGCCCTTAAACTGGCTCTCTTAACTATACTACACGCAGAGACAAAGCAACAGCGCGCGCATGCGATCCCATAGATGAGATGAATATATATATATATATATATATATATATATAGAAAACTATCAGTCATTGCTCTCGTAGTATAGCCCTCTGGGCCGTTTCCTTTTTTTTTTCGAAAGTAGTCCTATTAGGGTTATTATAATTACACGAAGGTATTTCGCCCTCATCAGCAGCAGTCCTTGGTATAGTTATTCTGGCGGCTAGCTTCCCACGCTATGCGTGCCGCCATCGCACCTGGTTAAGCTTTTCCTAGACGCTAGAGTTATGCTTTGTCCGCGCAACCTTGAGCGATCGGAAAGCGCGTTTCCCCCTCTTGGCCGGCGGAGAAGAGAGGCTTCGTTCCGGCCGCGAAGCTCTCCACATCTCTGTAAGGTGCCTTGTGGATGTCTCGTGCTGACGATGCCCTCTCGGTGAGCGCATATTTCCCCCCCTCATCTTTTAAGAGGTCCAATACATACAAGCATCTGTCTCGCAAACCAGATTTTTTTTTTCAAGGCAATTTTCCACGTCTCAGTAATTTCTCTCGTCGTATTCGAGTGCTGATTGCCGTGTTATAGTTTGTTAACGAAGCTTTCCCTCAAGTCTAAATATTTTAAGGCAGTTTGTCGTGTGCATATCATGGCCACGCACGCTTATATCGCCTTCCGTTTCTCTACCACGGTTGCGCTTTAAAACCACGACGCTGCAAGTTTGCTTCAGAGACTATCCTTTCCTTCCCACTTCTCCGCCCTTAAACTGGATCTCTCAACTACTACACGCAGAGACAAAGCAACAGCGCGCGCATTAGATCCCATAGATGAGATGAATATTTACAATTAGTATTAGGGTTATAATTATATTCGAGTGCTGATTGCCGTGCTATCGTTTGCTAACGAAGCTTTCCCTCAAGTCTAAATATTTTAAGGCAGTTTGTCGTGTGCGTATCATGGCCACGCACGCTTATATCGCCTTCCGTTTCTCTACCACGGGATGCGCTTTAAAACCACGGCGCTGTGATTTTGCTTCAGAGACTATCCTTTCCTTCCCACTTCTCCGCCCTTAAACTGGCTCTCTCAACTACTACACCCAGAGACAAGGCAACAGCGCGCGCATTAGATCCCATAGATGAGATGAATATTTACAATTATTATTAGGGTTATAATTATATTCGAGTGCTGATTGCCGTGCTATCGTTTGCTAACGAAGCTTTCCCTCAAGTCTAAATATTTTAAGGCAGTTTGTCGTGTGCGTATCATGGCCACGCACGCTTATATCGCCTTCCGTTTCTCTACCACGGGATGCGCTTTAAAACCACGGCGCTGTAATTTTGCTTCAGAGACTTTCCTTCCCTCCCTTCTTCTCCGCCCTTAAACTGGCTCTCTTAACTACTACACACAGAACAAAGCAACAGCGCGCGCATTAGATCCCATTGATGAGATGAATATTTACAATTAGTATTAGGGTTATTATTATATTCGAGTGCTGATTGCTGTGCTATCGTTTGTTACCGAAGCTTTCCCTCAAGTCTAAATATTTTAAGGCAGTTTGTCCTGTGCGTATCATGGCTACGCACGCTTATATCGCATTCCGTTTCTCTACCACGGGTGCGCTTTAAAACCACGGCGCTGCAGTTTCTGCTTTTCTTTTCTTTCTTCTTCTCCGCCCTTAAACTGGCTCTCTTAACTATACTACACGCAGAGACAAAGCAACAGCGCGCGCATGCGATCCCATAGATGAGATGAATATATATATATATATATATATATATATAGAAAACTATCAGTCATTGCTCTCGTAGTATAGCCCTCTGGGCCGTTTCCTTTTTTTTTTCGAAAGTAGTCCTATTAGGGTTATTATAATTACACGAAGGTATTTCGCCCTCATCAGCAGCAGTCCTTGGTATAGTTATTCTGGCGGCTAGCTTCCCACGCTATGCGTGCCGCCATCGCACCTGGTTAAGCTTTTCCTAGACGCTAGAGTTATGCTTTGTCCGCGCAACCTTGAGCGATCGGAAAGCGCGTTTCCCCCTCTTGGCCGGCGGAGAAGAGAGGCTTCGTTCCGGCCGCGAAGCTCTCCACATCTCTGTAAGGTGCCTTGTGGATGTCTCGTGCTGACGATGCCCTCTCGGTGAGCGCATATTTCCCCCCCTCATCTTTTAAGAGGTCCAATACATACAAGCATCTGTCTCGCAAACCAGATTTTTTTTTTCAAGGCAATTTTCCACGTCTCAGTAATTTCTCTCGTCGTATTCGAGTGCTGATTGCCGTGTTATAGTTTGTTAACGAAGCTTTCCCTCAAGTCTAAATATTTTAAGGCAGTTTGTCGTGTGCATATCATGGCCACGCACGCTTATATCGCCTTCCGTTTCTCTACCACGGTTGCGCTTTAAAACCACGACGCTGCAAGTTTGCTTCAGAGACTATCCTTTCCTTCCCACTTCTCCGCCCTTAAACTGGATCTCTCAACTACTACACGCAGAGACAAAGCAACAGCGCGCGCATTAGATCCCATAGATGAGATGAATATTTACAATTAGTATTAGGGTTATAATTATATTCGAGTGCTGATTGCCGTGCTATCGTTTGCTAACGAAGCTTTCCCTCAAGTCTAAATATTTTAAGGCAGTTTGTCGTGTGCGTATCATGGCCACGCACGCTTATATCGCCTTCCGTTTCTCTACCACGGGATGCGCTTTAAAACCACGGCGCTGTGATTTTGCTTCAGAGACTATCCTTTCCTTCCCACTTCTCCGCCCTTAAACTGGCTCTCTCAACTACTACACCCAGAGACAAGGCAACAGCGCGCGCATTAGATCCCATAGATGAGATGAATATTTACAATTATTATTAGGGTTATAATTATATTCGAGTGCTGATTGCCGTGCTATCGTTTGCTAACGAAGCTTTCCCTCAAGTCTAAATATTTTAAGGCAGTTTGTCGTGTGCGTATCATGGCCACGCACGCTTATATCGCCTTCCGTTTCTCTACCACGGGATGCGCTTTAAAACCACGGCGCTGTAATTTTGCTTCAGAGACTTTCCTTCCCTCCCTTCTTCTCCGCCCTTAAACTGGCTCTCTTAACTACTACACACAGAACAAAGCAACAGCGCGCGCATTAGATCCCATAGATGAGATGAATATTTACAATTAGTATTAGGGTTATAATTATATTCGAGTGCTGATTGCTGTGCTATCGTTTGTTACCGAAGCTTTCCCTCAAGTCTAAATATTTTAAGGCAGTTTGTCCTGTGCGTATCATACTACGCACGCTTATATCGCATTCCGTTTCTCTACCACGGGTGCGCTTTAAAACCACGGCGCTGCAGTTTTTGCTTTTCTTTTCTTTCTTCATCTCCGCCCTTAAACTGGCTCTCTTAACTATACTACACGCAGAGACAAAGCAACAGCGCGCGCATGCGATCCCATAGATGAGATGAATATATATATATATATATATATATATATATATATATATATATATATAGAAAACTATCAGTCATAGCTCTCGTAGTATAGCCCTCTGGGCCGTTTCCTTTTTTTTTTTTCGAAAGTAGTCCTATTAGGGTTATTATAATTACACGAAGGTAGTTCGCCCTCATCAGCAGCAGTCCTTGGTATAGTTATTCTGGCGGCTAGCTTCCCACGCTATGCGTGCCGCCCTCGCACCTGGTTAAGCTTTTCCTAGACGCTAGAGTTATGCTTTGTCCGCGCAACCTTGAGCGATCGGAAAGCGCGTTTCCCCCTCTTGGCCGGCGGAGAAGGGAGGCTTCGTTCCGGCCGCGAAGCTCTCCACATCTCTGTACGGTGCCTTGTGGATGTCTCGTGCTGACGATGCCCTCTCGGTGAGCGCATATTTCCCCCCCTCATCTTTTAAGAGGTTCAATACATGCAAGCATCTGTCTCGCAAACCAGATTTTTTTTTTCAAGGGAATTTTCCACGTCTCAGTAATTTCTCTCGTCGTATTCGAGTGCTGATTGCCGTGTTATAGTTTGTTAACGAAGCTTTCCCTCAAGTCTAAATATTTTAAGGCAGTTTTCCTAGCCTCTAAAGCCGCTCGAGTTCGCTCCTCTCCTCGAGCGGCCATTTTTCCTAGAAAGTATGCATCAGAATTTCTGAAAATCGGGTCATGTCGCGGTAACCAGAACAATACTCAAACCGAATTAAATCTGTGCTAGGGGAACTCTGAACCAGTAACCAGAACAATATATAACCCGATCTTCAGAAAAGCGAATCAAGATAAATCAATTGTCTAGTGTTGTGCACTAACCGCAACTGAAAACAAGTCGTTCTGCCAGGTTGAATCCCTGGTTAGAATTACTAGTGCGTTTTACAATGATAAATCTACATGCAGAGCCAAAGATTAAGAAGCAGTCGATACATCCTTACATTTAGACGGCTTGTTCAGGTCTCCTGATGTCCGCACAGCATACCTCTCGTTGACGACAGCCAAGGACCTCTCAAAAAGCTCATCGTCTGACTTCAGGTAGCCATGGGAGAGAGGCTCGCTCATCGTTGCATTCCGCGCATTCACAAGCGAAACAATACGCGCGCCGCGAATATCGTACGCGCGCCGACATATCGCTGCTAACGTGGAGTGAGCTGATCCAATGCCTCCTTTACTAGATGCCCGCCGCGTTGCTCGCTTTCCCATTGTAGCGGCGGTTCCCTAGCTGAAACCGAAAAAACCGACTATCGCGGACAACATGAATCTCTTTCCACGTAAGTGTGAGGCTTAGAGCAGGGGCTGTGGCGCCTGAAAGTAGCCTGGGGCCTGACGAACCAACCGACTGAGCTATCTTTCCGGGCAACATCGAAGGGTCACGAGTTCAAATCACCTGTTATGTTCCTTTTTTTTTTCGCCCCTTTTTCTTTCTTTTTTTTCTTTCTTTTAATGTCTTTTCCTTTATTTATTTTTTTATGGCCTCACACTCACATGTGTAGGTCATAAATACCAGGTTCTCTAGCCGAGTGCCATCCGTGCGGTATAACCGAGCTCAGATTGGTCCACCTTGACTGACCAAATAGGCGTACAACTACTGCGGGACCCGCCGTGGTTGCTCAGTGGCTATGGTGTTAGACTGCTGAGCACGAGGTCGCGGGATAGGACCCCGACCACGGCGGCCGCATTTCGATGGGGGCGAAATGCGAAAACACCCGTGTACTTAGAATTAGGTGCACGTTAAAGAACCCTAGGTGGTCGAAATTTTCGGAGTCCTCCACTGCGGCGTGCATAATCAGAAAGTGGTTTTGTCACGTACAACCCCATAAATTAATTTTTAATTTAACTCCTACGGGGACGGTAGAGTATCCGTCTCCAGTGCAAGAGGACCGTGATTCAAATCCCGGTGCCGCGCTATTCTCCACCGGAAAAAAAAAAAAAAAAAAAACCCGTGTGTTGAGAAAATTGCACAAACAGGCCTGGAGTGCGGCCTGATCCCGGTGACCAGAACCGGTAACGCACTCTCTCACCAGAGCAGGATTGGCCACCCTGGTGCAGTACTTGGCCACAACCTCCTATATGAATACAACAATCGAACCCCGGCCCTCAGTCCCCAGCAGCCGCGAAGCAACTGACCACGGCGGCGGTCAGATCTGTGACGCTGCAGAGGGTGCTAAGAATACCTGGCTCCGGACAGGCCGCCATTGGAATCTGAACCTGGCAACGTTTAACGTTAGAACGCTATCTAGTGAGGCGAGTCTAGCAGTGTTATTGGAGGAATTAGAGGGTAGTAAATGGGATATAATAGGGCTCAGTGAGGTTAGGAGGACAAAAGAAGCATATACAGTGCTAAAAAGCGGGCATGTACTGTGTTACCGGGGCTTAGCGGAGAGACGAGAACTAGGAGTCGGATTCCTGATTAATAAGGAAATAGCTGGTAACATACAGGAATTCTATAGCATTAACGAGAGGGTGGCATGTCTTGTTGTGAAACTTAATAAGAGGTACAAAATGAAGGTTGTACAGGTCTACGCTCCTACATCTAGTCATGATGACCAGGAAGTCGAAAGCCTTTATGAAGACGTAGAATCGGCGATGAGTAAAGTCAAAACAAAATACACTATACTGATGGGCGACTTCAATGCCAGGGTTGGCAAGAAGCAGGCTGGAGACAAGTCAGTGGGGGAATATGGCATAGGCTCTAGGAATAGCAGAGGAGAATTATTAGTAGAGTATGCAGAACAGAATAATATGCGGATAATGAATACCTTTTTCCGCAAGCGGGTTAGCCGAAAGTGGACGTGGAGGAGCCCGAATGGTGAGACTAGAAATGAAATCGACTTCATACTCTGCGAGAACCCTGGCATCATTCAAGATGTAGACGTGCTCGGCAAGGTACGCTGCAGTGACCACAGGATGGTAAGAACTCGAATTAGCCTAGACTTGAGGAGGGAACGAAAGAAACTGGTACACAAGAAGCCAATCAATGAGTTAGCGGTAAGAGGGAAACTAGAGGAATTCCGGATCAAACTACAGAACAGGTATTCGGCTTTAACTCAGGAAGAGGACCTTAGTGTTGAAGCAATGAACGACAACCTCATGGGCATCATTAAGGAGTGCGCAATAGAAGTCGGTGGTAACGCCGTTAGACAGGAAACCAGTAAGCTATCGCAGGAGACGAAAGATCTGATCAAGAAACGCCAATGTATGAAAGCCTCTAATCCTACAGCTAGAATAGAACTGGCAGAACTTTCTAAGTTAATCAACAAGCGTAAGACAGCGGACATCAGGAACTATAATATGGATAGAATTGAACAGGCTCTCAGGAACGGAGGAAGCCTAAAAACAGTGAAGAAGAAACTAGGAATAGGCAAGAATCAGATGTGTGCGTTAAGAGACAAAGCCGGCAATATCGTTACTAATATGGATGAGATAGTTCAAGTGGCTGAGGAGTTCTATAGAGATTTATACAGTACCAGTGGCACCCACGACGATAGTGGAAGAGAGAATAGCCTAGATGAATTCGAAATCCCACAGGTAACGCCAGAAGAAGTAAAGAAAGCCTTAGGAGCTATGCAAAGGGGGAAGGCAGCTGGGGAGGATCAGGTAACAGCAGATTTGTTGAAGGATGGTGGTCAGATTGTTCTAGAGAAACTGGCCACCCTGTATACGCAATGCCTCATAACCTCGAGCGTACCGGAATCTTGGAAGAACGCTAACATAATCCTAATCCATAAGAAAGGGGACGCCAAAGACTTGAAAAATTATAGACCGATCAGCTTACTGTCCGTTGCCTACAAAGTATTTACTAAGGTAATCGCAAATAGAATCAGGAACACCTTAGACTTCTGTCAACCAAAGGACCAGGCAGGATTCCGTAAAGGCTACTCAACAATAGACCATATTCACACTATCAATCAAGTGATAGAGAAATGTGCAGAATATAACCAACCCTTATATATAGCTTTCATTGATTACGAGAAAGCGTTTGATTCAGTCGAAACCTCAGCAGTCATGGAGGCATTACGGAATCAGGGTGTAGATGAGCCATATGTAAAAATACTGGAAGATATCTATAGCGGCTCCACAGCCACCGTAGTCCTCCACAAAGAAAGCAACAAAATCCCTATAAAGAAAGGCGTCAGACAGGGAGATACGATATCTCCAATGCTGTTCACAGCATGTTTACAGGAGGTATTCAGAGGCCTGGAGTGGGAAGAATTGGGGATAAAAGTTGATGGAGAATACCTTAGCAACTTGCGATTCGCTGATGATATTGCCTTGCTTAGTAACTCAGGAGACCAATTGCAATGCATGCTCACTGACCTGGAGAGGCAAAGCAGAAGGGTGGGTCTGAAAATTAGTCTGCAGAAAACTAAAGTACTGTTTAACAGTCTCGGAAGAGAACAGCAGTTTACGATAGGTAGCGAAACACTGGAAGTGGTAAGGGAATACATCTACTTAGGGCAGGTAGTGACCACGGATCCGGATCATGAGACTGAAATAACCAGAAGAATAAGAATGGGTTGGGGTGCGTTTGGCAGGCATTCTCAAATCATGAACAGTAGGTTGCCACTATCCCTCAAAAGGAAAGTGTACAACAGCTGTGTGTTACCAGTACTCACATATGGGGCAGAAACCTGGAGGCTTACGAAAAGGGTTCTGCTGAAATTGAGGACGACGCAACGAGCTATGGAAAGAAGAATGATGGGTGTAACGCTAAGGGATAAGAAAAGAGCAGATTGGGTGAGGCAACAAACGCGGGTAAACGACATCTTAGTTGAAATCAAGAAAAAGAAATGGGCATGGGCCGGGCATGTAATGAGGAGGGAAGATAACCGATGGTCACTAAGAGCTACGGACTGGATTCCAAGGGAAGGGAAGCGTAGCAGGGGGCGGCAGAAAGTTAGGTGGGCAGATGACATTAAGACGTTTGCAGGGACAACATGGCCACAATTAGTACATGACCGGGGTAGTTGGAGAAGTATGGGAGAGGCCTTTGCCCTGCAGTGGGCGTAACTAGGCTGATGATGATGATGATGATGATGATGATATATAAAGTGGATATTAAAGTATATATCAAAGTGGATTCCATACAGCTGCGAGCTCGTTCCTTCCAAGTTTCCCTTACACTCGAAGACGTTTGAATAATCGGCAAAGTCATTTTACTGATGAAAAACACACAACTGCAAATTAACACAAGAAAAACGCCAGAACCGATACACGGATTGCCAGCAAAACACAGTGCAGTAATAGCTAGGCCAATCCGCGTGCGTTTCGTATAAGGGCCCTCTAATTCTTACGGGGCTTTAGCGGTGCACGGAGGCGAAAAGGCATAAACACAACAATGCGCGTCATGATTCAAGTTTACATGGCGACGTCGCACGCTTCACGAGAACAGTCAACCGCATTCACACACGCGCACACACTCGATGTTGGTGTGCCGCGAGATTAGATCGCTCTGGCAGCCCGAACAATCGAGGAGACTCACTGGCACGATACCACCGCTTCAGAATGTCACGACAGTTGCACTGCCTCGTAGCATTGAACTGCAAGACACAACAGTCGTCATGTAATCACTACACGACAGACACACTCAGCGTCAAGAAGACTGTTGGCGCACTCATTTCCACACACACACACAGATACACAAGATGTTTAGTTACCGTGAGGGTCGCACGTTTCAGCAACGTTGTGTCGCAAGTTTTTCAGTCCAAGCGACTGTCAGCCTTCTTTTTTACACGAATTCTTCGTTCAAAGTAACCGCTATGTGTACGCAGCACACTTACAAGCAAAATAATTAGCAGAGCAAACGGGATTAAGCACAAGCAATCACCAAGGCCCGCGCGGTGATTGAGCGCAAACGAACGAACGGTAAACATGCGGAACCGAGGCGATCAAGCCCTCATTCCGCTCTCTTGAGCGTTTTTCTTTCAGCGCTTATTTGAAATTAAAGGACTAGATTTAGCAGTTCAGGCCATTCTTTCGTTTTTCACCACAGTCAAGCACCAGTGGGTTTTATTTCCGCGAGTGTGCGGATAGTTTTTCACCTCACGAATGGTGCGGCGCCGCAGTTTAGCGTGGGCGCCGTCTGCTACAGGAACTTCCTAGGTGGCGCGCGCGGCAGATGTCACTACCTTGAAAATTATAGAGGGACCTTATTTGTAGCTGCTGGGGACTGAGGGCCGGGGTTTGATTGTTCTATTCATATAGAAGGTTGTGGCCAAGTACTGCACCAAGGTGGCCAATCCTGCTCTGGTGAGGGAGTGCATTACCGGTTCTGGTCACCGGGGTCAGGCCACCAGGCCTGTTTATACAGCTGTATCAACATGTGGATTTTTTTTTATCCAGTGGAAAATTGCGTGGCACCGGGATTTGAACCACAGTCCTTTTGCACGTGAGGCAGATGCTCTACCTCTACGCTATCGCTGCATCGGGGCGCAAGTAGTAAGTAATTATACAGAAAGCGTTTTATTTACTGTCATTGGAGGATTGGAGTAGATTAGTTCGACCACTCAAGGAGTGGGAATGGTTCAACTGTCAGAACTCCGACGAGTTAAAAGAACTGGAATCACATAAACCACAACTCTGAAAGAATGAAGTGGGAATAGAATGGGAGCACCCCCACTCTGCAATTCTGCACCATGCCGATATATCCTATTCTTGGGCAATGCCAGCGCAGCTCTAGAACCACGAAGACGACCGCACTACCAGGGCGAAACACATCGAAGGCCCGTCAGCTGCTGCATGAGCACGTGCTGCCAACGAGCAATCCTGCACAACATATACAGTACATATCATCAACAGCCTGGTTATGCCCACTGCAGGGCAAAGGCCTCTCCCATACTTCTCCAACTACCCCGGTCATGTACTAATTGTGGCCATGTTGTCCCTGCAAACTTCTTACTGTATACTGTACATATATACACACACGCAGTGCACAGACTGGTACCCTAGGTAGGGGCTAGGACTCGCAAAGCTATAGTGTTCTCCACAAATGTAACGAGTACCACGCCACTGAACTCCTTGCCCTGTGCACGTTCCTGTCTATCTTCATGAGCCTAGATCCTGATGCAACCACTGGTGCCACGATGCTATTTCCAAAGGCCACCACTAGGTGAAGCGCCAGGGACTGCCCAGGCCAGGGGACATCGGCTTGGTCCGATACACAAACGACAGTAAACTTTGAATTGACAGGACTACGAATTGGATTAGTAAATTCTTAACTAACCGGTACCAATTTGCAACTACTAATTAACTTTCTTCTCCGTGATCACTAGTAAGATCTGGTGTGCCACAAAGCTCTGTATTGGGACCAATTTTATTCCACTACAAACATGGCTCCACACAATAGTTTTGTTTGAAAACATATGTGAGTGCATATGCTTGTATCGGACAGCGAGAATAATTAAGTCAGTAAGCAATGTGAAATACATGCAATCTGGCTTACAAAACAAAAGAAACTGGTCACTATTTAGTAATAGTTTTCCTTTGTGTGAAACAACTTCACCCTTGAAAAGTTCCTCATTCTACAAAGGTTTATATAGTGAAATATAGAAATATTTGGATGTATTTGAGTTATCACCTGGCCCAAGGAACTTCTAGTGGCAGCCTGTCTCGATCTCGCAATTCCTGGCACTCCCCAATATACAGCATACCTGACTGCTGCAGTGGTCAAGTGCTCTGCAGCTGTAGGAAACCGAGGGATAAGGGTTGATTGCACAATTTAAGGCATTTCCAAATTTTTAACTTAGTACCATCTCTATACTATGTCGACACTATGCCACGAGACCATTGCTGTGCTTCAGTCATCATAATATTAATTACTCATCGTATACACAAGCTATACAACTGTTTAGGCAAAATTTTAAACGGTGTGAGGAAGACAGGATGTGAACTGAAACATAGACGCACACAAAGCACAGGCTTCCAACTGGTTTTATTTCATGAAAGCAAAGAATATATAAGGTACTTCATATAGCAAAACAAGGAGCAAGGAGCAAAACAAGGAACAAGGAGAATAAATTCCTTACGAAGGGAAACTCAAGAACAGAAAGAGAAGTCATCAAGGCATTCCACATCGCTAAAAGGTGTGACAACTACGTTAGCTCACCTTCTTGATCCCTATCAAGGAAAAAAATAGAATTCTTAGATGGGCACATTGGGACTCTACTGCGCTCTTAATGCACAGGTGGCCTTGCTATTTTTCGTCACTGCCTCGTGCACAATTTCTTTGCGAATGTTCTTTGTTTTGCCATTTTGAAGAACCTTATAAACTCTCTGCCTTCACCAAACAAAGCCAGTAGGAAGTCTACACTTTGGGCATGCATCTATGTTTTTATTCATGTCCTGTCTTCCTCGCAGAGTTAAAAATTTTGCTGAAGCTACGAGCTGACTAGCCCAAAACATGCCTTACTTCAGTGTACAGCTGGGCTTGTTGGTAAAGCTACACAATGCCAGCTCAAGTGACCACCGTGTGTGTCTGCTCTTCCGTGTTCTCATGATGTGGCTCAGCCTTGAGTGCATGTGTAGTTTCAATACTGGCTACTATATTTTAACGACTAATATAATTTCTATCTTCAACATCCAGCCAGACAGAGTACCTCGTACTACATTCTGAACATTGCTGCAGTCTAGCAGGATTTCTGTCTAATGCACTGGCCTCTACCACCAAATGCCTGAGAAATTAAAAAAAATTATGTAGATTCCAAGCACAGTGGGGATTTATGTTACAGGAGGCATACTGCAGGTAAATGGCTACATAGTGTTGGTTCGGGTTCTTCCAAACATTGCAGTTTTGACCAATGTGTTTGTGTATGGTGAGTGATTGCATATATGACACAAGCTTTGTGAGGAGAGTACGATGCAAAGGCATGGTCTCTTTGCCTCTTTCCTTACACTTTGTGGCGGCTGCTGTTTTGACGAGTGGAAAACTTGGCTTATGCAGTATGCGCAAATGGGTTTGAGACTTTTAAGACCAATTTCCTTGAGGCAAAGTTTAGCATGGAGCCAGTTTTGTCACAAGCAAGTTATTCCTACTCACACATGCCTGTATTGTTTTTTGTTTCTTTTTACATTTAGTTTCAGGTCCACCTAAATTATTTCTGTCATGACAGCCGTCACATATAATATGGTAGCATCAATCTTTGTATTAATCATTTGAGTATTGAAATCTAAAAGTTTGCAGCAGGGTAAAAGGACAGGAGGACAAGGGAAGAGAGGAGAAGTATCACGTTTTAACATTAGTGGGTTGCAGTGTAACAGAAATAGGCAAGCACTAATTGAGCGACAAGACCACTGGACACAGGAAAAGCAGATTTAGCTGAAACACAGCAGCCTGTAAGGAAGAGAGGGAACATTAATTCTTTGTGAAGCTTAGTCTGCATCACTGTTTTATATACCATCGGAGATCATGAACATGCCAGAGGCGAAGCATACTGTTACGGGGATGTTGGGAGTATAGAAAGACTGTATTTACAATATATATACAAGATGAGGCAAAGTAGTTAAGATGGCTGACCACCAACAGCACGCAGCAGCCAGCGTCCTGCGGTCTTCTTCCTCTCTTTTTTCATCCTTCCGTAACAGGACCCCCGGGTGGTGAAGCGCCGTCTGGGCTCATGGTAGGCAAAGAATCGCGAGCGAAGTATGGCTTCAGCCGCGTAACATGCACGACGTCAGCAGGCGTTAGACTTGAGGATGCATCAAACTGAAGCGGAGAAATCGCTTAATTTACGTCGTTAACTTGACTTAGGACTTTATAAGGCCCTGTGTAGCAAGAGAGAAGCTTCTGGGAGAGGCCAACCCGACGACATGGTGACCAAAGGAGCATCCAAGCACCTGGTGCGAACTTAACATCGCGATGGCATCGGTCATAACTCTTTTGGTATATGCTGCGGGGCTAATAAACGAGATCGGGCAACTTGACATGCCCTGTGAGCGCAATCGCTGACTTCATGAGCATGGTCAGTTGCAACACGTGGCACAGAAGGGATGATGGTGTGAAAGGGCAAAGTGGGGTTGCAACCATACAAAAGATAAAAGGGTGAATATCCTTCAGTGTCACGTCGGGACAAGTTATACACAAACGGCACGTAGGCCAGCGTGGTGTCCCAGTCGCGGTGATCGTTGGAGACCTACATCGACAGCATCTCTGTGATTGTTCGGTTGAGACATTCCATAAGACCGTTTGTTTGTGGGTGGCAGGCGGTGGACAGCTTGTGCTCAGTGGCACAAGAGTGGGCGAGGTCATCGACAACTAGAGACAAGAATGAGCAGCTGCAGTCTGTAATAACTGTCGAGGTGCACCATGGTGGAGAATGACGTTGTGGAGGAGAAAATCGACGACGTCTGTTGCACAACTAGTCAGTAACGCCTTTGTTATCGCATAGCGTGTCATGCAATCAGTAGCGACGGCAATCGACTTGTTAGCTCTAGTCGTCGTCGGAAAAGTGCCAGGTAAGTCAACGCCTAAGCGAGAGAACGGTTCACAGGGAACTTCAACTGGATAGAGTCATCCGACAGGTGGAAGGGGAGGTTTCTTCCGGCACTGACACACTTCGCAAGTTGCGACATAACAGTGCACAAAGCAGTAGAGACCTGGCCAGAAGAACCGGCGTTGTACATGATCGTATGTACGCGAAGTTGTTCAAAGCAACGGATTGCAGATGACGAGGAAGGCCAAGGAGCAACTCAGGGCCATCAGCGTTCATATTGCGGTGGTAGAGGATGCCGTTGTGCGGCAAGAACATGTGGCATGTGCCGTCAGCGCTGCCGGAGTGATTGCCCTCCGGCAATGATGGACTGTAAGGACTCGTCGCATTGTTGTTCGGTGCGCATGTCAGTCATGTCAGTGAAAGCCATCACGCAGGTCACCGGATCACACACAGAAGGATCAAGTGGATCCACGGGGTGACGAGAGGCAGTTAGTGTCCTTGTGGAGGTATCCAGTCTTGTAATTGACAATAAATGAAAATTCCTGGAGCCACAAAGCCCAGCAACCAAGTCGTCCTGTCGGGTCCCGGAGGGAAGACAGCCGGCAGAGTGCGTGGGGGTCTGTAACGACCGAAAATGTACGGTCGTACAAATATGGCCGGAACTTGACGACAGCCGAAACTAAAGCGAAGCACTCCCACTCTGTGATGGGGTAATTTCTCTCGGCAGGTGACAGCAGGTGGCTGGCGTAAGCTATCATGCACTCCGTACCATTCTGTTGTTGATCGAGAACAGCGCCGATGCCATGGCCGCTTGCGCCAGTGTGGACTTCAGTCGGTGCAGATGGATCAAAGTGGGCAAGTATGGGAGAGGTGGTCAGAAACCTGATGAGAGCGGCAAATGCATGAGCCTGCTCCGGGCCCCATGAGAATGGCGTGTTCTTCTTTTTGATCTGTCAAAGGCCGAGCACTGTTGGCAAGGTTTTTGATGAAACGATGAAAGTAAGAACACAGGCCGACGAAGCAGCGCACGTTAGAAGCAGAATGTGGCACAGGGAAACTGCGTATGGCACGAACGTTTTCCGAATCTGGTTGGGCACCGGATGCGTCAATGAGGTGCCCCAACATGGTAATCTGACGGTGCCCAAATTGACACTTCGTGGAGTTGGAGGCCGGCTTTTCAGAAGACCGCAACAATGGCAGTGAGTCGGGTAAGGCGGCTGCCGAACATGGGAGAAAAAACAGCTTCGTCAAGGTAACAAAGACAGGTGGTCCATTTGTAGCATCGCAGAAGAGAGTCCATCACAAGTTCAAATGTCGCAGGAGCATTGCATAGGCAAAAGGGCATGACTTTGAATTGATATAAGCCATCCGGTGTGATGAAGGCTGTCTTCTCCAACCATTTCATCAACCGAAATCTGCCAGTAGCTGGATTGAAGATTGATGGACAATAAGTATTTAGCTCTGTGCAAGCAGTCCAAGGCGTCATCGATGCATGGTAGTGGGTAGACGTCTGTTTGTGTGATCTCATTTAAGTGCCAATAATCGACGAAGGTATGCCAGGCACCATCTTTCCTTTTTCACATGGACGACAGGCAAAGGGTTGGCTGATGGCTCGATGACCCCTTTGCGGGGCGTTTTGCCCACCTCTGATTGGATGACTCGACGTTCAGCATGCAATGCACGATAGGGACGCTGAAAAATAGGATTTGTGTCTCCAGTGTTTATATGGTAGTGAACAACAGATGTTCAGCCTAAAGGCCTGTTGTCGAAATCAAAGATTCCACTGTACGATTCAAGCAGGAGACGTATGTCCCTGGCCTGTGCAGAGGTGAGGTTAAGTGCAGTCGTTTTCGCAAAGTCGTCCGTTAAGGAACCAGAGCTGGGAGCTGCGATTGGCACTAATAAACCACTCTCAGAATTCAGACTCTCAATATCAAATTCAGAACCACTAGAAACGCTGTCCAAGAATATGCTGGCCGGAATCACTTGAGGGCACAGGCTGAAATTCAGAAGCGGTAAAACGATGTCATTATTAGTAACCGTGACCGCTTCAAAGCACATTGATGATGGGGTGAAGCACATATTCACCATCAGGAACCTGTGGTTGGGCGGTCAAAGTGACGTAAGTAACTGCTTCGGGTGACAGACGCACATCACAAAGCGAGCACAAGTGCGGTGGGGCGGTGCTCGGAGCATCGGCGAGTTGAGGCAGTTCTAACTGAAGAATGCCAGCCGTGCAGTCGAGGAGAGCAGAATGAGTGGATAAAAAGTCAAGTCCTAGGATAACGTTGTGAGGGAAGATGTTGCTCACAGCAAAGAGAACAGAAGTAGGGCGGCCAGCTATACTTGCAGTACACATTCCAAGAACCAGCATTCCACCGTCAGCCATATGAAGCACTCGGGCAGCTGCTGGGGTGAGGACCTTCTTTAAATGACTACGCAGGCTAGCACTCATCACAGGTATGTGGGCTCCACTGTCAATGAGTGCTTGGACAGCTATGCTGTCTATTTTAACACCAATTACACTTCTCCTTGTGTGCATAGACAGAGGATTTTGCTGCAGCATTAGGCAATGCAGCACCACTTCCGAGGGCTGCATTTCTTAGTTTTACGAACGGGTGCAGCCAATCGCCAAAGGGGACGAAAAGCGACGTGGCTGTGACGAACGCAAAGATGGGCGACATGTTTGCGGTGAACGAGACTGGTGTCCGTGCGGCGATGGTGAGCGACTGTACCACATGTTCCTAGCAGAGTTGGCGCTGTTAGATTCGGCGGAGGGCGAAACATTGCGGGCATTTTCATCAAAACGACTCAGGTTGGTTGGCATGCGAAGTGTTAAGGGCCACAAGTTGTGACAGTATCAGGTGACATGACCAACGCGGCGGCAGGTGAAACATATCGGCTGGTCGTCCGCAGTTCTCTACTCAGTCAGGTTGCGATAACGCGGAGAGAAGCGTCGGGGTGGAGCAAAAATAGTAGAAGGGCGTTTGTTAGCTCTGGGATTGGCAACAGCACAGACAGAACGTAAGCCAATGTTTTCAAGTTCCTGGTGAATGATGGCTTGTAAGAAGGGGACTGAAAATGTTGTAGCATCAGCGATAGGCGAACAGAAATGCAGGCGCCATCGCATCCAGTTCACGTCAACGATTCGCACCACATCCTCCCATGGCGACGCATGCTGCTGTGTGGGTTGATCTTCACACGTCGGCGTTGCAGCAGTAGTGGGAAGTCTGGCGAATGGTTGCAAGACGCATCAGCTTTTGGCGTGCTGGAATTTTCGGCACTCTTTAAAGATAACATCAACTGTAGAGCAGCTTTTGCACATGAGCAGATTAAAGGCGTCGTCAGCAATGCCCTTAAGCACATGCCCGACCTTCTCAGCTTCTCTCATGTCGTGATCGGGTTTGCTTAACGACAAAGTGCCAGCATGTCCTGGATGTACAAGAGATAGGACTCCGTGGGGGATTGGGCACAGGAGGCCTGTTCCTGTTTTGCGTCAATTTTACGGCCGGCTGGTTTGCCAAACAACTCTGTCAACTTCTCTTTGCATTGGTCCCAGCTGGTTAGCTCCTCTTTGTGGTTTTCATACCACACCTTTGCCGTGCCTCTTAGGTAGAACAACAGGTTAACTAGCACACGCGTGGGGTCCCATCTGTTGATTCCACTCACACGTTCGTACATAGCCACCCACTTTTCAACATCGGTGCCATTGGTCCCACAGGAAGTTCCAGGATCCTTGGGTTGCACAACCACAACCTTGGCTATTCCCAATGACAAGGTACAGCAAGATGCTACTTTACCCCCAGATGTCACCTCTTATGACATTTCAAGGCAGCGAGACTGAGACTGCACTGTATTCAGCGGCACTGACAACCATGATGTAGAGGATTGACTTTCCCCCTATGTACAACACATCAGCAGAATAAGAACAAGGAAATGCCCCACACAGGTGCATGGCACTAAACTGGACGCATTACCTGCTGTATGCAAGAGAGAATGAGGAAGAATGAGCTTCCCGTTACTCCTGAGCACCTACCTACAACTGTTTTTAGGGGCACAACATTGAAGCTGCAATTGAGGTAACGCCTAACACCACATGAAATACAAAGCACAATACGTCAACACAGAGAAACCAAAACAACTGCACACACTTCTCACCGAAATAGACACAACACCTGCTTTGTCGCATCTGAGCTGAAACGGGTGAATCTCAAACTCTGTGTCACATAACATTTGAGAGAATTAGCTGCTACGAGAGAACCAATGAGATTAATCTGGCGCGCTAGGCATGCATCTTTAGCCTAATGGATAAAGAATTGGGCTGCTGCACTAAGAACCCAGATTAACGACCCACCATCAGGCACATTACTAACTATTATTGAGCCTATCGTACTGGATGTACAATGAAGCCAGGAGACAGCTCATGATAATGCTTTGCATAAGAGACAACGAACCTGAATCCACGTTTTCTGCCTTGTGCTTGCAATGCTCTACCAAGTGAGCTTCAACGGCAGTTGTCCCAATGTCAATTTTCTTGGATAACTGCGCATATGTACTAAGCATAGCCCTGGGAGTGCTAGGCAGCAGCACTCACAGTTATGATGGCAGATGTGTAGTATCCTTTAAAACACCCACATTACAAAGCACATGATCTTAGAAGCTGGCAACTGGCTAATAAACACTCGTTTTCTACCACGAGGCCCCAAGGCAGCCGAAATCAAAACATTTGTATCTTATGAGCGAGAAAAATCAGGGGAATCATGCAGCTCAATTTTTTGTTTATAACAAGCGTGTGATGGCAACAGACAATGAAGCAACAGTGACTATATAGAAAAATGGGTTAGAGCTGACGACAATCATTGGCAGCTCACACTATAATGCTTTCTCTACAATTTATTGTCTCAAGACATCTGGCAGCAAATCCTCTGGATTCTTCTTCTACTATGTCATTTGCAACTGAAATTTTAAATGTGTGTAATACTTCATGGCAACTTAGAACACTTATATGGTTAAGCATCTCCATACCTTAAATTTGTGGACCAGCTTTGTCACCTTTCTAGAACAATAACTCTCTGGTGTCATACATCACTCAAACCAACGAATTCTCACTCAAACCACTACTAATTAAATCTACCTTTAGATGAGCAGTACCTGCACTAGACGCAGCAGCATACCCTTTTAGCAAATGGATATACATACCACGCTCAGACTGAGCAAACCAACAGCAACCAGTACTTGTGTCCATTTGTCTTCAACGAGGCAGAGACAGGCCAGGTCTCGATAAACACAACAAATATAAGGTGCAGGCAGAGGAAATAAGCAGAAGCTGTAAAAACAGCAGCAAAGTGAAACAAATTAGGCAAGTTTGCACACAGTCAGCGATCTGGGCCGAGGACAATTCACAACGTTACTGCCACAATTGGAAGCAAATGCTCCTCATGCAACTAGAAAAAACACGTTTTAGCTGTAAACAGCACGACTGCGCGGAGTTGGTTGTTGATATTCTAAAAACAGCACAGACAACAATTAAAGCAGACACACTACTTGTGTCATCTGTCTTCTTGCTGTTTTTACAATATCGGTCACGGTTGCAAAGCTACGCACATGATCTATGAACGAAAGCAACGGACGTGCATATAAAGCTTGGTGAGCCGATTCATACTAATACATGTTAAATTTTGAAAGTTCCCGTAAAAGCGATACTAGCAGCAGCAGTAAAGTAGGTTCGTTTACGATCACTGCGGGACCTGCGACAACCGTTTCGTGTTCCTTCGAATTTCGAGATCACATCGACCGCAGCTCGAATGCGCAACCGGTTTTTTACGTGTCAGCAAGAGAACGGGTAATCGCACGACACTTACCGTTGCTCCAAGTACGTCGCGGTAGCACCAGCAGCTGGGCAACAATGTCATCAAGCCCTGGCCCACCGCAGTGTCCGCAACTTGAAGCTTCTAAGCATTCGCCAAAAGCAAAAAGCGGGCCACATCCATACGCACGCGCGCGAACGAGACGCAAGCCATGCCGTCTGAGTTCGAGAGTAGTTATTTCATAAAAGCAAAAAACAAACAACAATCTGGCGTCACATCCGGTAAAGCCAACTTATCCTCCTTTCTCACCTTCTCTCAGCTAACGCATGCGCAGCGACCACGGAGCACTCGGGGGCGATGTTCAGGTGTGGGCCAGTGGCATAGAGTTTCTCACTATAACACCTAGAGGGTAATCTGGCGCCACCTTCTATGGGAGTTTCTTAAGAGGGCACCGTGCCGTCATGGGAATGACGGTATATGTGTCTGCGAGGCTCGTGTTGGCTGGTGTTGTAAGAGGCTTCGTCTAAAACGTGGATATGGCTACGCAAATAACGCGTTCTCAAAGTAAAATCTTCATAACATGTTTCCATTCACGCATATTACATCTTTACTCACCCACGATGCATGACCAAGCGAAGAAAAGCAAGAACAGACGACCAACTGTTTCAAAGCGAGCGCGAACCTTGTCGTCTGTCCTCCAACTTTAGCGGCCGGCCGATACCTTTCACGTAACATGTAGTCGTACACACAATAACAAGTTCTCATAGTTAAAGAAAACATGTTTTCGCGTAATAATAAAACTAAAACAGCTTTTCACGTGCTGTTCTAGTAGAAAATGAATCATTGTGACAGACGGAACGGTACTTGTCAAGCGCGTCTTCAAGGTGTCCTGTCTCTACGAGAACGATGCCAATCCGAATCCACAATATACCGGCATTCCCATGCATACCATAGAGTTTCCTACAAGAATTACTAGAGGGAACTCTGGCGCTAGTGTCTACGGGAGCTGCAATGGGAGCGGTTGTCTTGAGGTACAGGACACACTGGCGTCAAAATTAGCGCGGCACGCCGCCGGCGGCGCGCCGCGTGCCGCGAAACCTGCCGCGGAACCGGTTTGGTCTGCCGCGCAGAGGATGGGTCGAGGAGCTATTTTCGGCGGCTTGCCGCGTGCCGCGAACCAATGAGAGACGTCCGCGCTTTCTCCTAAGCGCCACCTCTTGGCTACTGCCGAAGTTAACTTCCAGCGGCGGCGGCGGAACCACGATCGACGACTGAGTGCTCCGAGCCAGCCGCGACAAACAGCGCTAGTGCTTCGTCTGCGTGCCTTTTGCGCGCGCCGCCGTCGCAACAGCAGAGAACACACAATGACCAAAACGCTCATCGTCGTCAGAACATCGTCGTCTGCATCTGCCATTGCAGGAATCAACGCGATCAGCGCGCTATCTGCCGAGCAAGGAAAAAGCGCGCGGCAACCGCGATATCGCGCCTATGCTCGCGCAGTTCGAGACAAGGCGAGATCAGCGCTGTCACGTGACTCCGCGGCGGCCGCCGCGCGCACCAGGTCGTGGCGCGTACAACCGATGTGGCCTCTCTGCCGCGCGGCGTTTTTGCCACCGGCGGCGTGCCGCGCGTGTCTTGCCGCCAGTGTGTCCGTAATAAAAGCATGGGAATTATGGGAAGTACATGGATTTGCCTAAACTTCGTCCTTTTGGCTTCAAAGGGCATTGTGACTTTGTTAACTCGTCATTTTCAACAGTATATTGCGGAATAAATAATTAAATAAACATCATTAAAATTGCCCGACGGCAGGATTCGAACACAGGGACTCTAGCACAGAAGCCTGATATTGAAACCATTAAGCCACATCATTAAGCCACGGACGCACGTATCGACAAGCGAATGAAACGCCCTTATGAATTTATCGCGGGCATGCCAGTGCCTTCAGACGCTTGGCGCGTTTCGATTTGGCCACCTGGACAAGCTCAATCGTTGCAATTAATAGAAACTGTACGCGTTCCTGGCGTCTTCTGCACTTCGAAGAATATAGATTGCGCCGAAATATACGACAATAATATTTATATAGCGTAATATACAAAGCCACAAGAACGTCTGAATCCACAAGCACGAAGATCAGACAAATCCATGTACTTCCCATCATTCCCATGGTAGGACAACGACTGCAGCGCCAGAGTTCCCTCTAGTAATTTTGTAGGAAACTCTATGATGCATACCACAGCGCAGCAGCGCCAGATTTCCCTCTAGGTAATGTAGTGAGAAACTCTATGGCCAGTGGTGTCAAACGTTCTAGAGTTACTGTATGTGCTACCGCAGGTACCTTTGGTGGCATATACAGTAACTCTAAAACGTTCGAGATGTCAGCGCCACCTATCGCTAAGGCGGGAAATAGCCGCAACGACGGCAAGTGACCTCTGAGATCCGCAGATATCGCCGGCCAACCAAAACTGTAGAAAATATTTGCTGCTTAGCGTACGCTACACTTAGCGTATAGCGTACGCTATAAGTTGCGTGCGCTAAACTAAAACTGTCTATTGCAAGTCTTGCGCGTGACGGTATGGGTTCCCGCACAACGAAGGGCTTCGTGAGCGGCCCTTCATCGAGGGCATGGAGCGCCTCAAACTCTTTCTGCCAACATCTTATGATACTCCTGAAAACACTCGGTGTCGGCGTTCATGAGCAGCGGCATCTGTGCAAAAATATTGTAACGTACTATTTCTGTGCTACCACAACCCACCGCGGTGTGGAACTCTGATTGCTCCTTCCGATTCTCCCAGATAGGTCTCACCCACCAGCGCTGTGGAACCCGGAGTTCGAGCAAAGCCTTCTTGTTTCTTAAAAAAAAAGCCGAGCAAAAGGAGATGCGTGTAAGAATCATCATGTGGCGCACATAAATCCATCTCCGTTGACACCATGGTTACACCATGGTTGACACGCTAGCGTCCGTTATGGCAGAGTACCGAGCCGCTTGCGAGTTTTTGCGCCGCATATTAGCACTTTTTTTTTTACAAAAACAACACAAAAGATAAAAAGTAAGCATGATTTAGATACTTAGAACGCAGGATATGCATCTATAACATAATAAATTGAGTAGCAGGGACAAAACAATGCATATGTTGGTAGTCGCAAAGAACCGAAACTGGCTGAAAGTCCCGCGTTTTTTGCCAGCAACATTGATATTCGCAACGGCGGAAAACGCGCGGCGGCAATGTATGTGAAACAAAACCTCGTGAAAAGCTTCGCAGCTCCGCGCCGCTGTTCGCTCCTTTCGCTCAATCGCTTGCATGTGAAACAGGCTTAAGGTGGTTGTATTGAGGAAATACCTCGGGTACCAGAATATAAAAACCTTGGTATGTGGATAAACGAAGGCAATAGATATATGGAAACACAGGAAAAAACAATAACAGTGAAGGGGAAGAGAAATGCAGCCATAACGAAGCACAGAGCGCTATGGGGATAGAATAGGTACGAGGTGCTCCGAGGTATGTGGAAAGGTGTAATGGTTCCAGGACTTACTTTTGGAAATGCGGTTGTTTGCTTTAAATCAGGGGTACGATCAGAACTTCATGGGAACCAAAGGTCAGTGGGACGCCTCGCATAGGGCGTTCACGGGAAGACTACAAATGTAGCTGTGCAGGGTGAAATGGGCTGGACTAGTTTTGAAGTGAGGGAAGCTCGCAGTAAAATTGAGTATGAAGAACGGCTGAGGAATATGGAAGAAAGTGAATGGGCTGGGAGAGTGTTGAGGTATCTGTACAGGAAAAAAAAAACATTCATTCACAGGGGAGGAAAAGAACTAGGAAGCTTACCAGCAAGTATGCGGCCTGTAGGGTGGGCAACACAGCAACAAAGAACGTGAAGCGTAAAGTCAGAGAGGCTGAAATAATCTCATGGGTGGCAGCAATGGAAAAGGAACATGCCATGATTAACTACTTGAGAGGAAAAACGAAATCAGGAAAGAAACAATTTATGATTACTCAAATGGAAGCTCATTACTTTTCGAAGCGAGATCGGGGTACCTTAGAACACACATCTATAAAGCGAGATATAAGAAGGAAGAAGAAGCATGTGTTTGCTGTAGTAAAGCTAGGGAAACTATGGAGCATGTTTTATTAGAATGTGAAGATGTCTGACCAGCGGTCGATTTAGGTACGACTAGCCTCCTTGAAGCCCTTGGGTTCAGTGAGAGCAGTGGAAAAGTAAACATGCCCGAAATAGGGATTAGTAAGAGGCTATCGGAGGATTGGTGGAAGAAAAGTAGGGAAATGACAAAAAACGGAGACATACAAAAGCACAGTTCGCAATAGGGGATCAGAAAATTCGGTTGTGGGAGTTCCTAGTAACCGCTTCGTGGCTTTCGCCAATGTGTTATGAAAACAATGGGGTATTGCAGCTCGAGCTTATCTTGCGGAAAGTACATCTTTGTCGAGAAGTATTTGTTTATTTTTTTAATATAGCTGAAATCGTTGAACGCTGACAATGTTATATGAAACACGTCAAGCAGCACTGTACGCACTACAAGTACGAGGGTAGGCTAGCATAAATATCGTTGTCTGAAACTTCGTTCTCTCTGCTTTGGCTGAACACAATGTGGAAACTCAATTCCAGCTTTCAATTTCGTTAAACATGAATATCTGTGTTTCTGTATGTTATAAACTCAGTGACTGACAGCATTAACTCCACCGGTGGAGTTAACCCATTAGGGACCGGTTTCTTTTCTTTCTTGCTATCTTGAAATAACTCTTATATATTAACTTATCCTTGTACCAATAATTTACATACAAAAAATTATTACTCTTGCCTAATTAGTTTTTGAAATATATCCCGTGACCATATGGTCACACTGGGCCCTTACGCTACAGCAAAATACGCGAAGTGAAAAACATTTATTTCAAGCCATGAAACATCACAAAAAACCTACATAGCGAATATTCGAGCACTTATTTAGTGTGATATGGTTTGAATCATGGAAGACACATGCCGTCGTCATACTTTGTGCATTGTGTGTGCACTGCGCTGTTGCAATTATCTCATGCATACCTCCACCTCTTGCCATTAGGTATTGGTGCAACAAAGTGGGCCACTTGGTCATACCGTGTACCAGTCAGGACATCACCAGTCTTTGGGATTCTGCATTGATCAGGTCCTCTATGCTTATTGTCCCATCGCATAAGGTAGCTTTGTGCAATTTGCCGGCGGAATTCCACCTGCGTGACGTTGAACCCTGTGCTACGAATTAGCGTCCAAGCGTTGCTGATAGATACATCACAAAGTCAAGGGAAAATCGGCCACCACCACTTTTTGCCACGGATAACAATCCTGTGGGCGCATACATTTGCATCATTCTGGTCCGTACCTCTCATAAAACTTGTACTGAGCAACAGTGTTTTTTTGCGGGCCACCTCGATTTGCTTCTTCTGAACACGAGAGTACCTGTCTGCAGATGACATTGGCTCTACGCCGTGAATGGTGCTTATAATCGTTACTACAGAAATGTCCGTCCAGCGGACAACAATTATCCCATTGTCGCTCAGCACGGGCTCTTCGTGCCCGCGAGGTTGCCGCTTGACGAATTGGGGTCGAGCGATAGGGCACTCTTTGGGAACACGATTCTGCTTCGAGTATGAATGAGTATGAACGAGTATATGAGTTCGAGTTCTGTGTACCTGAATGGTACACAGAAAATATGAACCTAAACAGAAAAACAATTGTTCAGCAATTTTTTGAGCATGTGGTGGGTTCAAACCCAAATTATGCTAATAGTGTTTTTTTTTTGCCATTGTATAAAAAGAAATGCTGCTATGTATTGTTTGAACTTGATATATTATATCGTAGTGTTGAAATGCAATTGCGTTTTACCCCTTTTGTTTCTGCTATACCGCTGTATTATGCTTTTTTGTTACTTCTCAGTGCATTGTGTATTTGAATTTTTACTTTGTATTACATTAAGTTTAATTGTAATTCTGCATTGTGTATGGTTCCTTGATTCAGGATGTATGTCAAATTGTACTTTTTTTCCTTCACTGCTGCCATTTTGTAAATGGGCCCCGGACCCCGTCAAGCTGCTTCAAGGCAGCTTTTTGTCCCCGGCCTTTTTCTCTTGGAGAAATAAATGAATCTTGAATCTTGCTTCGCTGTGCCCGTGCCTTCGTAGCCCTGTGCCTTGATATGCCTGAGTAGCGACATGCCTGTGAATAAATTATCAAAATAGAAAAAGAAAGGAAGGTCGTGCGTCTCTGCTGCGAGTTCATCCACCATTTGAAGAAGTGGTGCCGCTGCTTTTCCGAAGTCCTTCTCATATTTTTCAGATGTTCCAGGATCCCCTGCTTGCCTTGATACACTTTGAAGTTTACAAGGTGTCCGTTCTTGACATTTAGGCAGCATACTTTATACCCGAAGCGGATAGGCTTTCCGCGTATAAACTGTTTACAGCCATGACGACCATAATACTCAATCATACTTTCGTCATAGCTCAGGTGACGCACAGGTTGAAAGTGCTCCAGAATCCTTGCTTTCAATAGCGCCATCAATGAACGCAACTTTGCCAACTTGTCACTAAGCGTTAGGCTTGCATTTCGCACAGTGCAAGAATCGCATTATCTGTACGAAGCGATTTCTTCGCATAGCATCGTAGGCCATCGTGTTGCGCATATCCAAGCCACTGTCCCAATAGCACTTTTTCCCTGGCAAGCGGTTATAGCCGGACAAAAGGAGCACTCCAAAAAAACCTAATTCTTCTTTGGTAACCTCCGGATCGGGCATATTGAAAAATAACGCATACTTTCTTGTTTGTTCGACTAGCAGCTCCACGACGGCTTCGTCAAAAAAGATTTCGAACAACTCAACAGGGGAAAAGCCGCTGTAAGCAGCAAAGTTTGGGTAGGGAAATATGCCAAGGCTTTTCTGGAGATCACCGTTCGTCCACTTAGAAGCAGTGGATAATTTCGCAGGAATGGCAGCATCAACTACGGCAGAAGAAACCTCTCATGTTCCGTCACCTTGCCCGCCTGGGGTCGTCATCGTCCGAGTCGGATCCACCAATGCGGCGTCCGTCAGAGAAAACAGTTTCAGCGCCGGCTCATAGCTGCCGCCAGATTAGATTGTCAATGAGCCCGCCTGAGTCTTCATCGGCCGACTCTTCATCCGAATAGGTGCTAGCCTCTCGCGGGTCGATATAAATCTCTGACACGTCGTCATCGTCTTCTTCGAGTATCTTCGCTATTTATTCCAACATGAACCTATTAAGACAATAAAATAAGAAACAACCACTGCGGGAATGCGCCATCAGCCGTGCAAGACATGAGAATGCAGTTTAAAAAAAAAAGAAAGTTAGGTAGCCTAAAGGCCCAGCGTGACCATATGGCAACGCGCAAGATAACACGCTCGTTGATGGATAAATCAAACATAAATTTTTTCACAAATGGTCATCGAAGGTCACATATTCGATGAGGAATATGGAGGCAAGGATATCGGACTATTGTTTAAACAAGTAGTGAAAAAAAAAACACATTACCCCTTGGAGTGATGCATGGTGACGCTACTCGAACAGCAACACTTATTCCCGCCTTTGCGAGGGGCTCCCTCAAAACGACTGACACCTGCTGCCACTTGATATCCATAAAGGGAACTCTCATCTGTCTAACGGCATGTCAAAGGCGATTTTGGTGCCGTTTTGTTAATCTTAATAAAATGAAATCCACTGTGCAGACTAACGTGACCATATGGACGCGCTGGTCCTTAATGGGTTAATGCTGTCACCGGTGGAGTACATGCCACAATTTCGGTACAGGTCAGGCCTGACCTGTACCAAAATTGTGGCGTGTACTGCTTCATTCACCATGATAATGAGCGATGTCAGCTTACTTGTTTGAAGTGTTTTTTTGCCAATTGAGGCCTCTCGGTCACCTGGCGACATAATGAATATATCTGCAGTCATGTTAGAGTACCGTACACACGAATACCGCAACGAAAGCGGTAACAAAGCGCCCAAAACCAGCAAGCGTGACGAGTCCCACGAGCCGCTACCGTAGCGGCCACATTCCCCACTACGTAATAATGATGATATAAGTTTTGATTTTGCCAGCGCCACCTCTCGGTCGCATACTTTAGTTCACAACGTCACCGCTATTCTTATTTCCGTTGCACTGTGGAATGTACAGTTTCCTTTCTCTTAGTTTATATAAGTGTTCTTTGTTAACTCAGCTCGAAGTTCAGTCTCCTTCGACCAGAGTTCAGGTTCATGATGCAAACGACCATATAACGTTCGCCCCGTGCCACGAAAGTGAGGATGGATCTTTTGACATCCTTCATGTAATCCGTCTTGTTGTACTGAACTTCAGTGACGGCTAAGATGCTGGGGTAAGAGCCGTCGTCTTCATTTGCGGGGAAAAGCTTAAGGAACAAGAGGTGGAATCGTCAAGGGAGTTACAAGAGTTCCAGCAGAATGTTGCAAATTTAGAATTGGGCCCGGGGAGTGGACTGAAGCCGTTCGGCAAAGAATTCGCTACTTTTAATGGACAGTACTATGCAGCAAACCATAACCCGGGGGGCAAGGGGTGCACTTGCCCCCCCCCCCCCCCTTTTGAAATGGGGGGCAAAGTGTGTCATTTGGCCCCCCACTTTTGAAAGCGGGCACTTTTGGCTGCACGCTGGAAAGTCAAACAAAACTACTGCTGAAGCTAAATTTTCCTTCTTAATAAAGTGATGACATAAGTGCTGCTTTTCTTTACTGCGCAGCTTGGACAACGAGGATTGTTTTTTGTGCCCTCTGTAGTGGAAGACGCGCGGGATTGACCACACACGCGTGGCGGAGAACGCCTGACGCTGGGCAGTTACCGCCCTAACAAATGTCAGCTTGCGCAACTTGCATCATGCACAGTTTTTTGGGGCCACTATTTCTGTATTCGAAAACACAATCAGCTTGGTACATTTATTTTATTTATTTATTTATTTATTTATTTATTTATTTATTTATGGTACCCTCAAGGCCCGAAGGCATTACAGAGGGGAGTGGGAAAACGGGAAGTATAACAATAAAGTACGGAAAATAAACAATACAGTGTGTTAGTAATTACTAATTATACAATACTATGTAATATCTTGCCCAAAATTTGTAAGTACGACAGACAATGTAAAAAAAGTAGCATCTTGATAATTCCTGTTATTACAATGTTAACCAGTGTCGTCCTTAGTCGCTTGTAAGTACGGGAAGTAAATGAAATAACATGTTAATAATTCCTAATTATACAATGTTAGCTAAAGCCTTACGAAACAGTTTGTTGTCGACAATAGATACAATTTCACAGGGAAGGTGGTTCCACTGCCGTGATGATCTGGGAAAGAAAGATTGACTGAAAGTGTTAGTGTTGCCTGTTTGAAGTCTGACCTTATGGTGATGATCGATGCGGCTCGATAGGTAATGAGGTTGAGAAATGAAGGCACTGTGAAGGGAGGAATGGTAATAAAATTTGTGAAACAGTGTCAAACGTGCTATTGTTCTACGAGATGCAAGTGATGGAAGAGATAGATTGTCTTTCATTGATGTTACGCTAGCGGTACGGTTATAATTTGAAAATATGAATCGGACTGAGTTATTTTGGACAAGCTCGAGTGAAGAAATAAGGTTTTCATGGTATGGGTCCCACACAGCTGCAGCGTATTCTAATTTAGGACGCACTAATGACTGGTAAAGTAGTAATTTTAAGGATGATGGAGCTTTGGAAAACTTGTGGCGTAAGTAACCGAGCATGCTATTAGCTTTACTTATTATGTACTGAATGTGAATGTTCCAGGTTAGTTTTGCTGTTATATGAACTCCTAAGTATTTGTATGAGTTAACGGGTTCTAGAGGAATATTATCTAGATAGTAAGTAGGAAGAGTACTGGTGTTCCTCTGCACGCGCATAACTTTACATTTATTAATAGTAAGTTCCATGAGCCAAGTGTTACACCAATCAATCACATAGTCCAAGTGAGACTGAAGAGCATTAGTGTCGTCGTTAGTAATTATTTCACGATATATCACGCAATCGTCAGCAAACAAGTGAATGTGAGATGTCAATGAAGAAGGTAGGTCATTAATATAAATCAGGAAAAGTAGGGGCCCTAGTACTGATCCCTGAGGCACACCAGAACGAACCTCAGCCAATGATGAATCATAATTATTCGCAGTAACAAATTGATGACGGTTAGTAAGAAAACACTCAATCCATTTCAGCAGGTTACTGTGAAGGTTTGAAAGACTCGGCTTGAATAGGAGCAGTTTGTGGCAAACCTTGTCGAATACTTTGCTAAAGTCTAAAAATATATAGTCGGCACAGGAGGCGCGGTCTAAAATACAGTGTAATCTATGAGTGAAAGATATTAGTTGGGTTTCACATGAGAATGTTTTGCGAAAACCATGTTGAGCAGCGGTAAAAAATGTGTTCGAGTCAAGAAAGTTAACGAGATTAGTAAATATAACATGTTCAAGAAGTTTGCAACAGGTGCTGGTAAGCGAAATCGGGCGGCAATTCAGGGGTGAGTTTTTGTTACCAGACTTATGCAACGGAACCACCTTCCCTATTTTCCATTGAGCAGGCAGAGTACAAGTGTTTATTGATTGCTGGAAAATATTAGCAAGTATTACAGAACAGTATGTGTTAGTGTTTTTCAAAAATTTACTATTAATGGTATCATAACCGGGAGCTGAGTTTAAAGGCAAATCATCAATCAGCCTAGCAATACCTGCAAAGTCAAGAGCTATGGGTTGCATAATGAGATAGTTGTAGTGCTCTGTGTGTGGTAGATCAATGTGCGATGAAGTGGAAAAATTATTTGCAAATGATTCACAGAGAATGTTTGCGCAAGCTTCATTTGGAATAACTTCACCAGACTCATCTTTCAAGGTGATCGAGCTATCAGAAGACGGGTTAATGACGCGCCAAAACTTTCGGATATCTGTCGTAAGCATGTCAGGTAATGTATGGGATAAGTAATTGTCTTTAGCATTTTTTAGCGCAGTTAAGTATAGATGATTGGCAACGTTATAGGTTTTCCAAGTTGTTTTACTTGCAGATGATTTAGCTAAGCGATAGAGACGTTTTTTTCTGTTAGATAGGCGCTTTATATAAGAGTTATACCAAGGGGATTGAGGATTAGAAGTGATGATGCGATTAGGAATGAACTTTTCAGTTAATAGGCGTACTTGGTCTACAAATATATCCCAATTTGACTGGACCGTACGGTTCTCAAAATCAACAAAAAATGTTTGAATAAATGACGATAGTTCATTGTTAATGCCTTCAAAGTTGGCTTTCTTGTAATCGCGTATTACTTTCTTAACTTTTGTTCTTTTGGGATAGCGGACTTTGAAACCGAATGTCAGTAAGGTATGGTCGCTAATACCAGGTAGGTATGTTATAGAGGAAGCAAGTTCTGGTCGATTAGTTAGGATTAAATCAAGCGTATTAGCGGTTCTGATTGATGATCTGGTAGGCTGAGTCACAAGTTGGGAAAATGAAAATAGGGAACACAGTTCACAGAAATCTTTAGCCTGAACGGAAAAAGGCTTTACGGTGGGTGGATGCGTATTCCATATTAAATTTGGAAAATTAAAATCGCCGAGTAAGAATAACGGTGTTGTAGGAAAACGGGAAAAAATTAGATTAATAGCATCGTGTAGCTGTTCCGTGAAAGTGGCAGATGACGAGGGTGAGCGGTAGCAAACGCCGAGGATTATCTTTGTGTGACCGAGAGTTAGGCAAGCCCACGTGGTTTCAAGTTCAGTGTTAATATTTATATGAACTGATGGAATATCTTTAGAAATTGCGAGAAGGACGCCTCCTCCTCGACGTGCAGATCGGTCACAGCGGTAGACAGCGAAATTGCCGGCGCCACAGAAAGTATCATAATCGCGCACATGTGCAGGAAGCCAAGTTTCTGTCAAGGCAATAACTTTTGCATCGCACGTGTCGATTGCCGAAGATAAAGAATGAAATTTATTCACAAGACTTCTTATATTTGTAAAAAGAATAGGCAAGTAAGGTAAAGCTTTTTGTGATGTTAGGCCACTACCCCTTACGCTTCCCTATTGTAACGCACGTAGTGGAACCGAATGATTCTGTAATGTGCCAGATGCACTCTGCGCTCTTTCACGGACACTATTGGTAGATGCGTCGTAAATATAACATTTATTGTTCAGAAACAATTTATTGTAGCGGAGTTTAAAGTTGGGGGAACCGGGGTGACTGGTACCGAACTCGATTAACTTTTTGCGAGCAACGCGGGTGGGAACCGAGAAGTCTTCGCTAATAGTAAGGTTATTTTGTTTGAATTGATCGCGCAGCGCGAACACTTTCTCCCGGGTTTTCGAATGTGAAAACTTTGCAACTATGGGGCGACACTTGTGAGGATCGAAAGGGCCGAGGCGATGTGCGCGATGGAGGGCGTCATCTGGAAATGTATCGAAGAATGATTTAATCGTTGACATTAGCTTGGTCTCGGTTTCTTGCCATGATTCTTTTGTGTCAGGGATACCGCGAAATATTAGGTTATCACGGCGCGATCTGTCTTCAATGTCAACGAGGCGTAAGTCAAGCGCTTCCAAGCGACAGGTCGTACTGTTTACCTTGTCATTTACTTCTGAGATTGCTTTGGTTACTTGGTCGACGTTTTTCAATTTTTCTTCAAGTAAATCCAAGCGATTTTGGAGACCAGTAATTTTTGTTTCAATGTTTTTCAGGCCATTTTTGATTAACTTTACGTCAGCAGCTAGTTCGGCTTGTGTTTTGGAATTTTGAAGCGATCGAGTGTGCAGATCCTTAAGCAGTTTGAATAAAACGTTCATTTGTTCTGAAGGATCAGAAGGAAGCGATTCAATATCAAGCAGAGATTCAGAACGTGTGTTAGGTCCAGGGTTAGTCTCGACATTCCCCGAACGTAATAACAGTAGGATAACATGAAAACATTCGTACACTGTGTCAAATAACACTTGTGGACACGGGAACAGTACCAGGTAGCGGTTATCAGATTTTTTAGCATGAAGAGAGGCAATTATACGCACCTGCATAGTGAAAACAAGGCGATTAGGCGTGGTGCCACAAGCGCTGTTCCCGTGTCCACTGAAGTGTAGGTCGATGGGTCGGCAGCTTAAATCAGCCTCTCCTGGTGATGGCTGTGTCGATGTGGCTGGCAGGCCGAAGGAAACGTCGAGCGAATAGGTCGGTATCGCGGCTGGCGTATCGCTGAAATAGGCTTCGTTCATGCCTGAGGCTGGCACAAGTAAATGGGACGGTGCGGGTTCACGGGATAAGCAGGACGACCACCCGACGATGATAAAAAGCAAGACCTGCATAGTGAAAACAAGGCGATTAGGCGTGGTGCCACAAGCGCTGTTCCCGTGTCCATTTAACCTGCGGGCGAGGGGAAGGTCCGGATAAAGTATTACAATCAGCCGCTACTAACGACTGGTGTGCCTTACGGCATGTAATCGTTGATTTATCAAATGGACCTCTTTAATCTCTGTCTGGAGGTAGCCTAGGTAGTGTTGCAGCCTCAGTATATTATCACCATAAACAATCTAAGCAAACCTCTTACAGGTATAACTGTCGAATTTCAACGTGTAATCACGATTTATCGTAGATATATGCTCGTGAAAATGACCTTGGTCGAACGTGCAGAGCCATTTCAATACGAACACTGACTTGAATTTTTTTTAAAGGCATGTGTCACTTCTGACTTTCACGAATTTATTCTCAGGCTGTTTCTAAATAAGAGCAAGACTATTGCTTGTTTTCCGGCAGGAGCAATAACAGCAGATATTTCGTATTTTCAAAGATTGAGGGCCACTTTTTAGTGACGTGTACCGAAAATTTCCACTGTGTAGGCGGCTTACGTGCTCTGAAAATATTTACTGAAAAGTCACTTTCTCCCAATTTTTATGCGTTATACTCGGCATTTAGTAGTTTTGCCTCGGTATCTTCGGCAATGTATATCTACACGCGGGGCATGGTGTTTATATTTATTCGAAGTGCGAATCAGTGTTCTGACTGACCAGCGATAAATGTTTATTCTGTGTAGATTTAATATAGCTGTGTAGAAAGTTGCTCATTGAAGCACTCCAGGGCGTCATACTGCCGCTAATCGAGGTGTTTCCGAGACTGCTAAAACAACACCATGAGAGACGGCTGAAATTCTGTGACATTAGAGAGAACATTAGGCGCAATGCGTGGCGAAACTTTTTCTTTCCTGCTTTAAATTCAAGTGTTGCAGTTTAGCTATACTAAACCCCCACTTTTCCATGTGTTTTCGTGCATCATTCGTAGTTTATGTCTCCGGTGTCCTCTGGCAGCTAAAGAAGGCGCGTTGTTTATATCTGCGAAATATTAGGGCATGGTATGGCCGATGTGTAGGCAATGTTTCACATGGGTGGGTTAAATGCTCATTTTCCAGTAGAATATGTCTGCAAGTGGTCGATAGCGTTGCGGGCGGTTTTACTTAGATGGCTGCGCTGGCATAACTGCAACTACAACTGAGGTCAAATTTAGCGAACATAAGCGGAACAATCCACCAAGTTCATGTGCGAAGGTAAATGCGTGTTAATCAAATACAGCGTGAAAAAATTGTCAGCAAGTGTTCGAGAGTATTACGCTGCTGCTATTAGCCAGGTTTCCCAATGTCCCTAGAGAACTGTGCGTTTCATATATTTTATACTTTGAAGGCAGCGTTTGAAGTGTAACATTTCTGGCTTATTTAGAAGCGTTAAGAAAGATTATTGAACCCTCATGTTTATTATTTTCTTACTTTTTTCATGCATGGTTTTTCATGCGTTTCGCCTGGTACCCTCACTGAAAAAAAGGAGTCAGATTCGTTTTGTTCGGTGACTGCAAGGACAAGCTAATGGGTGAAGAGTAGGTTCACATGAAGTTCAAAATACAGGTGTAATTGTGGCTTTCGCAATTAATTACGTATGCAAGCACTGTAAAGTGTTATGAGCGTGCCTAACGAGCGGGCGAGGATTGAGCCCGCTCTCCTGGCAAGACTATAAAAGCCAGCAAAACCAAATTTAGTGAAAATTGGTGGTACGCTATGGAAACCCTCTGTGCGAAGTTAAGTACGGTTGGATCATACACAGCCATTATTGTAAAAAAAAAACCTTATTCAAGTTTTAGAGCGGGTGATATGGTTGCTATCAGCTATGCTTCCCAGTGTCCCGACATAGCTGTATTGTACAACAGCTTTATACTTTCTGGAAAGTGGACGGGAGACATGGTAACTGCAATGTGTGGCAAAAATTTTGGGTTCCTGGTTCAGTTAGAAGCATTGTAAGTAATTACTGAGCCGTCATTTTTCTTTCCCTATTTTCAGGCATCATAGCATCTTCCGACTGGGTTTCAGCGATGGCCTCAGTGAACCAAACAAGACATTTTGTTTATAATTGGCGAAAATAAAGGGCGTGCGCTATGGGCGACATGCAGGTAAACTTCAAAGACAGGGGATTAATTAGGGCATTTGTAGTAAATTACGTATGCAAGCGATCTGGAGTTTTAAGAATGTATTTTGCGAACAGAGAATCTATGCCGCCGCCCTGGGAGAACTGCGAACTCAACCAATATCAAATCTAGCGGAAAAAGAGTTGTTGATGAATTACTGGCTTTTTAAAAATTTCGAACAAGTGCTCCAAAGCATTACTTGTGCGCAAGGTTTCAAACGGAATAGTCATACATAAGCGGGCAACTTTTTATAGTATGCAATATTGTCACAAGAAACTGAAACTTTTATTGCAACTTTTCTCCCAAGGTAGGACACATCTTCTGTGTTTCTTCTTGTGAATGTTGCAAGTAATTTATGTCGATTGTACTTTGTTGCGTATAACCTCGATAATACTATTACGTAAACTAGCGATACATTTATGATATAGGCTGAAACATCACCTACAATTATTTGTTTAATTATTACAATTGTTTGTGGCAAATGCGCATTTCTTATGTGCACTGTACTGCTCCTACTGGGCGGGATCCAGCACCTCTGTCAGGCAGTCATAGCGTTTTGTCCATGTATGATCGTGGGATTTTACATAGCTGCAAGAAATACATGCAAATTCAAACAATTTTTCGCGCCCCAGTGGTTCACCATGTGTGGTTGATAAATTTGTCTATGTCTGTTAAAAATAAGCATAACTGACAGACGCATTTCAAGGCTGTTTCACTTATATAATGCTCAGAATATATATATATATATATATATATATATATTGTGAGCACTATATTACTCCGTCGTCTTTCAAATCAAATCAAATCAAATCAAGTTTATTCATTACAAACAAAGAAACCTTTCACGACGATCCCACTGCCGGTCACTTTGGTTTCCATCAAACCTATGAGCGAAATCGCAGCCGCTTCTCTTGGCCTGGACTTGCAACCAGCGCAGCGAAATACGTGGCTTCCTGTTCGCTCTGCCAACACCGCCAACGACTGACCTCACCTCCGGCTGGACTGCTCCAACCTGTCCCGTGTCCTGAAGCTCCTTTCGCAGCCGTTGGTATTGACCTCTATGGACCGCTACCGTTATCCACCGGCGGTAAACGATGAATCGTCACAGCTGTCGACCACTTGACGCGGTACGCTGAAACAGCCGCACAATCTTCGGGATCCGCAGCGGAGGTTGCAGCCTTTTTCTTGGAAGCCACCTTTTTACCGCACGGAGCCCCACGTGTCCTTTTGAGTGACCGCGGCAAGACCTTTCTGTCTAAACTTCTTGACGATGTTCTCTGTGCGTCGAATACCATCCTTGAAACGAATTCCAGCTACCACCCTCAAACTAATGGTCTCACAAAGCGCTTTCATTGCACGCTGTCCGACGTGATATCAATGCACATCAACCCTGACCCCACCAATTTGGATGTCATTCTACCATTCGTCACTTTCGCATACAACATGCCCGTCCAACGCACTACGGGGTACTCGCCATTTTTCCTTGTGTATGGTTGTCAACCGATCACTACCCTCGACGTATCTTTATTCGGTGTCCCCGTGCCGTCGTCCACATCAATCTGTGAGCAGTCCGTTTCGCGCATTGCCTGGTGTCGCCAACGTACCCGCCTCAACACCGACGCCAGTCAACAAGACCGCAAAACTCGCGCTATGATGCATGCCGCCGTGTCGTTTCCTTCCACTCTGGAGACGAAGTGTTACTGTGGACCCCAGTTCGCGCTCCTGGCTTATGCGAGAAATTTCAGTCCCGTTTCATAGGGTCCTACATTGTTCGGGAACAGACTTCGCCAGTTCACTATCGTGTCACTCCAGTTGTTGCGGCTTTGGACGGCCGCTGCCGTGCCACAGAGATTGTGCATGTTCGCGTTTAAAGCCTTTCATACAGCGTTTGCTGCCATAACCAGCGGCCAGGTTGGCCGCTTCCTCGCACGGGGGAAATTATGTGAGCATTATATTACTCCTTCTTCTTCTTCATCTGTATATATTCATAATCATGGCCAGCGTCATCGTCTTCAGCGCGCGACCTGCTAAATAAACCGTCGAGGTTTAACAGCTGCCTCGCAAGACACACACACACACGCACGCACGCACGCACCACGCACACACACGCACGCACGCACGCACGCACGCACGCACGCACGCACGCACACACACACACACACACACACACTCACACACACACACACACACACACAAACACACACATAGGGGTCCACAGTATATATATATAGGGGTCCACAGTAACACTTCGTCTCCAGAGTGGAAGGAAACGACACGGTGGGATGCATCATAGCGAGTTTTGCGGTCATGTTGACTGGCGTCGGTGTTGAGGCGGGTACGTGTTGAGGCGGGTATATATATATATATATATGTGTGTGTGTGTGTGTGTGTGTGTGTGTGTGTGTGTGTGTGTGTGTGTGTGTGCGTGTGTGTGTGTGTGTGTGTGTGTGTGTGTGTGTGTGTGTGTGTGTGTGTGTGTGTGTGGAGAGAGAGAGAGAGAGGTCAGATCGTTTGCGGTTTGCCCCCTCCCCCTACTCGAGAAATAGTTGGCACGCTACTGCAGCAAACTGCTCTGTAGTGACTTGCAAAAGCTTGCAAATATCTGCGGAAATTGACTCAAAATGCAGCGACCCGTAGAAAGAAGAAAACAACGAATTCTGCTAAGATAACGCGTGCTGCGAAGACTCGTGCTGGATGGCGGATGAAGCGAAATGTGGTGAAGGTGCAAAAAGTAGTTGAAAGAAATGGAAATAGACAATCAGCAACTCTCAATAACAGAGTTTGAGAAAATAATTAGTTGACTTCCCTGTAAACAACAGCTCGCTGTCCGAGCTAGTTTTGAAGCTGCAAAGCGCAAGTCGACGAAGGGAATAATGTATGCTGATGAGTGGCTACTAGAATGCATTTTAATGCGAATGCGAAGTCCAAGACTGTATGAACAGATAAGGCGGCACAACATACTGGCTCTGCCAGGGCGGACATGCTTGCAGAAACGCATCAATAATTTAAAGTCTGGATACGGCTTTAACCCGAACGTGTTCAGTGCCTTCTCAGAGAAGACAAAACACATGAATGACTTTTCTCGCCGTGGAGGCATTGTTTTCGACGAGATAAAACTGTCTGAACACCTGGATGTGAAATCATGTGGTAAGACCCGTTTTACGTACCTCTTGAATTATTGATATTATATCTACTTGCCTCATATGCAGCCTTTGATTCATATTTTCCAGGTGAACTGGAGGGCTTCGTTGATCTGGCACAATTCACAGCTGAGACTCAGGAGCAGCAGTTGTCAGGCTACGGCATGGTGGTTCTGTTTCAGCCTTTCCAGGGAAAGATATCATGTTAGGTGTTTGTTTTGTGCGTGTATATGTAATGGAATATGGCTTTATTGAATTGAAATAATGTTCTGTGGTCTCCACTTAGGAAAATGGACCGAGATCCTTGGAGACTGCATCGCGAAGCAAGATCAAAGCCGATACCTTGGCTAAAATTATTGTAGAAGCAACCATCCTCTGTGAAGGGGCTGACCTCTTTGTGTACTATGTCACATAGGATTGTGCCAGCTGGAACAGATCAATGTGGAAGCTGTTTGATGTACAAGGTAGCATATGAACTGAATTCTGATATTTCTTCGTGTAATGGGACAATTAAAAAAATTAATCGTGTTTTCACGCAGGTGATGCCATAGGCACACGATGCAAAGCTTGTCATCCAGTCGGCGCAGCGCGTCATTTGCACTTGTCAGATTTTGCCCATTTAATTAAAAATGCTGGAAACGCATTTGTCGCTAGCGGCTGCAACGCACCTGAAGGCCGCGCGCATGTAGAGCCCATACAAGAAGCTTGGAAGAAGGATAATAACAGCGTTTCACTTAAAGTAATGCCAAAGATTACCAGCAGTCCATCCCAATTCATTCGAAAAACTGAGAGTAGCCCCAGCTTTCCAAATATTTGGCGACGGAGTAATCAAGGGGCTCTTCCTTTATCGCTCTCACTAAGAAAGTGCTTATGGAGCTGTCCAACCAACTGAGCAATTCGTGAAAAAAAAGATGAGCGATCTGATAAGGATAATGACTGCTCGTATTCCAAAAGCGGGTTTGTACACGCAATCACCGAATTACGTGTTTCTGAGGAGTTCCTGGAATATCTGACGAAATGGGAAGAACACGCAAAAGCAATAGTTTGCGGTTTTCTTAGCGGAAATACCGCCGAGGGCCTCCGAGGGACAATCGAAAGCACGCTGAACTTGCTTTCATGCCTCAGTAGCATTGGCTACAAGTATGTACTTACTGCAAATTTGAGGAAGGACAAATTTGTTTGCCATTGTCAGGCGATCTTTTGGAACCAACGATTATCCTACTGCTGCACAGCTTTTACTTATAATCAATTCACTTGAATTTTATAACATTGCGAAACCACCTAAATCAGGAAACCGTGCTCCAGAACTTGTCACAGCACTGGTTTCTGTTCCCAAGGGGAAACCAGAAAATCAGATTGCGATACTGGACGAATTGATTGATGCAGGAAAATTTGGTGATGCTGAAAGTGCGCTGGAATGTTGTGCTTTGCGCAGAAGCATTTTGTCAGACCACACTGCTCTTGTGACTGCAAAAATGACAACCTCATATATTATATAGCAGGGTATACGGCTGGGAGGATCTTAAAGACCTCATGTAAGCAATATGCGCTGTTGCTGACAGTTGAAAAGCAGAGAGCTGTAGCTAACAATGAAGCTTCAACCTTCACATCGCAGTGTGACAATGGAGGCTTGCTGTACCCCTCAGGCTCTCTAAGAATTATTATTACTGTCCTGGAAGACAGTTTCACCACATTTTTCAGTTTAAATAGACTTCATGAGAAAAGCATGCTTGGCTTTGCTGAATTTCTCACTCAGGTGCATTTTCCTGCACTAGCCTGCCCTGAAGATGTACAGGAAATCACTCGTGAGATAGTGAAGTTTTACACTCTTCTGTGTCTCCGGTTTTTCACGAAGTCTCGCAATAATGATAGGGCAGCACAGAAAGAAAATCTGAAGCATTTGAAAATGAGAAGATGCAAATAACAGCATTTTGCCAATTGCATCACATCTGAGACGCACGCTCAGCGGTGTTGTAATTGCCTTCTTTCTATAAGTTTTCTTCTTCACGAACCTCTTGCCGTTTTATCGGTTGTTGTGTGCTGTAACTTGTTTACACTGTTTTCTAAAGGTTCTTCATTCTTGTCTTTATATTTTGCTTTTCCTGTTTTCGCTCACTGTTCTTGTTCACCCTTAAAGGGTTCCTCATCAGGCCCCATAGCAAATTTTCGTTATACGCTGGACGTTGTTACGTGTCCTCTAGGGAGCTTTCTGCCCCAAAAATGTTTCAAATCGGCTCATTAATAGTCGAGATAGAAATAGTTCAGTGCCGCGAACCCATGATTTTAGCAGGCGGGCTCCACTGCCAAGCAAGACGCTCTCTCTACTCGCCCCGTCTAGCCTACGCAACCGAAATTCCTTCCCCGCATTCTCTCATATCGGACCTCGAGGATCGCGTGACACATATGTCACAGGCCCCGGCTTCATTTTTTTCGCTCTTCGCGTTTTTTTCGGCGCTGCGCACTTCCGCCGACGGCGTCGCGCGCGAGCTGCTGTCTCGTTGGCGCAGCGCACGATTTTGCGCGCTGTGCACAAGGAAACATGACTAGTGGTATAATCCAGTGCTACGCGAATACTGAGGCAGCACAAGCGGATCGCAGAGCGTGGTCATGCGCTGGAACACGGTAGAAAATTGCATAGTTTCGGTACCTGTGCACGTGACCGCACTACCGTGGGAACAAGCAGACGAAGCGGAAGTACATCTCTCTTGCTTCGGTGCGAAGTAAAACAACAAACAGGCAGACATTCTGTTCGTGTGTTTTATTATTTCTCTAAACTTCAATTCGTAAATTCAAGCAACAGATCGCACAGATAACAGACGTTGTCTTGAATAATTCTCGAAGTCACGTGTCAACACGAACGACGTCACACTGCGGATACGATTACGCAGGCGCAGGAGTCCGACTACGTCACTGTCCCTCTCCGGGCGGATTCGCCGCGAGTGAAGAGGGAGACGGCGTTCGGATGGAAATTTCAGATCTTTTCGCGGCGCGTAGCGATGTAATACTTGGCCGACACGTTTGTAATCGCGCAATGTATGCTCTGCGCTTGTCAGCTCAAAATGGGCAGACATGGTGAGGGGCCCTTTAACTAGAAGTGTACTTTCGTTTTACCTTGTATAAGTTTCGAACGAGCATGGATTTGATTTTTTTTGCCCTGTACTATGCCAAAGGCGCACCTGTACGTCATGATGGTTATTTCACTTTTAACCACTCCGGCCTTAACTAAGCTGGTAGTATGGCATGAATAAATAACTTCAGTGCTCAACCTATTCCAGGCTTCCCGTTCGCTTTGTGTTCTAAGGAAAATGCTTTCTAGTGTTTCATTACTGCTTGTGCTCAATAAAATTTTGGTTTATATGAACAAAGTTGTCATTGTTTTACTTTCATTTGCTTTGATACAGTCAGAGAGCAAGGTAGAAGAATCGTATCTCCACTCCACAGGCTTGCTTGTGATGTGGCTCAGAAAAAGGCTTCGGGAACGAATACCACGTTACGCAGCTAAAACATCTGATCACACCCGTAATAAATATGGCTCTAATGCGGCAGAAGTACGCGGCGGCAGACAATTATATATTAAAAGAAAATAATGGCACACGAGCGCGCTTCGCCAACATGCAGACGCTCGGCCGAGCGCCGCGCCCTAGCATGGATGGATGGATGTTATGAGCGTCCCCTTTGGAACGAAAAGGTTGGTTGCGGCACCAAGCTCTTGTTATTATACTGCCTAATGTCCTACCTAGGTTAAACAAGAAAAAAAGAAAAGCAAACTACTAGGAACTCCCACAACCAAATTTTCTGATGCCCTATTGCGAACTGTGCTATTGTATGTCTCCGTTTTTTGTCGTTTCCCTACTTTTCTTCCACCAATCCTCCAATCGCCTCTTACGAATCCCTATTTCGGGCATGTTTACTTTTCCACTGCTCCCACTGAACCCAAGGGCTTCAAGGCCAGTGGTGCCTAAATCGACCGCTGGGCAGACATCTTCACATTCTAATAAAACATGCTCCATAGTTTCCCTAGCTTAACCACAGCAAGCACATGCTTCTTCTTCCTTCTTATATCTCGCTTTATAGGTGTGTGTTCTAAGGCGTGTGATCTCGCTTCGAAAAGTAATGAGCTTCCTTTTGAGTAATCGTAAATTGTTTCTTTCCTGATTTCGTTCTTTTCTTTTAAGTAGTTACTCATGACAGGTTTTTTCCATTGCCGCCACCCATGAGATTATTTCAGCCTCTCTGACTTTCCGCTTGACGTTATTTGTTGCTGTGTTGACCACCCTACAGGCTTCGTATTTGCTGGTAAGCTTCCTATTCCTTTTCCACAACTGTGCATGAATCAAAGTTTTTCCTGTACAGATACCTCAACACTCTCTCAGTCCATTTACTTTCTTCCCTATTCCTCAGGCGTTCTTCATACTTAATTTTACTGCGAGCTTCCCTCACTTCAAAACTAGTCCAGCCCATATCACCTGCGCAGCTTCATTTGTAGCCTTCCTGTGAGCGCCCAGTGCGAGCCGTCCCACCGACCTTTGGTTGCCATCGAGTCCTGATTGTACCCCTGGGGCGCTATAACATAAATATATTCCAAACTTTTCTATTCCAATTCTGTAATCAGGACTCCGCGATTGGTGAAAACCTTTTTTGACCACCCCCACTCCACCTGTCTGTCACGCGACGTCATGAAAACAGCGATGGCTGCCCATTTGATATGACGTCTACACACTGATTATGCATGATTTAACGGAACAAAATAAAAATAGTTATTTGTGATTCGACGCCTTTTCGCCATCAGCCCTCGGCTATTGGCCAAAAGTTTTTGGGCTACACCTACTTCACCTGCCTGTCCCGCGACGTCACAAAATTGCAAAAACTCACCGCGTCAAAGTGACATGGGGTGCTATGCAGGATGCGCCGAGTTTCTCGTTCACCCGAGTTTTACCCGAGTTTGCTCGACGGCAGTCAGTGAACGGAGATAGCGTGAAACGCGCAAGGGCTGCAGGCAAAAAAATATGTAGACAAAAAGCCGCGTATGACAACATGAGCGCACCCTGCGCGGCACGCTGCTTCCACGTTTCAAGCGTAGACAGCTGCACAACGAAACTCGCCAGCGCCGCGCATTGTTATCAACGGATTATCGCAACTTAGCGATACCGTGACTGTCCCGCTGTCTGTCTGCAGACTTGCCGTGAGCCGCTTGCCACGCCTTTCCCGGGCGCGTCAAGGGCGTGCCTCCTCTTTCGGCAACTATCTTTATATCCTCGATCGAATGCGAACAGGGTACATGCGGCGCATTCTTGCGCCTACACTTTCGCTCAAACAAATACGTTAAAATACAACAAATAACATAACGAACATTTTTGTTTCTTTAAGTGTCTGTTTTTCGTTTTGAATGCTAGAAATTTCTGATGACAAACGGAGATCGAGCAAATTATTAAACTTTGCACTTCTTGCCGCGAGTGGCGACAGTGAGGCGAAAGCTTAGAAGCAGATACATTGAAGCGGGTCGCACGCACGAGGCAGTTCATACGGTGAGAAGTCGCCTAGGGGCGCTACAGTGCTATTCTCAATAATGTCAGTGATCACCACTCTTTCTCTGTTAGGGGAATAGAAACGCAGCGCCGTGGTACGGCTGTTCATCGCAGGCGCCTTAAGGCCCCCGCTTGACCAACTAAGAACGATACACTAGTCATAAATACGGGAGCAACGGCTGTCGATGCAAAATGGTGGTCCGTAGTGCCCGTAGTGACGCAGTTTAGTGAAAATGTACCAGTATATCTTTGTGCGCGAAGCCTCGGCGATGCTTTGCGAAGAAGTGCGTGCTTCCCATCGACACAATTCATCGCTTGTCATCGCTTGCCCAGTGAAAGTGCCTCTGAGCGCATGTACGCAGTATTTGAGTGTTTTGTGCGCACCAAGGTGCTTGCGGATTACTTATGCTGGAGCCAGCAGCGATCGCAGAAGGATATCGTAACGACACCGCAGCAATCGCATTTTGGCAGATGAGGGCTCTTGTGTGCGGCTATGAAATGAGACTTCGAACTGAGGAAGGTGGCGGAACTGTTGAGTGCGCAGTGCTTGTGATGAAGAAATGCCATTGCACTGGGTCTAGAAGAGCGAGCGATTCTCGGACGCCGATCGTGTTTACGACGTTGTGGCTCCGACATATCACCGATGACAGAGCAGCCATCTCAAACGACTGCTGCGATACGCACTCCTCAGCATCGTCGTCACCCTCGGCGCATCGACGCTTTGCAAGCAGCTACAGTGACGTGCCGATAATTATTTACTGTGCGCTACGTCGCCACAATTCAGGCAATGAAACCGTGCTGTGGGGCCATCTCAGCCCGAGAAGCCAGCGATCAACGCTTTGTTTTTGATAGTAGTGCGCAGTACATCACCAATGACAGTGTGTTGTGCGTGTTTTATGTCGGTGGTGTATATTGTTGATGCCTCTCAGCTCGGCACCGCGTCGCTGTTGCCGAAAGATAAGTTGGGCGTGGCCCAACCGTGGTGGGTGCGCGCACAAGAGTTAGATGCCTCGCGCGGGGCGTGACCTCTGGCATTGATTGACAGGCGAACTCGTGCTAAACTCGTACATCGCGAAACCCCCTCCGAGTTCAACTCGGGAACATGGCGGCGGCAGCAGCAGCCTGTGTCATTGCATCCAACGGCAGTAATCGGCAGTATGACCACTTGGACCCGTTCGCGTACATGACCGCCGTGGAGTTTCAGCGTCATTTTGGCCTGTCGAAGACATCAGTGCGCTGGCTGCGTGACGAGCTAGGCAAAGACTCTCGTCTGTGGAGACAGCGTGGCGGGCTTCATTCGCTCACCGTTGAAGAGCAAGTCCTCTGCGCCCTCCGTTTCTACGGGACTGGGAGTTTTCAGGGAAGCGTCGGCGCCGAGCGTTACATTGGACGTCATCAAACTATTGTGAGCCTCTGTGTCAGAGATGTCTGATGCGCTCATTGATGCGGCAGTGCGGAAGCGGTGGCTGCCTTTCCCGAAGACTGCGGCTGAGCGGGCATTTATAAAAAAAAAACGCTTCTTCGCGGAAACATTACGAACGTAGTCGGGTGTGTCGACGCAACGTACGTAGGAATTAAGGTGCCTTCATGTCAGCGTTACTGTGATTAGCATTGAAGCAATGTCTAGACGCACCATATTGCCAAATTCGTCACTTATCTGTAGCCGACTTAAATTTTGTGTTTCCGACGTCACACATGCGGCAGCCTATGATACTGACTTTTGCGCTGGTTGCTGACTTTTTACCGATTGTTCTACTTGTCTCAGGGTGCCTTCCAAATGCCTCACTTTTTTGGGGAAAGAGGTTAATGAAGTATAAATAGATAAATGGATATCACAAATTGTGTGAAGTACCCCTTGAATGCTAATCTCATAAAGAACTTGGGTTTTTTTTATGAGATTACTTAGTACTTAGTAAAGTTACTTAGTATGCATAATGCTGAATTTTGGTCATGCGTCATCTATCGGCCACACTATGAAACAGCAAGGCATTGCACAATTTGTTGCAGTGCGAGATGCGGATGTCGCGCCAAGCCGGTTGTGCCTATGCATATATGGCAAAATGAAAATGCATTGAGAATCTTAGTGTGCTGGCTTGCATGAAGAAAATACTTCAGAGTGTTTGCTGTGTTCACTGTTGGTGCATGTGCCAGTGGTTCAGTGTATTTCTTTCGGGGGGGGGGGCAGCGTTATTCTGTATGGACAAATCGTATATTTTCGTCTCATAATAGGGCTCTAATTCTTCAGCAGTAGAACAATGCAGATCCAATGCTCTGCAGAACTCGGTGTGCGTGAAGATGTTGTGAACCACCAAAGCAAAATTACATATCGGGGGAAATGTGGTGCAGATGCCAATGAAAAGTGGGTCTTTAACCCGCCATGATAAAAATAAAGATTGCAGAGCGAATAGACCTTTTGTACAGCTTTAGAGCAATGATTACACAAACTGTGACATGCTCAAACGTGTAAAAGCTTGCCGCAATGTGAAAGTAGGATGAGCAATATGCAGCATATTTTGGCATTGAACATGTCTTGTAAATGCTATTTTTATTGTGAGCCTCAAGCCTCGCTGTCACGCCTTTCCCTCCGGCACTCCCTTTACTGAAACGCAGCACTGTCTATCTATTGGTGTCATGATGATGATGGTAACGGCAGCAGTAAGGCTGGTTAATGCTTGCCCCTTTGATTCCTGCGAGTTGAGTGGTACAGAATATGGCACGTGCATACACCTGTGCAGCAAAATTTTATGCTTGTGGTGATTTGTTGGAAAGCTAATTCGTGTTGGGACATTTCAAAGATGTGCGCCATTGTGGCTTAATAACTAGATCATTGGTGAGGTTGAAGACTCGTTGTATCGGTATAGAAGCTTGAAGCTGAATTGCACCACAATTCGACGGGACACAAAGAAGAGAAATACACACAGCCGAACGCTCTGCTGTGTGTGTTACTCTTCTTTGTGTGCCAACGAATTGTTGCGCGGTCCAACTTCAAGTAGAGCATTGGGCCTCTTTGGTGCAGGACTGAGGAAGAGAAATACACACAGCAGAACGCACTGCTGTGTGTGTTACTCTTCTTTGTGTGCCGTCGAATTGTTGTGCGATTCAACTTCAAATAGAGCATTGGGCCTCTTTGGTGCAGGACCGAGGAAGTGTGAGCTATTCGACACCATGCCAGTGCCTTGCCACACAATTATGGAAGTCTGAAGGTTTGCAAACAAAGCTTTGCTTTCAAATCCACCTGCTCATGTAATACAAGCACTGATTGAAAGAACCATCATAAAAAATAATGGTGAAATGAATGGCCTTTGAAAATTTGTATGTTGACACTAATGACATAATAGGTGCCACAGCAAACTCGACAGTTGTACTGGACAGAGCACTTTGTTTCCTATGTGAAGCACAAGCTTTCATTACATGCTGTGCAGATAACCAAGCTCAGTTTGTTTTAACGTGGTACACAACATTCACTGTAATCTGTTTTTGATTCTAAAGTGCCCAACACCACCTCTTTTTCAAGGATGTCATGGGAATATTTGGTGAGAACTGTTTACAGCCCCTCATAGGAAGTGTGGCCAGCCAGCTTTGCTTGGGTGCCTTTATAGATTTCTGTTCCTGATCATTGTGTGCTATCAAGTTGCTAAAGTCTATGCAACCAGTGCAAGGCATTACGTGATTCTATAGTCGGATACAACTTTAGGAGGCCGCAGAATCTGCACTTCAACGGCAGGTGAACACAAGCCTGCACCAATTGGCACACACTCTACACTGACGTCATGCCGCTGGATGCACTAATACCCGCTCATTGGAGAGGGACTATTTCTTTAGACGTGGAGGCAATCGGCTGCTGCGCTTTGGTCATCTGAGCGGGGCCTCTCCTGTCTTGTGAAGTTGTATCTGACTAGAGGATGCCGCTTTTCATACAACACAAAAGGACAACTGTACAATTATTTGGCCTATGAAATGGATACATCACAAGTGAGCTATGCATGCACTTAAGCTGTGTGAAAATTAGTACATGCAAATATATGACATTGTTAAAGAATATGTGGTATCGAATGTGCATGTAATGGCACATTTAAATCGGGGAGACATCAAGTGCATGTTACAAGTGTCCCAATATGCACAGCAGAATGTTTACTGCAATAATTTTATTTATGCTCTTGAATAATAAACAAAATAATAAACTGAAAGCTCCTTTATAAGGTGTGTTCTGGGGGCTCGACTGGAAAGCAGTGAGTGCACTGATCCTACTGTTGCAGAGCAGCCCTCTGGACCTTGCCACACTCTCAAGAGCATGTGCCTGGCGCTCGCCTACTGCCACCAGGCGGTTGAGTGCCTCCAGCAGCAGAATGTTTTGCTGCAAAAAAAGTGGATTGTTGGAATGAATCAACCGCATATAAACCATTATTTACAAATAAAAATGCTCATTGCACTATTGGTACTAACTGCCCTTGACTGTGGAAGCCTTTAGTGTATGCATAATAAAACAACTTGTCGGGACAACATTGCTTTATTTTTCATAACGGGTTGCATTTTTGAGAGCCAATTGTAATGTTTATTAGTGTGCCAACAGCTGATGTGTCCTCGAACCTTCACGAGTCTCTACTGTCAGCACCACAAACCTATTTTTGTTCACTTCAAAATCAATGGCGCTCCCTACAATCCCGTCTTATGCGAGCTGATTGCATCCTATGCCTACAAACATCATATTTTTGTCCCATTACGCAATTTTCTACCATCCTCGGCTGCAGTTCTCTCTCCTTGACATCCATTCTGTCACGCTTATGTAATCACCTGTTATAAATTGGCAACAAGTGATTGAAGATGTGCATGGCCTGCCCACCGATTCCATTTTTTTTCTTAATCTCAACTAGCATATCAGTTGCTACGGTTTACTACGCCACTGTCTTCCTGCCTTAATGCTATCTCCAACAATTTTTGTTACTTTGCTTTCTGCACAGTCCTCGACTTCTCAAGTTTCCTTGTTTACCTCCAGGTTTATGTCCCATATTGCATAACCGGTAGAATGCAACGATTCTAAACATTTTTCAAGGATATTGGTAACATGGCGATCACGATTCGGTAATGCCTCCCATGTGCTGTTCAACCCATGAAATTTTTGTATAAGTTTCCTGCTTTATATCAGTACCTGCGATTGATATTTCACCTGGATAAAGATACTCTTCCATAGATTCTGCGGGCTGAATGTCACTGATGAACTTCTGTTATATCACTAAGTTAGTGAATGTTACCTTTATCTTTTCCATATTTTCGCGGGCCCACGTACATGTAAAAGCACGAACACTCATTGGCTCTCAATGCCTTTTTTAAACTGGAGGATATTCAGTTCGTTACTACGAAAGTGACTTAATCCGTGCACTATTATTATGCTAAATATGAAACAGTAGAAATATACTTATCTGCAGTTTGTCGATGCCTCCGTCACTGTGTTGGTTGCGAGATCCACCGTCGGCACCACCTCCTTGTCGCATCGTAGCTATATCGGCTGTCTTCCTTTTGCACACACTATGCAATATTCGTGACACTCGCAGTCACGCAGAGTGGAGGAACTCAGCGCACTCACAGAAACAGCACCGGATAAGTTGTTTGTTCAGGATTGTGCCGTGAACAGTAAGTACGCGTTGCGATCTGTAAAATCGGCTAAGCTATTCGCAGTCTTTTGGGGTGCACGGAAAGATTGCTCACGGAGGAACAGAACTATCCAAGAAATAGTGGTCATCGTCGAGCCTGATCACTACGTCGCGCACTGCAAGTTCGTTGTACGAGTTTGTTTACACTGGGCCTCTTCGATGTTTAGCCGCCATGCTCGCCCGATGAATGTATGTGATGACGCCACCACAGCGTTCCCTCGTGGTATAATGTGAAGCGTACTAAATTACAAATTAGTCGAATACACATTCAGTGTACATCTTGTAAGCTTTAAAATGCTTTTAAACCACGTTAAACTAACTAATAATATTGTAATAAATGCATTTGTTTTATAACTCACTTGTGCGTGTAATGCACTCGGTGGAACGACAAACAAGTGAAAGAAGGCGCGACCATGCACCGACGGTATGATCACGTGAGTCCCAGTTTGTCGACCGCCCAGAAGGCAACGCCCAAGGAATGATAGCCACCCAGAGTGAATCTAGATAAACCAATAAAACTGGAGGCTTCTCGAAAGATAAACTGTGTCTCGGTACCATTTGTGCTTTCATCTTAGGGTGTCGCCAGAGCTCGTGAAGATCCCGAGTTTCGCCAAACTCGGCGCATCCTGCATAGCACCCATGTACGCGTTAAAGATGCATTAATATGCCGAACAAAACTGAATTTTCTTCTGAATAGCCGCAGGCTTCCCCGTTCCGAAAGGAATAAAAAATGGCTGCCGCCGATCGCTCAGCCACTGGCTATATATACTCGCACCTGCTGGAGAGTATGCTGTAGAGTATGAGTACGTTTTCGTGCAGTTTCGGCACGTTTACGACCTCGTTCTGCCAATTCTTCTTTGCTGAGGATCCGTTTTAGCGTCATTCTTAAGCTTCCGTTGCATGCCGCCGCAATTTTTGACGAGCCACCGTAAGCTAAGTGAGGGAAAGCGGAGCAATCACAGACGCCGGCACCACCCTCTTCACCCGGTTATCAATTTTCAGTGCAGTGGCTCAGCCCCATCGACGCCCTCTCCACTTGAGCGTACTCCTTGCCTCTTGTGAGCCAATTAGATAAGACAAGCCGATCAGTGTAGGCAATGTTATTCGTTTTTCAAGCAAACAAAAGTGACCTCATATGAACGAGGAGAACGTTTTATTGGTCGGTTGACACAACGCTGTGGGTGACCGCCTGATACTTGCGCCAGTGGTTACGCACATTTGACGCCAGGAGATCGGAATAAAAACATATTGGAATAGTTTTACGTTATAGGGCCTCCGATTTCGAGCAAACAACCGCATTTCCATATGTAAGTCCTCGAACCATTACACCTTTCCACATACCCCCGAGCGTGATGACTGCTCGCAGAGCCACCGCCACCGTCATTGGAAAACAGTCCTCGCTCCCGTCGGCGGACGGCAGAGCAGCCCACATTCTTAGGACCCTAGTACCGCAAAGGTGCGCGCTATGCCGGCAACAGTGGGTGGCGGCGGCCATTTCCCTTCTAGACCGCCGATGCGTGCCAAGGTGCGTTGATTAAGACCCGGATTTCCCTCCTGAAGTTCGCGTTCCTTCCGGCGAAACTGAATTATATTTGTGTGCTTCTTCAAGTGGACATCACAAGTAACATCGGGATATCCACGGTAATGGACATGCTGTGCGTAAGACGACGGAACTGCATGAAATGTACGGTGATGGTTCCGACGCTCGCGAACTCTCCGCGTCGCTTCATGGACGTAGTCTTGCGTCAAGTTCTATGTGCGGAGCTGCAAACATACCTGCATGTGCTTGATGAGTTCGCTTAAAACGCAGTTTACTTGCCAACTAGACTTGAGGTTGTGCGTGTGCTAAAGAACGCAGCTTGACAGCCGGTGAAATGTGTAGTTGGTGTTTAGGTTGGTTTCTCAGTGCTCGTTCGCGTCCTTTCAAAATACACAACCAAGCAAATGTAAACATTGCTTACTGGTTGCAGGTTGGTCTGTATAATCGGAGCGAAGTGTGCGCGGTAATCTTTATGTGGATTTCTAAAGCTGCGCGTTACGCATCGGGGATAAAACGCCAGTAGCCGCAGCATGCTGACAAATTCGCGTGTTGCGGCTAGTGACGTATTTGCGAATGCGTGCTTGTAATGTTGTCATTGATTTGTCAAATAAGCCCTTTAAACACAATGCTCCACGTTGTAATATTAAGAGCTCTTCATTCACGGGAGATGCAACCTTGTTTTCGTATACAGGTAGAAAAACTGTGCTTTTTATAAAATATTTTTCTACCGTTGATAACGTCAAACTTGTAGTGCACTTAATTCCAGAAATTTTACCGTGTTCTGGAATTTTGCCTTGTTCTTTCTTGACGTTGCCAGTACTTGACAGTGGTGCGGTTCTTCTCAAAGCCCGCCTATATTTTGCAATCGTACTCTTTTCATTGCAGACCCTTTAATCGAATCAGATAATTAACACGAAAACGTATACTTCAGAAACAAGCCTCTGACTCGATCGCTTTGTGTTGTCATCAAAATTAGCATCTTAAGAAAAGCGTGCAATCGCAAAGTAAGATGTGGAGGCAAACAACATATATTTATTTCACAACAGTAACATACAGCACTGCAAAAAGTATTTATTGCAACACCAGTTTTTCACACAATAGTAGGCATTCGGCTATAAAAGCAATGTAGCCTGACGTCTCGGTTTATTTTAAAATAACTAGAGTTAATTGCGTGCCAACAAGGGGACATGGGGTCTTCGTCAGCTGCTCCTTGGCTCCCTGTTCATTGTGGTGTGTCACCTAAGCTTCTGGGTTATCAGCTGTCGACTGGTGGCAACCTGGTTAGCCAACGTTTGCTTGCAATGAGTATCAGAGTCAGTGTTCTCGCACAATGAATTTATACTCACGCTGAAAGTTTATTGCTAATGAACCACATATATGTATATAAAAAACTCACCCATGCACAACCTCACAAAATTAAAAGTGGCGCCCCGAAAACCGCAAGACATAATAACGTCCCCCCATAAAAAAGATAGCGAGTTCTATCAATCTGTGTATCCAGGAAGTGTATTTCTTTGGTGGTTAGCGCTATTGATGCCTCGGTTATGCATTTGTTGTCCCTGTTCCAAACCTAGCATACCTCCGCTTCCAGGCAGGTTTCCTCGTCTTTGTTCCTCCAAAGAACGCACACAGAATAAAAAAAACGGCGCAAAGAATAGCTGGCCGCGCGAACTAAAGAGCTTACATTAAAGGTAGGTACTACGTGATTTTCATTATCGCAAAGCCAAGCGAGGCGCGCAATCTTTTGCAGGAAATAGTAGCTCAAAGGAGAGATGGCCGCGCGAACCGAACAGTTTACTGGAAATAGTAGCTCAAAGAAGAGCTGAAAGCGCGAACCGAACAGTAGCCTAGAAACAGTAGCGCAAAGAATAGCTGGCCGCGCGAACTAAAGAGCTTACATAAAAGCTAGGTACTACGTGATTTTCATTAGTGCGAAGCGAAGCGAGCCGCGCCAACCTTTTACAGGAAACACTAGCTCAAAGGAGAGCTGGCCGGGTGAACCGAACAGTTTACTGGAAATAGTAGCTGAAAGCAGAGCTGAAAGCGCGAACCCAACACTTTGCTAGAAAAAGTAGTGCTAGGAATAACTGACCGCGCGAACTGAAGAGCTTACTTGAAAGGTAGGTACTACGTAAATTTCATTAGCGCGAAGGCAAACTAGGCGCGCGCGAGAGAGAGTAAAACATCTTTATTAATAATATTTGAATGGCGAGAGCAGTGTGGGAGGAACCCTCAGTCCAGGGTCCCTAAGATGATTCCGGCGATGTTTCGAGCCCGTTGTATCACAGCTCGGAGGACCTCGGGAGGTCCGTCGCGGAGGGCATCGTCCCACAGCTCTTTGTTGCGTAGGGAGTAAAGGAGAGTTGGCAAGGGAGGAAAGAGGTTTGCAGTGCACTCAATCGTGACGCGAAAGATTGTGGGCGAGCTGCCACAGCCAGAGCAACGATCTGCATAACAGTGTGGGTAGAATTTATTGAGAGAGACAAGATTAGGAAAAGTTGCGGTTTGTAACTGGCGTAATGCCACTGCTTCCTCCCCGCAAGAAGGACGGCGGTGGTGCGGCGTGGGTGCGACGAATGCGTGTATAATGACGGAGTGTGTCTTTGTAACGGAGCAAGGGATCCCCCCACTCTGAACTAGTCGCCTCACCACGCCGAGTCGCCCGGAGGGAAATTTCTCGGGCAACCGAATGTGCGCGTTCGTTACCCGGCAGCGAGGTATGACCAGGGGTCCAGAGTAAGTGGATGCGGGGAGGTGTGGTTGGTGTATTTTGCGGGATCTGTTAGAGAATTTGGTGCGCCGCTCTCGGGATGCCATGTCCTGATAAGAACGCCCGGCATGCCTGTTGCGAGTCCGTCAATATATACGCTTCCTCAGGAACACGCATGGCGTATCGAATTGCAAGAGCAACACCGAGAATTTCTCCGTAAGCGGCATTTGTTCCGCGCATTGCAGCAGAGTCTCTCAGGGATTCGGTGCCATCCAAAACTACCGAGGTATAGCCCTCTTGAGTGCGTGATGTGTCCGTGTATAAAGTATGTGTTTCCGGGATGTTTGCAAGCATGCGGCCAATGTATCGTACACGGGCTTTGCGCCGCCCTTTGTCATGCTCGGGGTGCATATTACGTGGCAATGGATGAATACTTAGTGCTTGGCGTATCGTTGACGAGAAGATCGTTGGACGGGTTTCAGACTCAAGGGGTGGGACAGAGTATCCTAGCCGTGTGAGAAGATGGCGGCCAGTAGGAGTGAGTAGGAGGCGCTGGCGATGGCTGACCCAATGTGCCTCTAGCAGCTCGCCTAGTGTGTTATGTGTCCCTAAGTTAAGGAGACGGTGTGTGGAAGTATAGTTCGGGAGGCCATGGGCCAGCTTCGTCGCTTTGCGAATCATTGCGTCTATGCGAAGTTGTTGCGCTTGGGTCAACCGCTGAAATGGGAGATGGTATGTAAGGCGGCTGATCCCGTATGCCTCCACCAAGCGCAGCAGGTCCTCTTCTTGAAGGCCCGAGCGCCTGTTGGAGACCCTCCGGATCATGGCCAGAATTTGCTCAATCTGTCTGGATAGAAGGGAAACAGTGTAGTTTGACCTGCCATCCGCTTGGACGCGTAGGCCGAGGATACGAGCACGATTAACCTGTGGTATCGGTGTGCCAATCACGTGCACAGTGATAGGGGGAGTAGAGGAACGGCTCCGGGGGCGAATGATTATGAGCTCCGACTTTTCCGGTGCACATCTTAAGCCGCATTTTCTCGCGTACTCGGAAACTGTATCGACTGCTTGCTGCAGTCGGTCCTGGATGGCTCCGTCGGAACCCCGTGTAGACCAGATAGTAATGTCGTCCGCATAAATAGCGTGGGCGACATCAGGGATCTGGTTGAGTAGCCGGGGGAGCCCTGCGAGCACGATATTGAATAGAGTAGGGGAAAGAACTGAGCCCTGGGGTGTCCCACGTCCTACAAGGCGAATTGTACCGGATCGATGCGGTCCCATTCCTACGGTAGCTGTGCGATCTCGAAGAAATGCGCGGATATAGTTGTACATACGAATTGCACAGTGTGAATGTGCAACATTGCGAAGGATGAGCTCATGTTCAACATTATCGAATGCCCCTTTTAGGTCTAAGGCGATTGGTGCTCTCGTTTGGGCGGACGACGGAGGTCCTATGACTTCCTCCCGCAATTGTAAAAGCACATCTTTGGCAGACAGATGAGCCCGATATGCGAATTGAGAGTTATAAAAAAATGATTTTTCTCCGAGGAAGGGCTGCAGACACCGCAAAAGTACATGCTCCATGAGCTTACCAATGCAGGATGTTAGGGAGATGGGTCGTAAGTTTTCAACTTTAACAGGCTTGCCCGGTTTGGGGATCAGTGTGATGTCGGCGTGTCGCCATGCTTGGGAAAGCATGCCCTTGCGCCAGCAATCATTGAAGATATGGGTGAGGTGGTTAATATCCGCGTCACTGAGGTTACGAAGGGTGGCGAGTCGGATGTGGTCGGCTCCCGGTGCCGTGTTGCGGCGTAGGTCTTGTAGGACCACCCGCACCTCGTCAGATGTGATGTCTGCATCGAGCAATTCGTTCGCCTCGCCTACATAAGGATAGTCAGGGTACTGCGGCGGCGGGCTTGTGGATATGAAATGCTTCTCTAGCTCTCTGAGGAGTGTCGAGACATCGTCCCTGTACTCGTGCATTAGGATGTGCAGCTGTTGAAATGTTTTTCCCTTTGTTGTGGTGGGATCTGTGAGTGATCGAAGAATCGACCACGTTTTCGCTGTGCTCAATGTGCCCGAGAGGCGATCGCAAAATCCTCGCCAGTTATTCCTCGTGAGGATCTCGGCATACTCCTGAGATTCCCGTGTAATTTGACCTATACGTTTTCTAAGTTTGCGGTTGAGGTGTTGTCGTTTCCACCGTCGTGTCAACCCTCTGCGGGCGTTCCAAAGATGAAGTAAATGCGGGTCTATGTCTGGTGTCTCGGTTGTGGTGCGCAGTGTGCTCGTGGTGGCCTAAAGATCTTGTGCGAGGGAGTCAAGCCAGCGTTCGTGCCCTTGGCGCTCAGGTGGGTCCTGGCGACGTTCCCTGAATTTCGCCCAATCCGTTATACGCACATTTCGCTCGGGCCTGCGCGCACCCCTTAAAGACAAGGTGGTCGCCACAATGTAGTGGTCACTACCAATGGGCTCCTCTAAAGGCCCGTGCGCAACGACTGGGCCAGTATTGCGCATGAAGGTAAGGTCAGGGCAGGTGTCACGAGATACGCTGTTGCCCATCCGAGTGGGGTGCTCTGGGTCGCTAAGCAGAGTGTATCTCATGTTACAGATGGCATTCCATAAGGGGGTCCCTTTAGCCTGCGATTTAACGTAACCCCATGCAGTATGCGGAGCGTTAAAGTTGCTGGCAACCACACAAACCCGTCCAAACCTACCAAATTCTGTTAGTAGGTGCTGAAAACAGTGCGTTCGCGAACGGGGCGAACTGTATGCATTGAGTATAAACAGACTCTCGCTGCGTTTACCTTGCGCAATTATTTCCAATATTTGGTGAGGAATGTCAATGTTAGTGGTATGCATGCGACATGTAACATGTTTCGAAACTAAGGCTCCCACAAGAGGAGAGACACCCGAGAGAGTGTTGTAGCCGGATAAAGAAGGGGTGCAATTCACTTCCTGTAAGAGGATGACATCGGGAGGGTTCGTGGATGTGGCGATATACTGCTGTAGGGAACCTCGTTTTCGGCGGGATCCCCTACAATTCCACTGCCACACCACTAGGTACTCCGCGTTACGCGGCGACATCATCATCGCGAGAGGAAGCAGGCGGTCGTGCGTAGGGATGCGGGCGCCGGGTGCCCACATTTGAAGGTTGCGGCTGACAGCCTTGGTCGGAAAGCGCGCTTTCGTTGTTACCGCTAAGCTCAGGAACTTGCATAAGTGCGAAAGTGCACTCTGTACATGATTTCACTTGCTCCGTAATCCCTATTTGAAGGGCTTCCATTTAGCGTTCTATCCTGTCCAGAGCCGCCTGCATACTAGTGCTCATGTCTGCCATCAGCGCGTCCATTTGTTTTTGCAGGCGCTCACAGCGCGCCTCCATGTCACGACGTAGGCGGGCTATTTCTATTAGAGGATCGGGATTCGATAACGAATTGGTAATAGGGGAAGGGGTAGGGAGAGGTTTACGGGGCGGAGCGAGCTGTGGAGGACCCTCCGCCCGACCTACCTCCCGAGGCGCCTCCATTGCTGTTTTCTTCTCCGGGGTCCGCTGCACCCATGAAGGGACCAGGGTCACCTTGGCTGGGGCGTTGGTCTGCAGGGCCTTCTTGTAGGGTTGTTGGGAAGATGGGGAAGGAGGGCGCCTCTCTGGGAGGCGCACCGATGCCTCGCGGGATCGGGACCGAGACTTGGAGCGGGTCCGGAGCTTGCGACGGGATCTCGAATGGGTCTCCGACCGGTCTTGTCTGGTCTCCTTCGTTGGGGCGCGCGGCGTTCGGGTCTCCGCCGTATCTGTGGTAGTGGTCGGGTCGCTGGAGGGTTGAAGTTCACGCTGCTCTTTCTCGAGAGCTTTCCGTACCCAAGCTTTGTTCAGTGTCTGCCTAGCACGCCGCGGGCAGTTTGGATGCGCTGTAGGGTGGGTCCCGTCACAGGATCTGCAGTGTGGGGTGCACGGATGTGATGGGGTGGGGTTGTCAGTCCCGCACGTCGCGCAAATGACCACGTGCGGCGTAGGACAGTAATCAGCCCAATGGCCGAGCTTGTGACATATCTTGCAGACAAGTTGGCGGGGTCGATGGGGGTAGCAGCGGAGTTCTGCACCATAGAAACGCACGTAGCGAGGCACTTTAAGTCCTTCAAATGTTACCAACGCAACGTTGGTTTGACCCATCATTCGTGCTTGATGTATTTGAGTTCCAGGAGCCAAAAGCTCATCCACTAGCTTGGAAGACGGTGCACCGGGCAAAAGACCAGGAACAATTCCCTTGCATGAGTTGTCTGGGGCCGCAAAATATGTTGTGATGGGATAGACCCGCTGACCAAGGTTCAGCTCCCTCACCTTGTACAATGCGTCGGCTACGTGTGACTGGGGTGTGCTGATGATTGCCAAGTTCTGCTGAGGTCGCAGTCGGAATATGATGTCCTGACGATCGTCGGTGGTCAAGCCGGCTGCACTCCATAGAGCACTGGCGAGTTCTGGGCCCGTCCACTTATCGAGGCAAAGTCCTCCGTGAGGCTGCAGAATTATCTTTTCATCGTTCAAAGGAAGTTGAGGCAGGTTCTGATTCCGACTGCGCTTGCGTACGGTAGGCTGGGAGGCGTCCGGAATGCCCAAGATGTTCTCCGAATGTTGCGTCTTAGCGTGCGTTTGACGGATGCGTCGCTGATGTATGACTGTCTTCGAACAGCCACCTGTGTCGTCGTCAGTTTTGTCGTCGTAAATGTTGGGGGTAGCATCTTCCTCCATCCTTTCCCCGGTCGGAGTGTCTACCTCTCGTTGTTGGGATGGAAAATTGGCGATGATGGGATCGGCGGCCACTCCCGCGCTATCCACGTCGCGCGTCTTCGTTGTTGTCTAGGAACGTGCGGCGGCGTTCTCCGTCGCCGATTGCGTCTTCTGCTCGTTGGAAAATCACGTTGCGGTAGATAAATTCTCCATCGAAACAGAGCGGTGAATTGGCCGAAGGCCCTTTGCACGCCCGTTTAGAACATGGGCCTCGGAAGAGCTGGTCGCTTGGCGCTCTTGGTTCATGGTGTAGAAAACACGCCAAGGCAGCTATGGCCCCGGCAGGGGCAGCCGCGTCGGAACTGCTTCAGAGCTGTAGAGGCGCGGGGAGCGGCAAGAAAGTCCCGGGAAGAAAAGGCGGTCGGTGGGAAACGGCGAGAGAGCCGCTTCCAATACGACTCCCGGCGAAAGCGGCCCGGGCAAGGGCGGTCAAGGGCGGTCGGTGAAGGTCGCGTATAGTCTCGGTGGTTGCGGAGCGCACCGACGACACGTCCGTTCACTTCGGCCGACTGAGTGGAACCCCCTAGGCGCGCGAACCTTTTACAGGAAACAGTAGCTCAAGAAAGAGATGGCCACGCGAACCGAACAGTTTACTGGAAACAGTAGCGCAAAGAATAGCTGGCCGCGCGAACTGTAGAGTTCACATGAAAGGTAGGTACTGCGTAATTTTCATTAGCGTGAAGCGAAGCTAGGCGCGCATACCTGTTACAGGAAACAGTACCTCAAAGGAGAGATGGCCGCGCGTACCGAACAGTTTACTGGAAACAGTAACTCAAAGCAGAGATGAAAGCGCGAACCGAACACTTTGCTAGAAACAGTAGCGCAAAGAATAGCTGGCCGCGCGAACTGTAGAGTTCATTTGAAAGGCAGGTACTGCGTAAATTTCATTAGCGCAAAGCGAAGCTAGGCGCGCGAACCTTTTATAGGAAACAGTAGCGCAAAGAATAGGTGTCCGTGCGAATCGAACAGTTTACTGGAAATATTAGATCTAAGCAGAGCTGAAAGCGCGAACCCAACACTTTGCTAGAAACAGTAGCGCAAAGAAGAGCTCTCCGCGCGAACCGAACAGTTTACTGGAAATAGTATCTCAAACCAGAGCTGAAAGCGCGAACCGAACACATTGCTAGAAAATGTAGCGCTAAGAATAGCTGGCCGCGCGAACTGAAGAGCTTGCTTGAAAGGTAGGTACTACGTAAATTTCATTAGCGCGAAGCGAAGCTAGGCGCGGGAACATATTACAGGAAACAGTAGCTCAAAGCAGAGCCGGAAGCGCGAACCGAACACTTTGCTAGAAACAGTAGCGCAAAGAATAGCTGGCCGCGCGAACTGAAGAACTTACTTGAAAGGCAGGTACTACGTAAATTTCATTAGCGCGAGGCGAAGCTAGGCGCGCGAACCGTTTACAGGAAACAGTAGCTCAAAGGAGAGCTGGCCGCGCGAACTGAACAGTTTACTGAATATAGTAGCTCAAAGCAGAGCTTAAAGCGCGAACCGAACAATTTGCTAGAAACAGTAGCGCAAAGAATAGGTGGCCGCGCGAAATGAAGAGCTTACTTAAAAGGTAGGTACTACGTAAATTTCATTAGCGCGAAGCGAAGCTAGGCGCGCGAACCGTTTACAGGAAACAGTAGCTCAAAGGAGAGCTGGCCGCGCGAACTGAACAGTTTACTGAATATAGTAGCTCAAAACAGAGCCGAAAGCGCGAACCGAACACTTTACTAGAAAGAGTAGCGCTAAGAATTGCTGGCCGCGTGAATTGAAGAGCTTACTTGAAAGGTAGGTGCTACGTAAATTTCATTCGCGCGAAGCGAAGCTAGGCGCGTGAACCTTTTACAGGAAACAGTAGCTCAAAGGAGAGATGGCTGCGCGAACCGAACAGTTTACTGGAAATAGTAGCTCAAAGCAGAGCTGAAAGCGCGAACCGAAAACTTTGCTAGAAAAAGTAGCGCTAAGAATAGCTGGCCGTGCGAACTGAAGAGCTTACTTGAAAGGTAGGTACTACGTAAATTTCATTAGCGCGAAGCGAAGCTAGGTGCGCGAACCTTTTACAGGAAACAGTAGCTCAAAGGTGGACTGGCCGCGCGAACCAAGCAGTTTACTGGAAATAGTAGCTGAAAGCTGAGCTCAAAGCGCGAACCGAACACTTTGCTAGAAAAAGTAGCGCTAAGAATAGCTGGCCGTGCGAACTGAAGAGCTTACGTGAAAGGTAGGTTCTACGTAAATTTCATTAGCGCGAAGCGAAGCTAGGCGCGCGAACCGTTTACAAGAAACAGTAGCTCAAAGGAGGAGTGGCCGCGCGAACCGAACAGTTTACTGGAAATAGTAGCTCAAAGCAGAGCTGAAAGCGCGAACCGAACACTTTGCTAGAAACACTAGCGCAAAAGATAGCTGGCCGCGCGAACTGAAGAGCTTACTTGAAAGGTAGGTACTAGGTAAATTTCATTAGCGCGAAGCGAAGCTTGGCGCGCGAACCTTTTACACGAAACAGTAGCGCAAAGAATAGCTGTCCGCGCGAACCGAACGGTTTACTGGAAATAGTAGCTCAAAGCAGAGCTGTAAGCGCGAACTGAAGACTTTGCTAGAAACAGTAGCGCTAAGAATAGCTGGCCGCGTGAACTGTAGAGTTCACTTGAAAGGTAGGTATTACGTGAATTTCATTCGCGCGAAGCAAATCTAGGCGCGCGAAGCTTTTACAGGAAACAGTAGCGCAAAGAATAGCTGTCCGCGAGAACCGAACAGTTTACTGGAAATAGTAGCTCAAAGCAGAGCTGAAACCGCCAACCGAACACTTTGCTAGAAAGAATAGCGCTAATAATAGCTGGCGTCGCGAAGTGAAGAGCTTCCTTGAAAGGTAGGTACTACGTAAATTGCATTAGCGCGAAGCGAAGCTAGGCGCGCGAACCTTTTACAGGAAACAGTGGCTCAAAGCATAGCTGTCCGCGCGAACCGAACAGTTTGATGGAAATAGTAGCTCAAAGCAGAGCTGAAAGCGCGAGCTGAAGACTTTGCTAGAAACAGCAGCGCTAAGAATAGCTGGCCGCGTGAACTGTAGATTTCAGTTCAAAGGTAGGTATTACGTGAATTTCATTCGCGGGAAGCGAAGCTAGGCGCGCGAAGCTTTCACAGGAAACTGTAGCGCAAAGAATAGCTGTCCGCGCGAACCGAACAGTTGACTGGAAATAGTAGCTCAATGCAGAGCTGAAAGCGCGAACCGAACACTTTGCTATAAACAGTAGCGCTAAGAATAGCTGGTCGCGAGAACTGAAGAACTTACTTGAAAGGTAGGTACTACGTAATTGTCATTCGCGCGAAGAAAAGCTATGCGCGGGAACATTTTACAGGAAGCATAGCACAAAGAAGAGCTTTCCGCGAGAACCGAACAGTTTACTGTGAATAGTAGCTCAAAGGAGAGCTGAAAGCGCGAACCCAACACTTTGCTAGAAACAGTAGCGCAAAGAATAGGTGGCCGCGTGAACTGAAGAGCTTACTTGAAAGGTAGGTACTACGTAAATTTCATTAGCGCGAAGCGAAGCTAGGCGCGCGAAAATTTTACAGGAAAGAATAGCTCAAAGGAGGACTGGACGCGCGAACTGAACAGTTTACTGAAAATAGTAGCTCAAAGCAGAGCTGAAAGCGGGAACTGAACTCTTTGGTAGAAACAGTAGCGCAAAGAATAGCTGGCCGAGCGAACCGGAGAGCTTACTTGAAAGGTAGGTAATATGTAAATTTTATTAGCGCGAAGCGAAGCTAGGCGCGCGAAAATTTTACAGGAAACAATAGCTCAAAGGAGGACTGGACGCGCGAACTGAACAGTTTACTGAAAATAGTAGCTCAAAGCAGAGGTGAAAGCGCGAACCGAACAATTTGCTAGAAACAGTAGCGCTAAGAATAGGTGGCTGCGCGAACTGAAGAGCTTACTTGAAAGGTAGGTACTACGTAAATTTCATTAGCGCGAAGCGAAGCTAGGCGCGCGAACTTTTTACAGGAAACAGTAGCTCAAAGGAGGACTGGACGCGCGAACCGAACAGGTTACTGAATATAGTAGCTCAAAGCAGAGCCGAAAGCGCGAACCGAACACTTTACTAGAAAGAGTAGCGCTAAGAATTGCTGGCCGCGTGAATTGAAGAGCTTACTTGAAAGGTAGGTGCTACGTAAATTTCATTCGCGCGAAGCGAAGCTAGGCGCGTGAACCTTTTACAGGAAACAGTAGCTCAAAGGAGAGATGGCTGCGCGAACCGAACAGTTTACTGGAAATAGTAGCTCAAAGCAGAGCTGAAAGCGCGAACCGAAAACTTTGCTAGAAAAAGTAGCGCTAAGAATAGCTGGCCGTGCGAACTGAAGAGCTTACTTGAAAGGTAGGTACTACGTAAATTTCATTAGCGCGAAGCGAAGCTAGGTGCGCGAACCTTTTACAGGAAACAGTAGCTCAAAGGTGGACTGGCCGCGCGAACCAAGCAGTTTACTGGAAATAGTAGCTGAAAGCTGAGCTCAAAGCGCGAACCGAACACTTTGCTAGAAAAAGTAGCGCTAAGAATAGCTGGCCGTGCGAACTGAAGAGCTTACGTGAAAGGTAGGTTCTACGTAAATTTCATTAGCGCGAAGCGAAGCTAGGCGCGCGAACCGTTTACAAGAAACAGTAGCTCAAAGGAGGAGTGGCCGCGCGAACCGAACAGTTTACTGGAAATAGTAGCTCAAAGCAGAGCTGAAAGCGCGAACCGAACACTTTGCTAGAAACACTAGCGCAAAAGATAGCTGGCCGCGCGAACTGAAGAGCTTACTTGAAAGGTAGGTACTAGGTAAATTTCATTAGCGCGAAGCGAAGCTTGGCGCGCGAACCTTTTACACGAAACAGTAGCGCAAAGAATAGCTGTCCGCGCGAACCGAACGGTTTACTGGAAATAGTAGCTCAAAGCAGAGCTGTAAGCGCGAACTGAAGACTTTGCTAGAAACAGTAGCGCTAAGAATAGCTGGCCGCGTGAACTGTAGAGTTCACTTGAAAGGTAGGTATTACGTGAATTTCATTCGCGCGAAGCAAATCTAGGCGCGCGAAGCTTTTACAGGAAACAGTAGCGCAAAGAATAGCTGTCCGCGAGAACCGAACAGTTTACTGGAAATAGTAGCTCAAAGCAGAGCTGAAACCGCCAACCGAACACTTTGCTAGAAAGAATAGCGCTAATAATAGCTGGCGTCGCGAAGTGAAGAGCTTCCTTGAAAGGTAGGTACTACGTAAATTGCATTAGCGCGAAGCGAAGCTAGGCGCGCGAACCTTTTACAGGAAACAGTGGCTCAAAGCATAGCTGTCCGCGCGAACCGAACAGTTTGATGGAAATAGTAGCTCAAAGCAGAGCTGAAAGCGCGAGCTGAAGACTTTGCTAGAAACAGCAGCGCTAAGAATAGCTGGCCGCGTGAACTGTAGATTTCAGTTCAAAGGTAGGTATTACGTGAATTTCATTCGCGGGAAGCGAAGCTAGGCGCGCGAAGCTTTCACAGGAAACTGTAGCGCAAAGAATAGCTGTCCGCGCGAACCGAACAGTTGACTGGAAATAGTAGCTCAATGCAGAGCTGAAAGCGCGAACCGAACACTTTGCTATAAACAGTAGCGCTAAGAATAGCTGGTCGCGAGAACTGAAGAACTTACTTGAAAGGTAGGTACTACGTAATTGTCATTCGCGCGAAGAAAAGCTATGCGCGGGAACATTTTAACGGAAGCATAGCACAAAGAAGAGCTTTCCGCGAGAACCGAACAGTTTACTGTGAATAGTAGCTCAAAGGAGAGCTGAAAGCGCGAACCCAACACTTTGCTAGAAACAGTAGCGCAAAGAATAGGTGGCCGCGTGAACTGAAGAGCTTACTTGAAAGGTAGGTACTACGTAAATTTCATTAGCGCGAAGCGAAGCTAGGCGCGCGAGAATTTTACAGGAAAGAATAGCTCAAAGGAGGACTGGACGCGCGAACTGAACAGTTTACTGAAAATAGTAGCTCAAAGCAGAGCTGAAAGCGGGAACTGAACTCTTTGGTAGAAACAGTAGCGCAAAGAATAGCTGGCCGAGCGAACCGGAGAGCTTACTTGAAAGGTAGGTAATATGTAAATTTTATTAGCGCGAAGCGAAGCTAGGCGCGCGAAAATTTTACAGGAAACAATAGCTCAAAGGAGGACTGGACGCGCGAACTGAACAGTTTACTGAAAATAGTAGCTCAAAGCAGAGGTGAAAGCGCGAACCGAACAATTTGCTAGAAACAGTAGCGCTAAGAATAGGTGGCTGCGCGAACTGAAGAGCTTACTTGAAAGGTAGGTACTACGTAAATTTCATTAGCGCGAAGCGAAGCTAGGCGCGCGAACTTTTTACAGGAAACAGTAGCTCAAAGGAGGACTGGACGCGCGAACCGAACAGGTTACTGAATATAGTAGCTCAAAGCAGAGCCGAAAGCGCGAACGGAACACTTTGCTAGAAACACTAGCGCAAAGAATAGGTGGCTGCGCGAACTGAAGAGCTTACTTGAAAGGTAGGCACTACGTAAATTTCATTAGCGCGAAGCGAAGCTAGTCGCGCGAACTTTTTACAGGAAACAGTAGCTCAAAGGAGAGCTGGCCGCGCGAACCGAACAGTTTACTGGAAATAGTAGCTGAAATTAGAGCTGAAAGCGCGAACCGAACACTTTGCTAGAAACAGTAGCGCTAAGAATAGGTGGCCGCGCGAACTGAAGAGCTTACTCGAAAGGTAGATACAACGTAAATTTCATTAGCGCGAAGCGAAGCTAGGCGCGCGAACCTTTTACAGGATATAGTAGCTCAATTCCCTTATGAAAATGACTGTTGAAATGTTGTTGGCATATTGTTGACGAATTGTTGACTCAATAGCCTTTCAACAATACCTCAACAAATATTGAAACCCCAGAGCAATAATTCAACAGTAAAGTTGTTGGGCAGTTCACATTATTAAGCCATTGTTGAGTAGTTTTCAACAATAACGTCGTTGACTAAATTCTCTTGGTATATTATTGAATAGTATTGAGTATTATTGAGCCATTGTTTAGTTGTTTCCAACAATAAAGTCGTTGACTAAATTCTGTTGATATATTGTTGAATAGTATTGAGTATTATTGAGCCAATGTTGAGTATTTTTCAAAAATAAAGTCGTTGACTAAATTCTCTTGTCATATTGTTGAATAGTATTGAGTATTGAACCATTGTTGAGTAGTTTCCAACAATAAAGTCGTTTACTAAATGTTGTTAACCTATTGTTGAATAACATTGAGTCACGAGCAATATTGAGTTCCGAAGTATAGTGAAAAACACACGAACATACGTATGTGTGCGTTTTTTGCATATATATGTTGCTTTACTGATCACTTGTCGCCATTGCATATATACAGGGTGTTGTTTCACGGTACTTGAACCATAGACGTATATACTCGTGTTTCAGCTAACTTTACTCAGAGCTTAAAAATATGCCGATGCACCATAAGAGGATGCCACCAAATGCATGTTGCTCACTTTTATATGTGTCACGCTATTCTTGTATTTTTCCTAAGTAGGTAATTAGTCAAGAAAATTAGCCATTCTGAAGGAACAAAGTTACGCGAAAAATTCCAACTAGAAAGTTCTAGAGCACTTTGTAAAACGTCCGATTAGGCCATTTCTAACTTTCTATCTATTAAGTGTTAGTGTTTTTCAGCTTACTGCGGATGCCCGCGAAATACAAAAAAATATGGCCGTGGCTTAGCTAAGGTTAAGCCCAGGATGCGAAGCATACTAGCCTTTATTTTAGTTGTTGAACCACTGTTTTGCCTGGTGAACTGCTGTTGCTTGGCTATATTTGGTTCTGCTAGACGAAGAAACAACTCATGCATTACTCTACTTCGCTTTCAAGAGTGGAACGCGACAGCGTTCCCGTCGACCCGCCAAGGGGTGTAAGACAATGGGCTACGGCGCAGCGACTACGCGCCACGCATTGGACGCGGTGAGCGTCGAGCAACGCAGCGTTCGGCGCGGCAACGAAATGTGAGTCTGAGCAAGCGACGCACGCCTGAGCCTTAGAAACAGCTCGTTTCTAAGGCAACACCGCATTCACTAGAGGCGCTTTTGTACCGCTTTGAAGCATCGTACTCGTGGCTCAGTGGTAGCGTCTCCGTCTCACACTCCGGAGACCCTGGTTCGATTCCCACCCAGCCCATCTTGCAAGAGTTGAGCCAAAGCCACCTAGAAACAAGCGCAGCTGCTTATATACCGCCGCGACGCCGCGAACGACGGCGCGAGTTGGAGCCCCGTTTCTCCTCTGTCGTGACGTCACGGTGTCACGTGGTCAGCCTTGAAGGCGACGGCGCGAGTTGGAGCCCCGTTTCTCCTCTGTCGTGACGTCACGGTGTCACGTGGTATAGCATGGGGTCACTAAAGGTCATTGAAGGCGACCCCGCCGCGCCTGAGGAGCTGGGTTGAGCTCTAGTAATATGCTTCGCATAAAATATCACCTGACATACCCCCTTGCGCTCCGTGCTTGCAGCGCTCTCAAACGAGCATACCATCGAGCAGGGTGCGTTGCCGCTTAAAAGGCGACAGGGTAGTGACGAAGGCGTTGGCTGTGGTATTGACGCCAGTGACGTGCTTCCCTCGCTGCGGTTCATGATGGCGATAAACAGACGGGTGTTCACATCGGTTAAATGGTATGTTTTCGTTTGTGCGCGGAAGGCTTAGGAGCAGTGCAATCACGACTCGCAGGCGGGCATGTCACGTGGTGCTTTTTGTATTTCGCGAGCATCCGCCGTAAGCTGAAAAACACGAATACTTAACAGATAGAAAGACAGAAACGGTTTATTCGTACGTGTTGCCAACTGCTCTGCAACTTTCTAATTGGAATTTCTTTCCTAACTTCCTTGCTACAGAAGTTGGTTAATTATCCATGACTAATTAGGTAATTAAGCAAAACACAGAAATAGCGCGACACGCTACATACCAAAGGGAGCAACATGCATTTAGTCGCGTCGTCATAGAGTGCATAGAGTTTACACTCGGCCTAAAGTTAGCAGAAAGAAACACCCTGCATATATATATATATATATATATATATATATATATATATATATATATATATATATATATATATATATGCAGTTTGAGAAGACAAACGTCCCTACAAGCAGTGACAAACAACCGATGATTGGACGCATCCTGCATTTTCATCGGCGTCCATTGTAAGGGGCCAGTGCCCTGGCTGTGTGTTAGGAAACGGCATTGCATGCCTCCAATTTTGACCGTCTGGGGTCCTTTAACCTGCACCGAACGCACAGTACACGGGCGTTTTTGCATTTCACCCCCATCGAAATGCAGCCGCCCCGGCCGGTATTAGATCCCAAGCACTCGGGTTAGTAGCGCAACACCTCAGCCACTATGCCACCACGGCGGGTGCGGCGGATAAAGGAGCGAACATCGTTTTTACAGAGTGCGTATCGCTTAGATGTTACCCGTTAGCGCGCTACAGAACGAAACGAAAAGCTTGGCCGATATATACGTCATCGTGCTCATATTTCACATGGAGGCCAAATTCTTTTCTGTGACCTAGACGGGGTGCTGGCGAATGTGTTGGGAATCTGCTCGGCCACCAAGCAGAATCTGCGCTGCTATACGTTCTCGGTGACAAATCGCACAGCGCAGAAGCACACGCGCAAGTGTTTAAATGAATGGGACGACAGACCGCCTGCAGTTTGCCATGACGTCGAAATAAGAAGCACAAACAGCGACGTTTCTGTACTTTTCAGGTCAGTAGTTCAGTTCGCATGGTTGCGGCACGCATTACGTTTTTTTTTAATCTAGACGACGAAAACTGTGCGCGCACAAATTAGCACGGCGTTTGCGACGTTTGAATTTGGCGCCTTTTCCCGCGCATGCCATTCGCTTCGGCCGGTGCACTCCGTTACTGCGCTAAAGAAAGTAGTTCATCAAACAAGTGAAGCAAAAAACTTTCATACACTTGCAAAGCGCAACAATTGTTCAGTAATAGCATGAGATTACAAAATTTGTTATCAAATAGTACAATTTATGATAATATAAGCGTGTATTTGTATGAGTGTACATGTATGATTGCGCGTTTGCGCTGTTGATGCTTGGAGCATTCCGGCGAGTTCGTGCACGCCGTTTGCTTGAAAGCTTCCTGCGTTTTCTGCGTTCTTTGTGTGCTTCGCTGTGACATCTTTGGAATATTCCTGCGTGTTGCTCGCTTTTTATGGGCTTGTTGCCTCGAAGATCGCCATGATCGCCTCCGACTCAGCGACATCAAAGGTGAGTGAGTGTTGCGAATTCCCCTTGTTCGTCCATTGCGACGCGGTGAACGGGAGCCCGTAAGTGAGTTCAGCGCCTGTGCGTGTTTTCCGCGCGCCTCTTTTCTAGTTTTCATTCCTAGTACTATCCTTCCGTTGCCGGAATTGGTTGTACAGCACTAGATTTGTGGTATATAACGTGGAGCTTTGTCCTGGTTTAACTTTACTCTCCGCTTGTGGTGACGTAAGGCAGCTATGTGGTGCCAGCTAAAACAGGGCATGTTCTACGTCATGATTTCTGATACGGTGTTCGAGCACCGATTGAGTTAGCCTTATTAATGAGCGCAAAACAATGCGACGTGAAACCATCCGATCTGTACTGTAATCGAAGATATTTCGTTTGCGCCACGCTAGTACAAGGCGTGGGAGCAAGCTTGTAGCAGCGGGGGGCGGTGGGATCGGCGAAAGTGTATTCTGTTACGCTGTTCCCTTCAGGAATGAGTGACTCCGCGGTGCTTCAACGCCACTATCTGTCGCGCCGTGCGGCCGACGTTCGCGCGATCGGAAAACACAGAGGAGGCTGTCGCGCAATAATAAAAAATTTCAAGTGTGTACAGTCGTGAGCACGCTTAGCGTAAACACGGGAGCGCGTGCCGCCCTGTGCTATCAGCGACGCCTGCCGACGCGAACGTAAAGTTCTGCACATGCGCAGTGCGTTTGCGGCTTGAATATTTTACCACCGCGCGCATCGCGTCATCGGAAAGCGCCTTCGTCGTCTGCTATGTTGCGCGCCGGCTGCCGCACGTTTTATGATAAATATCACGCCACCACCCAGCATGCTATGAGCAAATATATAAATGGAGACGGTGTTTCTGAACGTTCCACAGGTGACAGCATACCGCCATGGCTAGGTTTCCCGAGGAGCAGAGGCGTGAAACTGTGCATCTTGCATATAAGGGGTGCACCCAACGTCAAATCGGAACATCGGTTAACAGGCCATTGAAGACCGTGAACAGAATAATTCAGGCTTTTAAGCATGAAGGACGCATCCGCGATACGACACAGGATGAAGATGAAGAGGATACGACGGAGGATAAAGATGTGTTAATCATCAAAGCGGTAGTCCAGGATCCTTTCCTAGAGTGCTGACTCCATTTAGCTATTTACACGTTTTGTTGTTAGTGATTGTTGCGGCAAGCAGGGCGAAAGCTGGAACCCACGCGAACGCTCTTAAATAAGGACGAAGTGACAAAGAACGAACGGTGGTAGCTTCAGAAGCAGGCAAGAGATGGTGTAACGTAGTAACATTGTTTTAAAACGTAATTCAATGGGCGCTTATTTGGTATAGAAGACACGCAAAGTCTAAGCTAAAAGTAAATCGAAGGCCGGTACTGCCGCACAGACCTAGCCAGCTCTTGTTTCATTGATCGTAACTGGCAGATCGCGGTAAGCCGGACGATAGCAGCCGAGGCAAAATATAGCAGACGACGACGGCGCGCTGCGATGATGCAATGCGCGCGATGGTAAAATAGCAACGCCGCAAAAATGCTGCGCATGTGCAGAACTTCGCGTTCGCATCGGTAGGCGTCGCTGATAGCACCGTGGGGCACGCGCTCCCGTGTTTACGCTAAGCGTGCTCACGACTGTACATGCGATTCTATGCGATACGTGACATACAATAGGGGTGATGCCACAGAGTGCTGCGAAATCATCGAGTTTTACGCCTTGCCAACCGGGTGTGTTTTGTTTTCCACCTGTTAGCGCGCATTCAACTTTCTTTTTTTATCTTCTCCGTTCGATGCCATCGAGTGCTTCGCCCAAACGGCTGCGCGTAGGCGCTCTGCATTCACGGAAAGGCAGATTTCATGGCACTGCAGGTCCTACTTTATTGGGATAGAACATTAAAAAAATGTAACAGCGTGAAATTTCAGCTTTTCGCACTTCAGTAACTGATTGATGTAACAAAGTTTTAAAATCAGTAAAGGAACGAGATGGCCGGCATATCTGCCTTGTCGTCCCACTGTGTTTCGAGGCGGCATGTATATGTTATCGGCAACATAAACATCAATAATTAGCATTGTTTCTTGTGACCATAGAAGTAGCTAGTTATGTCGAAAAGCCATTTTAGCTTTGAATCCGAGCACTACAGAGTGAAAGGGGAGCGCATCGTTGTGAACTAAATGACGACGCTTTGCCACAAGCTTGGAATAATGCTTTGTCGAAAGAGCAGTTCTGTGAAATTCTTTCTTTGAGAGTAAGCAAAACTTCAGTAGCATCAGGTAGACGGGGAGTAAAAGAATGTAACACTGTGGCTTTATATGAAGGAGCTGCCTTTAATATGTGGCCATAACAGTTAAGTAGATGCGTGGAAATAATTTTTAAAATAAGTAGAGGAATGTGAAATAAATTATTTGACAAGTTCACACTGCCATTGGCAAGAGCGGCCACACTTTTGTGTATTCAATGACTAGTCATTTGTATCCGTCCATTTATGTCAGCCTAATGGTCCATGTAGCTCTTTTCATTGTCGCTTTTGCTGCATCGTGGCTTCACGTTTTAATGCTGACATCTTTTTTCAGATTCAAAATGAGCTGGGAGACACCCCAGCTGGAATGCTAAAAGTGAATTCTTTGGCCATCCATTCTGTAGCGTCACCATGATCAAATACAGTGATACCGTGAAAATGTATTGCAGGAATCAGAAAAAAAAAACAACAACATTGCTGATGCAACTGCAAGGCATTTGCTCCAGTGATCAATTGGTGCAGAGTGCCTTCATTAGGAGACATGGTGCCTTTAAGCACTCAGCTGAAAGACTTAACTGCACCGGGACTGGGAGTGAATTTCATTGTCACTTGTGAACATATTAAACGCAGAATGTGCCTTTTTCAGTGTATATGCCTGATATGAGAGGGGCGTTCAGAAATTTAGTGTGGACATTAGTGGTCTACATGAGTGCACATCTTTCTAGTTTTACCAGAACGAAGGTATAATGACCTATGTCATACAGCAGTGCACTGCTAGAGGTATCAAACCAGAACAGCAGCACCCTTTGAGAAAGTTGGCTGAAGAACGAGCAATGCTCGGGGCTTTCTGCATTTCAAGGGCCAAATTCCAAAAGGATCGATGCCGAGCTGGACGGTGTGAAGTGCCGGTCACCACATGCTGTAGCCAGCATGGCATTTTTAATCTTGGCATTATGTCTCGTTAAGATACAGAAATTGCATCACTGCTCATAAAGAAACTGGAAATTGGGAGGTTGAGGGGAAGTGGAAGGGCTTCCCTCTGGAGCAGCCAGTGCATGCCCTTTGCTATACTGATAATGCTACCTTAACGAGAACCAGTGATGCATGCTAACCTATTACGCAGCCAAGTGCATTCCTTGTTTTGTATTAAGGGGACACTAATGACACCCTAAATGAATTTAAAATAAAGCATCGTCTTAAATAACTACTTCTGTAAATTTCTTGGTAGTTGCTTGATTATTAGAGAAAATAAAGCTCAAAGTTTAATTTTCTGAGTATCGCGCCAAAATCTTCGTGCTGACACCTCATTGTCACATCATGGATTCCAAGTATTTTTTCAAACTTGGGCTGTATTGGTTCTGTAAAAGTTCCTGACGCTTTTTATTTTGGGTTTTTGGAATACGATGAAGAACATCTTTATTTGTAAAAAAAATTGCTACACCTGAACAGACATCATCTAAATCCATGACATCACAGCAAGCGGGTGTGGTAACTTCAAGGCTAACTTCAAGGCAGCACTGCCACCAATCTTTCCTCTTGCTGCTTTTACAGTTTACTCAGCCTCTTGTCACGGTATGAGTGAATCTCTTGAATTGTAGGAAGGTCATGTACAGATACATCTAAAATAATTTTTCTCTTTAGTGCTTTCATGCCGTAGTTGCTTAGGGGTGTTGGCACAGCTCCGCTAAGCACGAGGTCACAGGATCAAACAACCGCATTTTGATGGAGGTTAAATACAAAACTGCCCAGGTACCTTGCAGCCTGATTTGGTAAAAATTACTCCAGAGTTCCCCACTATGGCGTGCCTAAACATCAGAGTGTCATTTTGGCACTTAAAACGCCAGAATGTAATTTAATTTTGCTTTAGTGCTCCTTTAAGCTGTAGAATTCATGATCTCTGCAAAAACTCATGCTCAAAGTATTCTCCATAAAGATTAAACAGTAGATATAAGTGTCTATTTATATTTTGAATTGCGGTGATACGTGATGACTGTTAGAACGGTGGTACAACGAGACAGACAGAATTGTAATACAATGTGTGACGGCACGATGATGCACATCGAGGAAATGACCGAGTCTCCCTAGAAGTCCCTGACATGGGCATCAACTTACTGTCCACAAACTTCTGAGTTCACTCCGTGATCTTGTGGAGCCTGTGCTTTGCGAGTTGATTAATTTAATTGAGGTGGTGGTTGACACATACTGTCCTTGCAGCTTATGTACATTTCATACAGTGGAGTGGAATCTCACATATTACATCTGGAGCACAGCAAGCGAACGTGACGTGTAGTGGTAATCTTAGTAATGATCGACAATCATGTCCCTCTTCGAGCTCCTAATGCTGCTTGCCAACACAAGCAGCAGCAGTTGCCCAAGATAGTGGGAAAGAGATTCATTGAAAAGTGGCATATGCCCAGGGTCGCATACCCAGTCACCCAAGCTGTTCTGATAGTTGATTTTGAACTCTTCCCTCAACATAGCAGCCTAATCTCCCCATTAGACCATGGGCTACCTATTGACACAAATGGATGGAAAAATAGAGACAAACACCTGAAAATATGAGGTATCCTAAGAATGGTAATCGCAATAAATAGTACTAGATGTGCATTAGCGCAAGCTCTTGGGCCAGTTGCTGCATGATGAACTTGAAAAAGGGGGGTACCAGCAAAACAAAGGACGCGCACACACGGAAAAGGCATTAGACAGGGAGTCCATGTCTAATGCCGTTTCCTTGTGTGCGTGTCATTTGTGTTTCGCTGGTACTCCCCTTTTTCAAGTACTAGATGTTTGGATACTTTGGTTTATTATTCTTGTTTGTGCTGGATTGTTTTTCTGAAACATGTGGCATCCAGACAGCATAAGAAGCTTTTAAGAAGTCAAGTTTAGCATTCTAGATTTGCAACAGGTACTTTTGTAATTTATTTGCAGTAGGGCTGTTGTGTGAATGTGCTTGAAAGGCTTAAAACTGTTTTGCTAACATTTACTTAAACGTGCAGGTTCACATAGGTTGAAGGAGTGCACATTGAGAAGGTTATCCTGGCACAGCTTACCATGGCCTGCCATGGTGGACCAGGAAAGTTTGCAAGGGCCTTGCTTCACCATGTGTTCACAGAGGAGGAGCTCATGGGCCATTTGGGCTTTGGAAATAACACCAAGGGGCAAAAAAGGCTCTTGACCCCACCAGGGTCAGTGCTGTTATAGGCAAGTACCATATATCCTTTCTGGTTTCATTTTTACATTCACATTTTTTTTCTAAAATTATGAACTTGCCATTGGCATAACAAATGACTTTCAAGTAGCCCGTGTGTGCAGTTGTGTGCTACAATAGCCTACTATTTGGAATGGCTGTTCATATGATCTTAAGTGTGTAATGCCGCCATACGCAAATGCTTCTAAAATTTAAAAGCTGCCTTCACTGCTGAAAGTTCTTAGTGGCTCCACAACGTAAAATGAGCTGCATTTGCGCATTAGCAGTGCTACTTGGCTGTCATTGCAAGGAATAGTTGTCTGTGAAGCACGCTCCAAATCTATTGGCATGGAGGACATGTTTAATTAGCCTGAAAGCGTTATTCTAATACACGAATTGCGGAGAAGCTATGCTCAAGTGTGGTTACTGCTGAGCTCGAGCAGGAGCACGTTCACCAAATTGCAGAAATCAAAACAGCTCTCCAGGTTCTGAGATGTGAAACAGTAGTTTCACCAATTTTAACAGACCACATCGAATTAAGGTTGCTCCTATACTGAAGCAGGTCCATGTGATGCCAGAGAGCAGCCTTTTAGCAGAGGGAACCTGAGTGGTGTGGCAATTTTCTTTTGGTTGTTTCAATCAAAGACACAACATGGACAGAGTTGCAAGCATTGCTGTCAACAGTACTACGTTTAGTGGGCGCTTACTCATTCTAAGCACTTAACCTATGACTCGTATTTATTAACGCACGCTTTATCACTTTGTATTGTAAGATATGAAAAAAATATTTATGTGACTTTTCCCCATATACTTTAATAAATTGAGAATAGGCTCTTGGGGCCTAATGTATAAAGCTTCTTACAGACCATCGGACATGTCCACTACTCCCATTCTGAAATTGTTAGAATTGATTCCTGCTTCCTTACTTCACCTACCTGTTAACAGGGTTATTATGAACCATTGCCAAGTAGATTAATCAAAATTAATCAAAAAGATGAATGGGCTTTTCTGTCGCTCTTGTTTAGCCCGTTGAGGATCACATTTCGGGGAGAAATATGCCTCTCTAGTTTAGGAGTTATATATCTTTTGTGGTGTGCAAATGCTCAAAACTTTCTAATTGAATAGTGTCCTATTCAGTTTAGTCTTTGAATGGTCACTATTTGTAAATGCGAGTATTATTCTAATATTTCGAAACACCAATAAAACATGAAATTTGAGCCAAAGTACGGTAAATTTTCACCTCCAATAACATAGTATAGAAATAAAACGTAAGAACTTGTAAGAATAGCAGAGCAGGCTACGCTACTTAAGTAGCTCTACTTTAGAGGCTGTACAGCAATCATTTATGCTTACTGAAGAGTCCTATGCATGCGAAGAAACTTTTTGCTGCTCCATTTGTGCTTTTAATAAACAGCTCTTCATAACATAACAATGACAGAAACTTGCTAACTTTAATAATACTAGGATGTGAGCCTCATCTTACATTAATTGTGATATCAGCTGTTCATTATTCAGAAGCTATCCATTATTTGATTTGCTTCTAGCATTATTCGGTTCAGCCTCAAAAATCACTTTTCGCGCACCCTTAATATTTTTATTGCTGATTTCAGTTCTTCAGAGTGACTTTCCGAGAAAATAAAGGGGTAAATAATATTTTTAAATAACGATAAAGTGGCAATACCATTTCAGTATTTGCAGTTTTACATGTTTTATTTTTTATGCAGGATATAGCCACATAATTTTTTTGTGTAATGAAACTTACAAAAACTTGTGGCAACACTCCCAAATTACTGCAATGACAGACACCAAGGAGCTAAGTGAAAATCAGTTTTGGAGAAACCCATGGAGCGACAGCACTATAAGAATATTTTTAGAAGTCTCAGAAGGTTGCAGCACCTCCAGTGGGATGCTAGGCAACACTTTGTTCTGAAAAGGCAAATTTTTTCAGAACGTTCCGTCACAGCCACAGATGTACGGCAGTAAACCCTAAAAGGGTTAAAGAAGTCAGTCCTATGGCATATGGCTCTTAAAAGACAGCATTTCTTCGTATCTGTCACATTCTGCATGTGTCATGCTAAGCAAGCTTGGTGCGCAACTACACGGAACTTCATTATAACAGTAATTCAGTCGTTGAGGCAGAAAACACGTCGCTGTAAGCAGTGTCTTCTTTAATGTAGGAAGTCCTAAGTCATTGTAAGGCGAGAAGTACATTCCGATTGCATGTGAACTCAGGAAACCTATCAAATGAAGCTACACTCAATTGTAGTGACATGACAGTATTGTATTTGGAGCATGGAAAAGCACAGTAAAGTGCTACACATTTTAATTATGAAAGTTGCAAGAAATAATTTTAGTTGTCAGTCCAGGTTTATTTATGAACGACATGAATTTTTTTCACCATTTTGTTTCTCAGCAAGCAAAGTTCACATCTTTGACATTGAGGATATTCATAAAGTTATTTTGCTACAGTGTTTTGTTCCTCTTTGCCCTTTCCTGCATTTGACACTTAGTGCAGTCCTGTGCCACGCTGAATAAATTTAAATGGTCATGCTGGAAAGCTGTACCCGTGGAAAGTTGGAATAAAGCAACACAAACACATAAATCAATTTCATTATAACGAGGGCAGATTGCATGCCATTCTTTTGCATGTGGAAGTTGATTTTTACAACTTGTTCTGGCTTCTTGTTTTTGCAGGCTTCACGTGTCGCAAATGCCTGGTACCAACATGCCCTATGTAAAGAACTCTGGCTTCGCTTCTCGCATGGGACCAATAGCCTCTGAAGAGCCGAAGTTGGACAGCTCAAACCAAAACACAAGTGTTGTGCTTTTGTAACTCTCGACATTTTTATGTTTTATGTTAGTCTCCTGAAGGGCCCAATTTGGATTTCTCAAATGAGCATACAAATGTTGTGCCTTTCTATGCCTTGACATTTTTATGTTAATTTTATTTATGTTAATAATGCTAGTCTCCTGAGAAGCCCACATTGGATTGCTCAATCCAGAATACAAGTGCTGTGCTTTGTTATTGTTCACTACATCCTTATGTTAGTTTTTGATATGGTTCCAGTAAGGGTAGTGTTTCTTTATTAATATATTTTTTAAGTATCTTAAGTCATTTCATGCCAAACCACCCAATTTCGTCAAGAACTGTTCCATTGTGGCAAACCATTTCAAGTTTGCTTGATTTTGAGTAGGTACAATGAGAAAATTTTTCAGAAAATTTGCTTTCATACATACACTTGAGTCATTCCAGGGCAACCAACCAGCGTTTTTTTGACCATCACAGATATTGTTGAAGCTTCAAACTCTTGCTCCCCATTTATTTTCCTTTGCAAAAATATTTTTGAATTTTGGCAAAAATTTATTGTTCTGGCCCAGCTAAGCTAGAAGGCACTGATACACGTTTCTTTTGAAAGGGAAATTTTATGATCCAGATATTCAGATGATGTTCATGTCAAGAGACTGAAGTGGTGTGACTGCCAAAATTTGCAAAGTTTGAATTTTCTTCTAATGTAGGGAAATACAGAAGGCACAAAATAAATATAAAATCAGACTGGTTGACTTGGGATAGCTGCAAAATATTTCAAGCCTGGTAGGTTTCGTTGATCAGCTAAAAAAACTGTAAGGTTCCAATTTTTTGCGAGAAGCTTCGTGTTGAAGGTAAAAAATTAGCTTTAGTGGTTGGCACAAAAATATATGTCGCCCATCGTTACACAGCCCTACATGTCTGCTATGCATGTGACAAGTAACAAAAAGGTATTCTTTAAGTGCAATAAATTATTTTCTATAATGTTCATTTGTGGATCACACATACAGCATAAATATAGCATAAATATATGAAGCCATGTCATCTAGCAAGGAAAGATTGTTAATGTAATTAGCCACAAAAACTACTCAACAAACTGACTGCCTTTTTTATCATTGCGAAGGCAGGTGACGTCAAGCGCTGCAGCTGCAGTCTCAACGTGTATTTTTTAACATGAACGCAAAAAGTGGTCGCCAATGGTGTCTGACCACATCAGACTGAACATGGCAAATATGACTTTTATAGGTGAACATGTTCCGGCTCTGAAACAGTGGTAGCAAACAACACAAGAATTTGTTCATACTCATGTAGGTTTTCAGTCTTAATTATGAAGGTGTTTTCTACTTGCATCATCATTGAGCTCGAGGGAGCAGGGCACGAAGTGTCCTGCTCCCTCTATGTTGCATTGCAATGCGACATGCCCTTTAAAATGCTTTGTATGAACAATATCAGCGCTCTTCCTGGATTTACTGTCTACATAATAGCTGATATTTCTTTTTGTAAACTGCATGGAACATATCTTTTAGCACTGCAGGATTTCCTCACGTATTTAATACGTACGAGGTTTGTTAGAAAAGTATTTGACCTTTTTTCGCGAACACCTGATGAATATGAAACAACTGCGTTTTCATCAGCCGCCCTTGAACCTTTGTGCGCATGCACGAATTTTTTCCCGCCTGCCAATAGCGTGAATTGCTGGGACGCAGCATTTGAATGAGATAGTACACAGTGCTCTCGTCGGTTTTTTATTGCAAGGAAAATGGCGGAGCGACTGGAGCAGTGCTACTGCATCAAATTTTGCCAGAAACTGGGCGACCGCCAAGTGGAAACGATTCGGAAGATTCAGACTGCTTTCGGTGACTATGCTATGAGCAGCACACAGATTAAGGAGTGGTACAACCAGTTTAAAGACGGCCACGCATCGGTGGAGAGCGAGCCACGCTCCAGTCGGCCATCAACATGCCGAAATGACCAGGTCATTGCCGAAGTGAACCCCGTGGTGATGCGGGACCGTCGTGTGACTATCCAAGAAATTGTGGAAGAGGTGGGCATCAGCACATTTTATCCACATTCCATTATCACCGAAGATTTGGCCATGAAGAGAGTTGCACCGAAATTCGTTCCCAAGCTGCTCATGGTGCAGCTAAAGCAACTTCGTGTTAAAGTCTCACAGACATGCTGGATTCCACAAACAGTGACCCCAACGTCATGAACACCATAATCACTGGTGACAAGTCTTGGGTGTATGTTTACGACCCGGAAACCAAATCCCAGTCATTACAGTGGAAGCATTCCACGTCACCAACCAAAGACCACTAAGTGTGCATCAACGTTAAAGTGTTGCTGACTGCTTTCTTTGACTCCCGCAGTGTGGTACACCACGGGTACGCACCATAGGGTCAAACAATCACTAAAGACTACTACAGGGATGTCCTCCATGGCCTATGTGGTGCTGTGTGGCACAAGATACCGAAGTTGTCAACAGGAAATTGGCGCATCCATGACGACAATGCTTTTCTCGCACTTGATTCAGACTTTTTTGGCGAATAACCAGACTCCTGTAGTTCGACAGGCTCCTTACTCTCCTGATATGGCCGCCTGCGACTTCTGGCTATTTCCCAAAATCAAGAGGCCATTGAAAGCAGCGTGATTTCAGACAAGAGAAGACATTATGGCTGCAACGACAGCTGAGCTAAACTCCATTCGGAAAGAGGCCTTCTCGGAATGCTTCTAACAATGGCAGCACGGCTGGGAGAAGTGGCTGGAGTCCCAAGGAGACTACTTTGAGGGTGGTTAGGTTTCCAACGCTCCAGTTATGCCAGTTTTTTTTCTTTAGCCAAAGGTCGGATACTTTTCTAACAGACCTCGTATTGATAGTTTATGTGCAATGGCTGTATGGTTTACTTGGCCCACACCAAACACAAGTCTCGTTGCGTTAGAGCATGTGTCCCTTGGCAATAAAATGCAGACCCTAACACCGCTTCTCTGTCATCTGTGTGGAGACAAAGCCAGCTTTGTCTTCTGCATTCCCAGCCGGCAAGCTGTGCGCACATCCGAGAAAAGTCGGTGCTGACAAAATTTCAAAAAAGAATTTCTCGCATTTAAAAATAATGCCCTTTTTAACTTCACACATGCATAGCAGACATGTAGAGCTATCCAATAATGTATCACATATTTTTTGGCCAACTATGAAAGCTGTTGTTTCCTTCAACATGAAGCTTCTTGCAAAAGATTAGAATTTGTTTTTTTTACGGGCGATCAGCTGAACCTTCAAAGCTTCACACATTTTTTTGCTATACTATGTCACCTGGGCTACCATTCTGTATTTAATTTCTGTCCTGTGAATTTTTCATTACGAAAGAAAATCTAACGGATTGCAATTTGACTCATTTTTGCCGGTACCAAAAGCAATTGAAGTATTCAAATATTTGAAAAATTGGCTATTTTGGCAGTTGCATCACTTCACCGTATTTCCACGCACACCATTTGAAGGCCTCGATCAATACAATGTGCATTTGAAAATGAACGTTGGTTGATGTCCTCTAGCTCAGCTGAGCAGGAAAACTAAACTGTCACCAAAATGCTACAAAATATCTAGCAAAAATAAATAAAAGTGGGTAACGAGTTTTGAACTCTAGTAAACATATGGCAATGTTTCAGCTATATGTGTGGTGTCAAAAAAACACTGGTCGATTCGGCATGGAATCGCACACCTGCAAGTGCATCTGTGCCATTGTCAGAGTTCAGTAAAAACTGCATTTTACATAACTTTGTAAAAATGGTTTATTGCCATCTAAAATACATGAGTAAAAATTAATAGGTATAAGTCGGCTTAAATTTAAAATGCAACAAGAAATCTCCGGTAATGGCAATGATGTGCCTTTCATGTTTGCATGAAACCATATCTTTTTCTGAATTCTTTCGTTATTTTTTTGTGACAGTGAATAAAATTGAAATGGAACTCACAAAAGGAGTAACTTTGTTTTATTGCAGCACATCACTTATAGTTGTTCTTTATTTCATATAAAAATCTGAAGTAGTTAATATGAATAAGTCGCTTGATATGGAATGACCTGCGCAGGAACGTTATCATGGCAGAAAATGTAACTGGATCATGCAACAGCAATGCAGCATAATAAACTGCTCCCATAAGCATCACTTATTGTGACTGCCATATTTCAGAAGTATGTAAGGTTTACTGAAATTGGCACACACCATTTAACCAACAAATAAGGATTGTACAGTGATCCTTTTTCAGTTTTACAGATTTTTTTTAAGTTGTCTGTGCCAGGTAGCATAATTTTTGTTCTTGAGCTGGATTATTCAGAGGTGGACATTACTAGCACAAGAAATGGAAACATTAAACTGATTCTTATAAATTCATTAATTCACTTAAACATCACGGCACATATTTCAATTTGCAAATTGTAGCCAGTGAGTTTGAAAGACATATTCACTTCAAATTAATTTCCAGGATGACACCAGTTGCGAGATTTTTCCATAAATGGGAGAGAAATACATGAGCATTCCGGTTACTTTTGTGCTTCAATGCTTAACAGTGCGTTTTGTTAACAAAAAGTGCTACAGCAGTGCATTTCTACAGCCAGTTTGATGGCATGTGTCTCGTTACTGGTGTCATTCTGGAAGTTCGTTCTAAGTGCATACACCGTCTACAATTCGTAAAAACTTTATTGGGAACTGAGTTTTTCTTAATCAGCTGACTATGGTGTTTTTATTTCTCATGCAAGTAATGTTTGGCACTCTGTATCTAGAATTATGTTAGCTGCAACAGTCCGTGTTTAATAAATTCCATGAAACTTAAAGATAACCACCCTGCATATTAGGTCTCATTTGAGTGCTGTGGGCTCAAGCAAATCGTGCCATGGTAATAGTACCACTGGCTCCCTAATAGAGAAAGCAAGTACCTTTTTTGAGTGTTCTTATTGACAGTCATGTCAGTCTGCTTCTACATTTATTTATTTAGGTATTTATTTCTTTCAGGAAATGTGTTTTACTTGAGGGCCACACAGACTACATCTTCAGTATTCAATTTTGTTATGGTGTCAAGCTGCAGGAAGTTTGTACTGTGCAATAGTTTTTAAGAAGTTTTTGATGTTCTCAAACTACAAATGGTTGTACATTTACACAGATGTTTGGTTACAAATAAAGAGTTCACCTAGAAAAATGGTCTTTGCCTGCATCAGTTCAGCACTCTTGATTTTGTGGAGGACCATTCACTCTGACAATTGAAAAAAGTGGCATAACAGTACTGCTAGCAGTTTTACAATATGGTTTATTACAGGCAATCTAGGAGCATGCTTTTGAGCCCAGGGTAACAGATGCCTGCGATACAAAATGGCTGTATTTAAATTTTATCCCTATCCTCTCACAGCAAACATACCAATGTGACATCAAAGGTAATTATATGCAACATACCTCAGCAGTATTTTAAGGAAAGTGCAGGTTTAAAATGCTAAATACCCAGTGGGGCATAAAGGGCTTTCAACATAATTTGTGTTGATGTTCAACAGATCTGCAACAATTCTTCCATGGGCTTTCAATATTGACGAACAACACATTTCAACAATACGTTAATGGGCTTTCAATTTTGAGACTGAACACTTCTTCAACAATGCTTCAATGGGCTTTCAACATTGACAAACAACACATTTGAACAATACCTTAATGGGCTTTCAATTTTGAGCTTCAACAACGCTTCAATGGGCTTTCAATATTGACGAACAACACATTTCAACAATCGTCAATTGGCTTTCAACATTGAGAAACAACACATCTTCAACAATGCTTCAATGGGCTTTCAACATTGAAGTACACCATAGTTTCAACGATATGCCAATGATCTTTCCAATTGAGAGGCCACAATGATGTTTCGACAGAATGTCGCGGGCGAATTATCAACACTTGTCAACAATTACCTCAATTATGTTTCAACAATTCCCCAATGATCTTTCAAGGTCGTTTGATGACGTTGAACAATGATATTTCAATAACCTTTCAACAATTTCTTTTGTAAGGGAAAGGAGGAGTGGCCGCGCAAACCGAACAGTTTACTGGAAATAATAGCTCAAAGCAGAGCTGAAAGCGCCAACCGAACACTTGGCTAGAAACAGTAGCGGAAAGAATAGCTGGCCGTGCGAAATGAACAGCTTACTTGAAAGGTAGGTACTACGTAAATTTCATTAGCGCGAAGCGAAGCTAGGCGAGCGAACTTTTTACAGGAAATAGTAGCTCAATGGAGCAGTGGCCGCGCAAACCGAGCAGTTTACTGGAAATAGTAGCTCAATGCAGAGCTGAAAGTGCGAACCGAACGCTTTGCTAGAAACAGTAGCGCAAAGAATAGCTGCCCGCGTGAACTGAAGAGCTTACTTGAAAGGTAGGTACTACGTAAATTTCATTAGCGCGAAGCGAAATGAGGCGCGCGAACCTTTTACAGGAAACAGTAGCGCAATGAATAGCTCTCCGCGCGAACCGAACCGTTTGCTGGAAATAGTAGCTCAAAGCAGAGCTGAAAGCGCGAACCGAACACTTTGCTAGAAAGAGTAGCGCTAAGAATAGCAGGCGTCGCGAAGTGAAGAGCTTAGTTGAAAGGTAGGTACTACGTAATTTTCATTATCGTGAAGCGAAAGTAGGCGCGCGAACATTTTACAGGAAACAGTAGCTTTAAGAGAGCTGCCCGCGCGAACCGAACAGTTTACCGGAAAATGTAACTCAAAGCAGAGCTGAAAGCGCGAACCGAACACTTTGCTAGAAAAAGTAGCGCTAAGAATAGGTGGCTGCGCGAACTGAAGAGCTTACTTGAAAGGTAGGTACTACGTAAATTTCATTAGCGCGAAGCGAAGCTAGGCGCGCGAACATTTTACAGGAAATAGTAGCTCAAAGGAGGAGTGGCCGAGCAAACCGAACAGTTTACTGGAAATAGTAGCTCAAAGCAGAGCTGAAAGCGCGAACCGAACACTTTGCAAGAAAAAGTAGCCCTGAGAATAGCGGCCTCGCGAACTGAAGAGCTTACTTGAAAGGTAGGTACTACGTAAATTTCATTAGCGCAAAGCGAAGCTAGGCGCGCGAAGCTTTTACAGGAAACAGTAGCGCAAAGAATAGCTGTCCGCGCGAGCCGAACAGTTTACTGGAAATAGTAGCTCAAAGCAGAGCTGAAAGCGCGAACCGAACACTTTGCTAGAAACTGTAGCGCAAAGAATAGGTGCCCGCGTGAACTGAAGAGCTTACTTGAAAGGTAGGTACTATCTAAATTTCATTAGCGCGGAGCGAAGCGAGGCGCGCGAACCTTTTACAGGAAACAGTAGCGCAAAGAATAGCTCTCCGCGCGAACCGAACCGTTTGCTGGAAATAGTAGGTCAAAGCAGAACTGAAAGCGCCAACCGAACACTTTGCTAGAAAGACTAGCGCTAAGAATAGCTGGCGTCGCGAAGTGAAGAGCTTACTTGAAAGGTAGGTACTACGCAATTTTCATTATCGTGAAGCGAAAGTAGGCGCGCGAACATTTTACAGGAAACAGTAGCTCAAAGGAGGAGTGGCCGCGCAAACCGAACAGTTTACTGGAAATAGTAGCTCAAAGCAGAGCTGAAAGCGCGAACCGAACACTGTGCTAGAAAAAGTAGCCCTGAGAATAGCTAGCCTCGCGAACTGAAGAGCTTACTTGAAAGGTAGGTACTACGTAAATTTCATTAGCGCGAAGCGAAGCTAGGCGCGCGAACCTTTTACAGGATAAAGTAGTTCAAAGGAGGAGTGGCCGCGCAAACCGAACAGTTTACTAGAAATAATAGCTCAAAGCAGAGCTGAAAGCGCCAACCGAACACTTTGCTAGAAAAAGTAGCGCTAAGAACAGCTGGGCGCGTGAACTGAAGAGCTTATTTGAAAGGTAGGTACTACGTAAATTTCATTAACGCGAAGCGAAGGTAGGCGCGCGAACCTTTTACATGAAACAGTAGCTCAAAGGGGAACTGGCCGCGGGAACCAAACAGTTTACTGGAAAGAGTAGCTCAAATCAGAGCTGAAAGCGCGAACCGAACACTTTGCTAGAAAAGGTAGCGCTAAGAATAGGTGGCCGCACGAACTGAAGAGCTTCCTTGAAAGGTAGGTACTACGTAAATTTCATTAGCGCGAAGCGAAGCTAGGCGCGCGATCCTTTTACAGGAAAGAGTAGTTGAAAGAATAGCTGTCCGCGCGAACCGAACAGTTTACTGGAAATAGAAGCTCAAAGTAGAGCTGAAAGCGCGAACCGAACACTTTGCTAGAAAAGGTAGCGCTAAGAATAGGTGGCCGCACGAACTGAAGAGCTTCCTTGAAAGGTAGGTACTACGTAAATTTCATTAGCGCGAAGCGATGCTAGGCGCGCGAACCTTTTACAGGAAACAGTAGCGGAAGAATACCTGTCCGCGCGAACCGATCACTTCAATAGAAAGAGTAGCGCTAAGAATAGCTGGCGTCGCGAAGTGAAGAGCTTACTTGAAAGGTAGGTACTACGTAATTTTTCTTATCGTGAAGCGAAGGTAGGTGCGCGAACCTTTTAGAGGAAACAGTAGCGCAAAGAATAGCTGTCCGCGCGAACCCAACAATTTGCTGGAAATAGTCGCTCAAAGCAGAGCTGAAAGCGCGAACCGAATACTTTGCTAGAAAAACTAGCGCTAAGAATAGCTGGCGTCGCAAAGTGAAGAGCTTACTTGAAAGGTACGTGCTACGTAAATTTCGTTAGCGCGAAGTGAAGCTAGGCGCGCGAACGTTTTACAGGAAACAGTAGCTCAAAGGAGGACTGGCCGCGCGAACCAAACAGTTTACTGGAAAGAGTAGCTCAAATCAGAGCTGAAAGCGCGAACCGAACACTTAGCTAGAAACAGTAGCGCAAAGAATAGCTGGCCGCCTGAACTGAAGAGCTTACTTGAAAGGTAGGTACTACGTGAATTTCATTAGCGCGAAGCGAAGCGAGGTGCGCGAATCTTTTACAGGAAACAGTAGCGCAAAAAATAGCTGTCCGCGCGAACCGAACAGTTTGCTGGAAATAGAAGCTCAAAGCAGAGCTGAAAGCGCGAACCGAACACTTTACTAGAAAGAGTAGCGCTAAGAATAGCTGGCGTCGCGAAGTGAAGAGCCTACTTGAAAGGTAGGTACTACGGAAATTTCATTAGCGTGAAGCGAAGCTAGGCGCGCGAAGCTTTTACAGGAAACAGTAGCTCAAAGGAGGAATGGACGCACGAACCAAACAGTTTACTGGAAATAGTAGCTCAAAGCAGAGCTGAAAGAGCGAACCGAACACTTTGCTAGAAAGACTAGCGCTAAGAATAGCTGGCGTCGCGAAGTGAAGAGCTTACTTGAAAGGTAGGTGCTACGTAAATTTCATTAGCGCGAAGCGAAGTTAGGCGCGCGAACTGTTTACAGGAAACAGTAGCTCAAAGAGAGCTGGCCGCGCGAACCGAAAAGTTTACTGGAAATAGTAGCTTAAAGCAGAGCTGAAAGCGCGAACCGAACACTTTGCTAGAAGCAGTAGCGCAAAGAATAGCTGGCCGCGCGAAGTGAAGAGCTTACCTGAAAGGTAGGTACTACGTAAATTTCATTAGCGCGAAGCGAAGCTAGGCGCGTGAACCTTTTACAGAAAATAGTAGCTCAAAGGAGGACTGGCCGTGCGAACCGAATAGTTTACTGGAAATAGTAGCTCACAGCAGGGCTGAAAGCGCGAACTGAACACTTTGCTAGAAACAGTAGCGCAAAGAATAGCTGGCCGAGCGAACTGGAGAGCTTACTTGAAAAGTAGGAACTACGTGAATTTCATGAGCGCGAAGCGAAGCTAGGTGCGCGAACTGTTTACAGGAAACAGTAGCTCAAAGGAGAGCTGTCCGCGCGAAAAGAACAGTTAGCTGTAGTACCTCTGTAGATATTTTCTAAGGTATTTACCTAACCGTTCTGTAGTCCTTGATTACGTAATGCCGCTATGACTGTTCGTATCTCTATTGAATCAAATGCCTTTTCGTAATCTATGAAAGCCATATAGAGAGGCTTATTATACTCTGCGGATTTCTCAATAGCCTGATAAATGACATGGATGTGATCCATTGTAGAGTATCCCTTCCTGAAGCCAGCCTGCTTCTTTGGTTGACTAAAGTCCAGTGCTAGCCTTATTCTATTGGAGATTATTTTGGTAAATATTTTATATAATACTGGGAGTAAGCTAATGGGCCTAGAAATTTTCAATTTTCCGTGTACTTATTGTGGATTAGTAGAATGTTTGCATTCTTCCAGTTTTCTGGGACCGTTGAAGTCGATAGACACTTCGTATGAAGAGCCGCTAGTTTTCCAACCATTAGGTCTCCTCAATCTTTGATTAAATCGACTGTTATTCCATCTTCTCCTGCCGCTCTTCCTCGTTTCATGTCTTCCAAAGCACTTCTGACCTCATCGCTAGTTATAGGAGGAGTTTCTGCATCCTGTTCATTACTGTTTCTAATTGAGGAATTCCGACTCCTCTGGGTACTGCACAAGTCAGCATGGAATTCTTCCGCTGCTTTTACTATATCTTCAAGATTGCTGATGATATTAACCTGCTTATGTTTCAGTGCATACATCTTGTTTTGCCCTATGCCAACTGTATTTCTCACTGATTTCAGGCTGCGTCCATTTGTTACAGCTTCTTCAGTCCTTCTCACGTTATGGTTTCGAATTTCATTTATTTTCGACTTGTTGATCAGTTTTGACAGTTCCGCGAATTCTATCTTATCTCTTGAGTTGGACACTTTCATTTTTTGTCGTTTCTTTATTAGGTTATTTGTTACTTGGGAGAGCTTGCCTACTGGTTGCCATGGTGCGTTGCCTCCCACTTCAATTGCTGCCTCTGAAGCCAACCTAGTTACGGTTTCATTAATTAGTTCTATGTTATTATCATGTCTCTGCTCTAAGGCTGCGTATTTGATTGGGAGTAACAGCCTGAATTTGTATGCTTTTACCCTTACTGCCTCTAGGTAGACCTGTTTCTTTTTGAGCAATTTTACTTTTTCTGCCTTCGAATTGAGATGAATCCCCCGCAGGGGCGTCTGCGTCAGCAGGCGTTTGGTGTGTTGCGACACCACGTACCCGAGCACACGAGGGTTGGACCCTCCCGCGTGTAGCCGTGCGCGGCTTAGCCGTGTCCGGGGAAAAGGGTATCCTGGGGGTTGAGCCAATGCCGGGTGTTTGGACCTTTACGGCCCCTCGGCGGCGGCAACACACCCCTTTGGCCTCGGCTTCACGTAGACGGCACCCCCGGACTGACCCACCCGGGGGAAATCGGCAGTCGCCTTTTCCTGTCCTCCTCTCCAATCTTCGTCTTTCTCTCTCGTCTTTTTCATCTTTCCTGTCTTCTCATCACTTCTCCTCACTTCCTAGTTTCCCGGCGGCAAGGGTTAACCTTGTGTAGCTAGCCAGCCTTGGTTATTCTCTGTTTGTTTATAGCAGCGATGTACGGCTGGCGTTGGCAGGGTTTCTCTAGCAGGAACTTCTGTCACGTCCCCCTAGTTGGGCTCCATGGTGGGTGGTCAGCATCGCGGCCGAAAACCCAACTGTACTCATGGAAAACGCTTTTCCTAAACTCCCTGATCACCCTCAGAAACGAGGGCGCACCGAAGAGGTCTTTCAGTTTTTTGGGCGCCAAGTCCACAATTTTCCTCGTTTTCACGTGATCCACGCAGAAATTCCAGCTAAACAAGTGCGAACAATCTCCCCGTTTCTTGTATCAGCGACCCTTACCGAAGTTTTTGGCCCAGGTTATAAGGCGTCGAGGATGGCTAGCGGTGACCTCCTCTTGGAGCTCCGCGATCTGAAACAATTTGAGAAACTGCCTAAACTAGTATCATTTGAGGAGACCCAAGTAGTAGTAACCCCGCACCGCACGATGAATACCACCCGCGGCGTTGTCTCGGACGATGATTTGCTGGAGCTCACTGAGGCTGAACTCTTGGAGGGCTTCAGTGAACAAAATGTCATAAATGTCAAAAGAATCAAGATGAGGCGAGACGGTAAAGAAATTGCGACCAAACACCTAATACTCACCTTCAATTCAAGTGTCCTGCCCGAGTCAAGAGAGGCCGGGTACATCAAGCTTTGTGTAAGACCGTATGTGCCAAATCCCTTGAGATGTTTCAAATGCCAACGTTTTCGCCACAGCTCGCAGAGCTGCCGAGGCCGCCAAACGTGTGCAAAATGCAGTGCCCTTGAACACGCCACTGAAGCATGTAAGAACTCTCTACACTGTGTAAACTGTGATGGGGATCACGCCGCGTACTCGCGGTCGTGCCCCTCCTGGAAGAAGGAAAAAGAAATTGTAACCATAAAAGTAAAAGAGAATATATCGTTCAAAGAGGCACGAAGGCGGGTAGCATACCTGCCAAAGAAAAGCTTTGCCGAAGTGGCGCGTCAGGGGGCAGCGTCACAACGGCCTCCGGCGACTGTCCGGCCCACAAGCAGTGAGTCGGCAGTCCCGCCATCTGCCCCCGCGGCGGTTGCAGCTAGCGCTGCTCCGTCAACCGAGGAGAAGGGACCATGGACCCCGCAGGTGGGCGCAGCCGAGGCTGCCTCAACCTCCCAGGTCCCTCCCAGCGCTGGCAACGGCCGGCGTAGCCAAATCCCTCAGGGAGCCCCATCGACCTTCGGGCTGGTGGGCGCAGGGGTCTTGCCCTCCAAGGCGGGACTCCCCCTGAAAACTTCGCGCTCGCAAGAGCACGTGTCCGGCGCCTCGCAAGAGGCAATGGACACAACACCTATCCTCAAGGCGCACCAAGCGCCTAAGGAGCGGCGAGGCTCCCTCGAACGCTCCAGAAAGGGCAAAACTCCCGTTACAGGGCCTCGAAAGGGCTCTGTAATTTAATCTCTGCAATTTCCATAATCACTACTTCTGTTTCTGTACACACAGCACCTATTAACTTCCAATATGGACGCACAAATATTTCAATGGAACGTCAGAGGTCTTCTCAGAAACCTTGATGATGTGCAGGAACTTATACAAAAACACAATCCAAAAGTGCTGTGTCTACAGGAAACACACTTAAAACAACAACACACAAACTTTCTCCGACCGTATGTCAAGTTTCGCAAAGATCGCGATGATGCTGTCGTGTCATCAGGTGGTGTTGCCATCTTTATTCATAAAAGTATTTCCTGTCAGCGTTTACAGCTACAAACGCCCCTTGAAGCAGTGGCGGTTCGAGCAGTTCTTCTAAATAAACTCGTCACCATTTGCTCGCTTTACGTACTCCCACAGTACAAATTAAACAAACATGAATTTCGGTCATTTATAGACGAATTGCCAGAACCCTATGTTGTTCTTGGCGATTTCAATGCGCACAGCTGCCTGTGGGGCGGCTCTCGTATAGACGCGCGAGGTCGTCTTGTTGAGCAGTTCCTTTTTTCTTCCGGTGCGTGCTTGCTGAATAAAAAGGAACCCACATATTACTCTCTAGCAAACAGAACATTTTCTTCAATAGATCTTAGTATAGTTTCCCCGTCTATACTGCTCGAACTTGAATGGGAAGTTACGAAGAATCTTTATGGGAGCGACCACTTTCCCATACTGATAAGAGCATCTAAAGAAAGCGAATATCCTCCACAAGCTCCTAGCTGGAAGATAGACACAGCTGACTGGGACAAATTTCGAACTCTCACAAGCATCTCATGGGCCGACATGTCTTCGTTAGGAATTGATGCTGCTGTGGAGTATCTTACATCATTCATAATAGATGCCGCATCAAAATGCATATCCGAAGTGAGTGGTCTGGCATGCAAACGACGTGTACCGTGGTGGAACAGCGAATGTAGGATCGCCCGTACGAATCAGAACAAGGCGTGGGGGTTGCTACGCGCTTCTCCCACTGCAGAGAATCTAATGAACTTTAAAAAAGTAAAGTCCCAAGGCAGGCGAATCCGCCGACAGGCCAAAAGAGAAAGTTGGCACATGTTTTTGTCGATGTATTAACTCGTTCAGAGATGAGGCCAAAGCCTGGGACAGGGTTAAAAAGATTAGAGGGCGGCAAACATATTCACTCCCTCTGGTAAATACACAGGGCGATACACTGCAAGACCAGGCAGACTCACTTGGGGAGTATTTTGAGTGCGTGTCAAGTTCAACAAATTATTCACAATCCTTCCTCAAATACAAACAAATAGAAGAATGTAAGCCTTTCATCAGAAAATGTCGTCAGAATCAACCATACAACCGTCCTTTTAGTATTGCGGAGTTTAGAGCTGCCTTGAGCGCATGTAAGAGCTCTGCACCTGGATCTGACAGAATATTGTATGAAATGATCAAAAACCTACACAATGACACACTACTTACACTACTCGCACTTTTTAACACTATTTGGGCTGTGGGATACCTTCCAACCGCATGGAAACAAGCCATTGTGGTCCCTGTTTTGAAACAAGGCAAAGACCCTTCCTCAGTGGCAAGTTACCGCCCGATAGCCCTCACAAGTTGCCTGTGTAGGGTATTTGAAGAAATGATTAATCGCAGACTCATACATTACCTTGAACTGAACAACATGCTTGATCCCTATCAGTGTGGTTTCAGAGAAGGGCGCTCCACAACTGACCATCTTGTACCCATCGAAGGAAACATCTGTGACGCATTTGTACACAAAGTTTTTCCTATCCATATTCCTCGATATGGAGAAAGCATACGACACGACGTGGCGCTACGGAATCTTAAGAGACTTGGCAGAAATGGGCATTCATGGTAATATGGTAAGCCTCATAGAAAGCTATTTGTCCAATCGCACATTCCGTATAAAAGTCGGCAATGTACTGTCACGTCCCTTTACACAAGAAACTGGTGTACTCCAGGGAGGCGTGCTTAGCTGCACGCTCTTTATAGTGAAGATGAACACGCTTCGTGCTTCATTACCACCGGCCATTTTTTACTCTATCTATATGGACGACATTCAAATAGCTTTTAAATCCTGTAACCTCGCAGTGTGCGAGAGACAGGTACAGCATGGTTTGAACAAAGTATCAAAATGGGCAGAGAAAAACGGATTTAAAATCAATCCTCACAAAAGTTCTTGTGTTCTTTTTAAACGAAAGAGAGGCCTGGTCCCGGATCCTTGCTTAGAATTGTGTGGACAACAAATTCCTATCTACAAAGAGCACAAATTCCTAGGTATTATACTTGACGATAGACTCACTTTCATTCCACACATCAAATATCTCAAAGAAAAATGTCTAAAAACAATGAACTTAATGAAACTTCTATCCAAGACTACGTGGGGTAGTGACAGAAAGTGTCTAATGAATCTCTACAAGAGCCTAATACGTTCACGATTGGATTATGGGGCCGTAGTGTATAACTCTGCCGCCCCGAGCGCGCTAAGGATGCTGGATCCTGTCCATCATCTAGGTATCCGACTAGCCACTGGTGCTTTCAGAACAAGCCCGATCGAAAGCTCATATGCCGAATCGAACGAGTGGCCGCTCCACCTACAGAGATAATACGTCAGCTTTACTTATTTCCTTAAAGTGCATTCCATTCCTGAACACCCATGGTTTAATACCATTACCGATATGACGTATGCTACACTTTTCCGCAACCGTCCGTCTATAAGACAGCCTTTCTCGCGGCGTGTGAAGGAGCTTAGCGATGAAATGGATGTCCCACTCCTGGAGCACCGCTTAATGTGCCCAACCAAGCTATTACCTCCTTGGGACTGGCAGGTCACAGAATGTGACGTATCCTTTCTAAAAGTTTCAAAGCATGCTCCACAGGTAGAAATTCGAATGCATTTCCTAGAACTTCAGTACAAACACTCATGCACAGAGTTCTACACAGACGCTTCCAAGTCACATGCCGGAGTATCCTATGCAGCCGTCGGTCCTTCTTTTTCAGAATCCGATGTACTACATCCAGAAACAAGTATCTTTACGGCAGAGGCCTACGCTATATGGTCGGCTGTAAAGCATATAAAGAAAGCAAAACTCCAAAAAGCCGTTATATATACAGACTCCCTAAGTGTGGTGAAGGCCTTAATGTCACCCTACAAACATAAAAATCCTGTACTTACTGAGGTCTATTCCGACATGTGCAAAGCTTATCTATCTAACCAGCAAATCATCATATGCTGGGTACCCGGCCACAGGGGAATCGAAAGTAACGTTTTGGCAGATCAGATGGCTACGTCAATTGCACTTCCTGCTGTTAATAATACTGCTTTGGTGCCTCTCACAGATCTGAAACCTTACATACGAAAGAAACTGCGAAACCACTGGCAACGCATGTGGGACGCAGAGATAAATAATAAACTGCACGTTATAAAGCCACAGTTAGGTTTTTGGCCCTCCACAACAAAATCTCGGCGAACAGATGTCCTATTCTGTCGCCTCAGAATAGGACACACATTTGGCACCCATAATTATCTGCTTACTGGAAGTGAACCTCCAATCTGTGGTAGATGCGGTGAGAGGCTTACCGTCCTCCACGTGCTCCGGGAGTGTCGGGAAGCCGAAACGGAGAGAAAGAAACATTTTCCGCTTGCTTACTAACATCACATCCCTCTACACCCGGCTATGTTTCTTGGTAAGGAACCGCTCTTTGACACCAAGACGGTCCTCAGCTTCTTAAATGATGTCGTACTACACGTTATATGCCCAATAAATTGGTAGAGCATCCTCGATTCAGAGGATGCCGCTGCGATAACAGTTTTGCATAGCACATGCCTCCAGGCCCTTGTTTTTCAAGGGCTCTAAGGAGGCAGTAGTGCTCTAGCATATCTTATAACCCTATATATTTTTACGCATCGTATCATTCTATTTAAATGCATCTTAATGTTCATAGTGCACGTCATAAGTCATCGCCATAATCTTATTATACAGATTTTGCGCACTTTAGCGCGACCATTTTTAAGGCCCCTCTACAGCCACGTCACACCAACTTCATCGAACTCATGATTTCACTGCAAACTCATTAACACGGACATGACGCTCTTTGGCCATACTTGGCCCTTGCGCCATAAAATATCAAACATTCATTCATTCAAATTGAGATGAATCCTAGCCCTCACTAACATATGATCACTGCACTTTACCCTACCTATCACTTCTACATCCTGCACTATGCTGGGATCAGCAGAAAGTGTGAAGTCAATCTCATTTCTTGTTTCACCATTAGGGCTTTTCCATGTCTACTTTCTGTTGCTATGCTTCCTGATAAAGGTGTTCATTATTCGTAGCTTATTCCTTTCTGCGAATTCTACCAGCATCTCTCCTCTAGCATTCGTAGAATCGATGCCGTATTTGCCAATTGCTTCTTCACGAGCACGCTTTTTCCCCACTTTTGTATTGAAGTCGCCCATTACTACAGTATGCTGAGTTTGCACTTTTCTCATCGCTAATTCAACATCTTCATAAAACTGATCTACTTCCTCATCATCGTGACTGGATGTTAGAGCGTAGGCTTGTGCTACCTTTAATCTATACCTCTTATTAGGTTTGATTACGACCACAGCTACCCTCTCATTAATGCTGTCGAATTCGTCAATGTTGCCCGCTATGCCCTCATGGATTAGGAATCCTACCCCGCATTGCTTCTTATCTGGGAGACCTTTGTAGCGCAGGCATGCCCATTATTCAGCAATGTATAAGCCTCACGAGTTCTAATCTCGCTAAGGCCGATGATATCCAAAGCCATGTCTGATAGTTCCTCAAAGAGTCCTGCTAAGCTAGCCTCACTCGAGAGGGTTCGGGTGTTAAACGTTGCAAGGGTCAGTTTCCCTTGGCGGCTTGTCCGGACCCAGAGATTCTTAGCACCCTCTGCTGCGTTACAGGTCTGACCGCCGCCTTGGTCAGGTGCTCCGCAGCTACTGGGGACTAAGAGCCATTGGGTAACTGAGTCAGCCATTTGGGCAGGGAGTGGCCGAATACTGCACCAGGGAGGCCAATTCCTGTTCTGTTGACGGAGTGTCTTGTTGAAGCTTAGTGAGCCTTCCTAATTTGGTTGTACCTTGATTAGTATAGCCCCACTCGCTCTCGGCATCTTTTGCTCGTGACAGGCGTCACTCCAAGCCTGCAGATGTTTTGCACTGGAGGAGGTGCAGAGTAGATGCAGTAGATGATTCAAGATTTTGGGTACTAAGGGCGCTTTATACCGCGCCACGTGATATTCAGCTCCATCTTTGCCCATTTTTCGCAGTTTTAGTTTTATCATAGGGACGCAGGGTTCCGTACAAAGTTGGAACGATTATATATATATATATATATATATATATATATATATATATATATATATATATATATATATATATATATCATAGAGTTGCTCACTACATTACCTAGAGCGAAATCTGGCGCTGCTGCGCTGTGGTATGCATGCGAATGCCGGTATATTGTGACTTCGGATTGGCATTGTTCTCGGAGACAGGACACCTTGAAGACGCGCTTGGCGAGTCCCGTTCCGTCTGTCACAATGATTCATTTTCTACTAGAACAGCACGTGAAAAGCTGTTTTAGCTTTATTATTACGTGAAAACATGTTTTGTTTAACTATGATAACTTGTTATTCTGTGTACAACTACATGTTACGTAAAAGGTATCAGCGGGCCGCTAAAGTTGGAGAACAGACGACAAGGTTCGCGCTCGCTTTGAAACAGTTGGTCGTCTGTTCTTGCTTTTCTTCGCTTGGTCATGCATCGTGGGTGAGTAAAGATGTAATATGCGTGAATGGAAACATTTTATGAAGATTTTACATTGAGAACGCATTATTTGCGTAGCCATATCCACGTTTCAGACGAAGCCTCTTACAACACCAGCCAACACGAGCCTCGCAGACACATATACCGTCATTCCCATGACGGCACGGTGCCCCCTTAAGAAACTCCCATAGACGGTGGCGCCAGATTACCCTCTAGGTGTTATAGTGAGAAACTCTATGATATATATATATATATATATATATATATATATATATATATAGGGTGTCCCAGCTAACATGGACCAATATATTAAATATACCCAAGAGCTCTAGAGAAATCATACCGCCTGCATAGCAGCCATAGTCGTATGTACTTACGGCCAGTATTTTTTCATCACGAAGTAACACTTAATTAATTACTTTTAATTAGTTATTTTTTAATATTGCTTGCATCACAAACATTCAATTACAAACTTGTAGGGCACCTCAAATAACCTCCGAATCAAGCATTTCTTTGCGCGTCCACAATAACTTCACCGCAACACATTTGTGTAATGCGGTGATGCAAACAGTGCATTGCGGTGACTGGTAGTAAGGCCGCCCTTGTTCCAGCTTTGATGTCCCGGTTGCACTGAGGATACTACGCCGCCCGCTTTACTATAATATAAAGTGCTCTCCCTATTTTGCAGGTACTCTTATTTGTCGGCATTCTTACTTTCACATGCTGAATGGTCTCACCGCAATACATATATGTAGTGAGACGACGCTTACTAAAGTTTACAAATTCTTTGACAGTGTCAGAGCTAACTGCTGTAGAATGACATGGCCAATATACCAGCCCAGATATTTACTTCAGCGATTTTATTAGGACCGTCAAAACTAATCTCACAGCATAGAAGAACAAAGTAAACACCTCAAGAGATGATCAGCAAGAAATACAGGCATGGTAAACACAAGCCCACTGGCGAAGAGTGTGGTGAAGTGGTTTAAGCACTACACCAACACACCTTCAGTGTTTAAAAATAACTAAATATTTTAGCATTGATGCAGGTTGGCCAGACTAAGTGCGATATTGGCTGATTCACAATGAAAATAGTCGTATTCGATAAGGGAACGCAAGCAACTTGTGTTCTGCTTGGTTATGCAAGCCGCATGGGTACCAGCAATGGCCAAACAGGGTTCTTGTTTACGCATGCGCTTGCATCCTCTAATATAAAGCTTTCTAATGTCAGCAGTATAAAGAGAGGCTGTAGTCATAGGGCTTTGAACTTTACAACTCGAATCTTCTTTCATCTATACTCTTACAACCTAAACATTAAGCTGTTGTGACAGCACCCGTCTAGGTCATTGGCACATTTTGCGAAGAAATCAGTGCTCAATCAGTTAGAGTTGCCTATTCTAATATTACTCCAAGAATTCTTCGAACAGTTAATTTTTTAAGCACGGAACATGTCATGCCTCTCAAGTAAATTGCTTTGCACTGCACCAGATAATTCCCGACTAGAAAATTAACCAAGCCATAAGCTACTAGTAGCAGCTTAAAAACAGCAGTCCTCTTAAGTTAGCTTGACTTGCAGGTTCTAAAGTTGGCTATTATTGAATTAGGGCACTGGATGAACACCTTGAATAAACATAGGTCTGCATTGTCTACAAACAAAATGTTATTGCTAAGAAAATGCATCTAAGTGTGGACAGCCTCACGTAAAAAAAAAGGAAGGAATTGTGTGAAAGGTATATCATTAGTTGGCCTTCTCCATGCGCCCTCTTTTTAATGCACTGCAAGGAGTATCATGATCAAACATGCATATCCAACTAAGTGTTGAAATTAAAATGCCACGAAGCTTGTCCGAGTTGGTGAGATTGCAGCAGTAGCAAACCGGATGAGCACAGCATCATTGCCTGTAGCTGTTAGCTCTGTGGGTCATAGATGAAGGCGATGTGTTATGCTTGTGAAGGGAAAAATGTTGTCAAGAGGATGAGATGAGAGGTTTAGTAGGCGATAGTAGCTCTGTGCAGTGCTGCTACGAAGCCTTCAACGTGTGGCAACAGCTAGTGGTCGGGGACGGTAGTATCAAACACTGGTAGGTCTCGTTCAAGCGCCAGTCACCTGGAGTCTTCTTGGGTACAATGTGCAATAGACAAGGGCTGGAAAACGGATGCACGATTCCTAGTCCCTACATGTCTCAAATTCATGGTGGGCAATCTTGAGCAACTCTGCAGCTAGGCAACGTGAGTGAGCATGAGTAGAAGGTCCAGTAGTGACAGGTGTATGGGTAGAGAAACACATAAATATCTAAATGCATTGAAAGACTTCCTACCCCATGTGTCGCAGTTGCGCATCTATTCTGGGGGACGAGCAATACCCAGTTGCACATACCCTGTGTTGAAGTTGTCTACTACGCCATACAATAATCAGCAGCAGGGTCTCTATTTGTGCACATACCCAGTGAATCACGTTGTCAAATCTATATATGACAAGAAAACGACGACAAATGCTATGCCCTGGGGAAACGGCAAAGAAAGTATCGTTTAGAAAACTGGAAACAATGAAAGAGGGTGATGCGCAGCGACCTGATGGGGCAAGGTACTGTACAATCAAAAACACATTCAAACAAATAACAACAGAGTTGTGATAACTTCTGCATACCTTGAAAACCCAAAATAGTCGTAATTTCTGTACAATCGGTGGGTTCTCTTGTATGGAAAACTTTTAAGGTAACAGTGATCTCTACCTTTCCTGCATTATGTAAACCAACTCCATACTATGCCTACAGATTTCTTAATTGTACCATGCTGCTATGGCCTCTGCTGCCCTCGACCATGTTTCCCTTCCCTTGGCCGATATTTTGTTAAAGTAAGAGTGGCGATTATCTGCTCTTTCGATTGAATGACCTGTCCAACACCACTCGGTTACTCTCAACCAGTATATTGGCTACACTCGTTTGCTGTCTCATAAGTACTGCACAGTTGTCTCATAGTGTTAAACCTGCCATAGCGTAATTCACCAGGTATTGGACGGTCCTGTTTTTTTGCAAGTTTCTTTGTTATCCACCAAGTTTGATTTCTGCAGCAGCACTGGCAGAATGCACTGATCATGTAGTTTTCTCTTCTAGGATAACAGCAGACTGAACTAGGCACTCCAATGCATGCTTATTTGCTGTTATCCTCATGATTCAGGTCCGGTGCGACTACTTGGCCCAGGCACACGCACTTCTACAAGAGGTTCAAGAGGCTGTTTACCAACCGAGGTGTCATGACAAAGAAAAGGCCAGTAAAGGATTATGGCACCAAACAGAGAAAGATGGTCATTTGAAAAAGCTCATGGCTGCATGAGGGGTGCAAGCAGATGGGATTCCGACTATTAGAACAGCAGACGTTTCGGCACTGTGTCCAGCAACATCTGCAGACGCTTTGATGTGCTGGTCTGGGTCCCACCCACCTCCAGATTTGATGTCACCTGAGGACATTGCTTGGCAAAGAGGCACCACTGTTGACAACCGGGACTAGCAGTGGACTTCCCATCCGGCCTTGTCTAGAGCCGACGGATGAGCAGCAGGATTTCACGAGACAGCTCAGCGAGCATGGCATGTTAAACATCGCAGACTCCTCCGGGTGTATATGGTCAATTCACTTTGACAGTACTTATACTGCAACCAAATTCACTACGGCATGCTCTGTTCCTGCTATCAGTTTTGAAGATTCGTTTGATAGTGCTGTTGCTGCAAGCATTTATAACATAATGTGAAAATAATTGCTCCTGTGTTTCCTCTATACTCATCGTAGTCTCTTTCTCACGGCCGCTCGATTAAAGCATACATGAGCATGCCTCCTGTGTCGCGCAGAGCTTGGGCAAGGGTATGAAGCAGGTGGCAGTTGCTGCCACTAGTTTGGTGGGGATTCCACTAATCCGGGATAGGTCTGGTGGAAGGCGCTAATCAGCATTGAGGAATGGATTCTTTGAGCGTGTTCGATTAGGTTTGTGTCATGCTTGCGTTTGGTTTTTATCGTCGTTATTATTTCGGTGCAGTAAAATAATTGTTGAGGCCTTCGTAGGAATGTGTTATATAATGATGCTATGCCATACAGCTGCTGCGTGGCACAACTGGAACAAAACGGTCATTAGTCTAGTACCCCAGCTTTCCATGTGACTTAATTGGAACAGCACAGTGCAGCACAGTTAAAACAAAATTCATCCACATGGTACATGTGGCAAAGAATGCAGATAAAAACTGTGTGAAAAGTCTTTGACATGTTAGCACCACTTTACCGATGAAGATTACAAAAAGACAACGAAGCTGATGATAGTGCTTTACAACCTACAACAGTACTCATGAAAAGAAATAACAAACAAAAGTATGCAACATAAGGAAGCTATTTTCATCTTTTTACGTTCTAACGAAAATGGAGCTAAATGGAGAGGATTAGAGGTACTATCAGCGCCAAATGAAACCTGAACAGTGGAGCGCGTGGCCCGAGCATAAGTGAAGATATAGTGCGCGCCGTCGGACCATCAATATTGATAGGCGTGCACATCCGGTTTGGCCGCACTGCGTGATCCCCCTCTAGTGAGATAATTTCGCTTCTGTTCTGGTTCTTACATTTGAAAGGGAGAAAATAAAAAAATAAAAATGAAGCTAAAATATTGCAGTTCACGGCGAGTCTTGTCGCACAGATCGCCAAAACCACAAGTGCTGTCGGCGTGAACAGCAGTGCGCGTGGTGCAGTTTGCACCGTCATCGCTTTTTATTTTTTTTTCTCCCTTTGCAAAACGTACCACATAGAGTAACTTACAGAACACGAGTCGCTCTTCAATCTGCACGCCTCTTACCTTAATGCGGCCACCATATTTCAATCATTCCCGCTACAAGATTTGCGTAGTCATCAGCGGATGAAGGACGATATGGCGAGCGGTGTTTATCCACGGCACATATTCTGACGCGGCGAAACGTACGACGGCAAGTAACTGAAAGCACGTGAGTTGCACATGAATCTGAACTCCTCTTACCTTAATAGCGCAGCCATGTATCAGCGATTCTCGGTAAACCAAGATTGAGCACAGAATCTATTTAAGGTCTCACGGTCGCTTTGTCACAGTTCATTTGTCGACGACTGCACACACAAGAACGAACTCGCGTACGCAGCCCAACAAGCTAATCACCGCACCACGAACATGCTGGACGCCATTTGCAAACCACATGTTTATATCCCGTGGGTTACATGGATGGATGGATATAGGATGGATGCTATGAGCGTCCCCTTTAGAACGGGGCGGTGGGTTGCGCCAACAAAGTCTTGCTATTATACTGCCTATGTCCTACCTAAGTTGAAAAAGAAAAAAAAGAAAAGAACAACCAATATTAACCCTCACAACCAAATTTTCTGACCCCCTATTGCGAATTTTGCCTTTATACGTCTCCATTTTTTTCGTTTCTCTACTTTTCTTGCACCAATCTTCCAATAGCCTCTGACTAATCTCTATTACGGACATGATTACTTTTCCCCTGCTCTCACTGAACCCAAGGGCTTCAGGAGGCCAGCGGTGCCTAAATCGACCGCTGGGCAGATGTCTTCACATTCTAATAAAGTATGCTCCATCGTATCCCTAGCTTTACCGCAGCAAGCACATGCTTCTTCTTCCTTCTTATATCTCGCTTTATAGGTGCGTGTTCTAAGGCATCCCGATCGCGCTTCTAAAAGTAATGAGCTTCCCTTTGAGTAATCATGAATTGTTTCTTTCCTGATTTCGTTTTTCCTCTCAAGTAGTTAATAATGGCATGTTCCTTTTCCATTGCCGCCACCCATGAGATTATTTCAGCCTCTCTGACTTTCCACTTGACCTTCTTTGTTGCTGTGTGGCCCACCCTACAGGCCGCATACTTTCTGGTAAGTTTGCTAGATCTTTTCCTCCACTGTAAGCCAGTGTTTTTCCTGTGCAGATACCTCAGCACTCTCCCAGCCCAAATTACTTTCTTCCATATTCCTCAGTGGTTCTTCATAATCAATCTTACTGGGAGCTTCCCTCACTTCAAAACTAGTCCTGCCCATATCACCCTGCACAGCTTCCTTTGTAGTCTTCCCGTGAGCGCCCAATGCGAGGCGTCCCACTGACCTTTGGTTCCCATTGAGTCCTGATTGTACCCCTCATTTCAAGCAAACAATCGCATTTTCAAAAGTAAGTCCTAGAACCATTACAGCTTTCCACATACCCCGGAGCACCTCGTACCTATTGTATGCCCATAGCGCTCTGTGCTTCATAGCGCTCTGTGCCCATAGCGCTCTGTACTCTGTGCTACTAGCCACATAGGCTATTCGTCCAACTATTTTTGTACACATTACTTGACTTGTTAAAATAAAGCTCACTTCTTGACTGATTGATTGATTGGTTGAGTATGGCTGCATTTCTCTTCCCCTTTACTTTTATTGTTTTTTCCTGTGTTTCCCTTTATCTATTGCCTTCGTTCACCAATGTACCAAGGTATTTATATTCTCTTATCCGAGGCATTTCCTGGACCTGGATTGCCACTGTCTGTTCACTGTTTTTATTGAATACCTTAGCACCTGATTTTCTAACACTAGATTTCAAACAGAAATTCTTGCTTTCCTGTCCACAGATATTAGCCAGACGTTGATAATCACATTGCTTGTTAGCTAGCAAGGCAATGCCATCCGCATAAAATAAACCTCGAAACTGCCGCTCTACTACTGTACCCGCCTGTATGTATGAGAGATCATACCCGATATTGCTTCCTTCTAGCGGCCTCTTCATCCTCACCATGTACATCATAAACAGCAGTGGGGATAAAGGGCACCCCTGCTTTACAACTTTCTCCTCGCTCCTCTTCTCTTCCCATTCAACGCAAACGGTATTTTATTGGTAAATCTCTCTCAAAAGCTGTAGACAATCGTCACCTAAGCCTATCCCTTTCCGAATATCTCAGAACACACTGTGGTCTACGTTGTCATATGCTCCTGTAATGTCTAAAAAGGCCACATACAGCGGTATGCTTTCTGCTCTTGATGTTTCAATACTTTGAATAAGAACAAATAAATTATCATCCAGACGCCTGCCTATTCTGAAGCCATTCTGAAGTTCTGCCAAATTACAATTATTCTCTGCCCATGCTTGCAGCTTTAATTTGATTGCCTTCATTGCTAGCCTCTATATTACCGATGTTATGGTCAACGGTCTATAAGAGTGAAATCTATTTTTCTCCCCCCTACCTTTATAAATTAAATTAATTCTACTTTGTCTCCAACTGTGTGGCATTCATCTGTACTTTAGTTTTTTCAACTGTTTTCACGAGATCTTCCCTACTTCTTTGTTCTAGTTGATTAATCAGCCTAACGGGAACCTCGCCTATCACTGTGGCTGTGTGCTTAGGAATTTTTTCTTCGGCTTTCTTCCAGTTGAAACTTTTCAGCACCAGCTCCTTTTCAATCTGGTTCTCTTTCATGCTCTTTTTCTTCTTCAAAACTGTCCTCGTGATTTCCTTGAAAAGATTCGGCTTTTATTTTTTGGGTGTAAATTAAAGCCGCTTCGCCTGCCAGTTTGTTTCCATCTTCGTGTGAGGTATGTTGTTGTATTGTTGACTTCCTGCGTAATAATTTTATGTGGTACCAAAATATTCTGCGTGCTGCCTTCTTTCTCACACTTATTTCTGACATCCAACGTTCACTTTCACCTTTTATTTTTGCTTGCACCAGTATTGGAACCATATACTTTTTCTCCCGGTATATTTCCCATCTACTGACTACTTCATCCTGCGGTAACTGCACATTCTTTGCCTGCTTGTGCTCTCGGGATTCTTTCTGTCGTTGGGCGATTGCTTCTCATATCTCCCTGTTCCACCAGCTTTTCGGCTTCTTTTTACCTTTCCAATGACCACGTTGTTCCTCTTTCCGTATTTCTGTCGTCATTTCCCAGAGACGCTCACTATATTCTCACTCTTTACTTGGCTATTTGCAAAGTTCTTCCTCGACTCTAGTGACTATATTTGTTATTTGTTCAGCGTTCAAATTGGGACTAGCTATTTCGCACTCCTTGCTCTCTTTGGCAAGTACCTATCTCATTTTCAAAATGATGCGTTTAAGCTCAATCCTTATGCTGCTATACCCTTCCTCATCAATGACCATTTCTCTCAACTTCCATTTCTCTCAATGACAACTCTCAACTTCCTTCTGTGATCAGACAGTAATCAATGGTTGATTGCCGGTTTCCCACTTCCCGTGTGATCTGCCCTTCATACTGAGGCCGCGCATTCACGATAACGAGGTTATGTTGCTCACAACATTGACTTCCCGTTGTTGTCGGTATAGCCATCTAAAGCCTGTATTTGGGCATTCATGTCACCTAATAGGATAATTTCGGCACAATGCCCGAAATCCTTAATTAATAAATTAATTCATTAATTCATTTATACTGTCAGCCCTCTTAGGGCTATTACAGGAGTGTAGAATAAAAAACTACAAAAAGAAACATACATTGCCACCGAGTTACAAGGTTTGACTCACAAAGTTTGTCTTAGAATGGGAAAGACGTATGCAATACAACATACATGGGAAAGTAATAAATAAGCCATTTACAATTTGGCACCGCATCGTTAGACACAATAAGAGGCACACATGTAAAAAAAAATAAATGCATGCATATTGGGCAATTCACTACGTGGTATTACAAAAATATTGTGCTTTTAACATTTTCCAAAAAGGCAGTAAAGGACATCGAGGTTACAAGAGACTCGGGTAGCAAATTCCATTCTCCTATCGCCCTAGGAAACTGAACTTGAAGCAATCATGGCGGGCGAGTGGAGGAGGAATGTACATACTATGACGATGCCTCGCTAATGCGTTCATAGGAAGCTCAAAATAATCTTCTGGTTTCATATCCACTTGAGTGTGAATAACTTCGAGCAGGAATTTTAATTTGTCGTATTCAGTTCTGAGCTCAAGTGGTGCTAGATCAGCTAACTCATATAACTCTGCTGGAGAATGCATGCGGCGATATTTGATAAATATAAAACTGGCAGCTAGCCTCTGTATTCGGTCAAGTTTAGAACAGTTAGTTATGGTGTGTGGGTCCCAAACAATTTTAGCATATTCAATAATTGGTCTAACTAGAGTTTTGTAAGCAACACTTTTAAATTCAATGGTTGCCCAATTGAGTTTCCGCCTTAAAGACTACAGGGCTTTAAGCGATTTAATGCACACATTTTCTGTGCTGTATTCCAGCGTAAATCTGATGTTTTACCCAAACATTTGTGTTTTTCAATGTTATCAAGTTTGTTGTCATCAATGTAGTATGAGCAACTAAGGGTATGCTTTTTCGTGAAATAGACATAGAGACGGATTTTTGCGGGTTTATGGGCGTTTGCTAATCGTCGCACCATTGTTTTATTTTTCGTAGATTTGAGTTAAGTTTTTCTTGGTCTTGGTTCAATTGAATTTTGTTATAAATGACGCAGTCGTCAGCAAACAAGTGCAACGGTACAGTGATGTCAGTAGGCATATCATTATTAAATACGAGAAATAGGAGTGGTCCAAGTACCTTACCCTCAGGTACACCAGACTCTACAAGTCAGAGTATAGACTGGCAGTTTCCTATTTCAACATACTTTTCTCTGCAATGAAGGTAAGACGTCAACCATTCCGTGATTGCGGGATTTTTAAATAAGGCGTTTATTTTGTGTAATAACTTAGGATGAGAAACTTTATCAAACGCCTTCACAAAGTCTAGGTACACTGTGTTGGTTTGGCCACATGTATTAATGGTTTGGGGGCGGTCATGCACAATTTCTATACGTTGAGTTGTCGTGGACAGTTTCCATCTGAACCCATGTTGACGGCTGTATAATACAGCATGGTAACCAAGATATTTAATTAAATGTTTTGATACAATATGCTCCAGTAGTTTTGAACACGCGCTGGTAAGGGAAATTGGCCGGTAGTTGCTGACGCCTGCCGTTAAGCCGCCTTTGTGTATGGGTATGATTTTGGCACGCTTCCAAGGACTGGGGGAATAGCCGGTAGTAATAGATGAGTGAAATGTAATGGCAAGATATTTTGAAAGCCACTCCGCATATCTGTACAAGAATTCGTTGGGTATTTCATCTGGTCTGGCTAATTTCTTTATATTAATGTTGAGGAGCGATTTAAGATTCCCCAATTACTATATCCTCTATCGGGGCCCTATCGGATGTATCTACAAAGGGTGGAACCGTACCGTTATCTCGCTTAAAAACCAACGAGAAGAAATCACTAAAGCTGTCAACCTGTTTATCGCTATTTTGGCTTGCATTCACATGTGGTCCATTACTATTAAGATTAACGTTGTTAGAGTTGTAGGACGATCCCAGCGCTGCCTTCCAGTTGTCAGGATGGGGGGCTCAATCCCATCGCTCGTAATCAGTTGTCTAGATTGGAGTCGGGCATGAATCAGAAGGTAGCTGGCCCATGCCGTCGTCCAACTTATCCACGCTGAGGACGTTGTTAAAGGGAAGGACTGCTTCTCATCGAGAACGAGGAATATGGGTTTAATTACAGTATCTACATCAGGATGTTGCAGTTCATCAGTCTTGCATGACTGAGAGAGAAAATTCACTGAGTAGCCGCACAACAGCGGTTTATAAACACTCGGTCCTCCCTCGATCCCAAGGTGAGGGAAACGTTCGACCCGGAGACGAGCCGCCCCTTCGCGAGGGATTACACACACACACTCAAACACACACACACACACACACACCCGCACAGGTTCACGGTCCTCCCCCCCTCCCCCCCCCCCCCCCGACGGCAGAGGGCCTTCGCAGAATTCGGAGCTGACCCCTTCAGCGCGGCCGCCGTGGTATCCGTTGTCTTGCTTCTTGAACGGCGCGAGGAAAGGGGTCTCCGTAGACGTTCCCCGCGGCGACTCCCCCGCTCATAGCAGATCAGATCCGCGGTGGCGGGTTCAGGCACAAAGCCTGCTTCGTGAAACTCGGCTCCAGCGACGGAGAGTCGAGGACGCGCGTATTGTTCTCCAAACACAGTCGACTTAGTGACGCTGTGGCCAGAGGTTTACGGTGGCGTTCCAAGAAAAGTTTGCCGCCGCTGTCGCAACTGGCTGGCAAAACTTGCACATTGCCACCTCGGCAGGCCATTCCTAACACCTGAAACCTGCATGCCAGCGGGCCGTTCTTAACAGCGCCTCCATGGCCCGGAAAATCTCGACTGTCCAGCGCTGTCAACCGCTGGGCAGGAAGGGAACGGCTGGTGGCCAGGGGGTGATGCCTTGGCTCGCAGTGACCACTTGTGTAATGATGTCACCGCCCCAAAACGTCCAACAAGGAAAGGCAACTGCAAAACGAACGCCACAACACGGCTCTGCGCCGAGATGACGTACCTTGGATCTCACTTTAGACCCGCTAGGCTTCAAAGAAAACATACGTGCAGAAACAAAAAATGCTGCATTTCACTATGCCAGTTTTTGAAGCAATTTCGTGATGACAAATTCAGCAATCATGGAAGGAATCCTGCTAAATGAGAGGGGATCTTCTTGGCTGAACAAAATTAACAACAGTAGCCCTAAAATTTAGGCGGGACCCTTAAACGCAGAATTCAAATTAGCCTGCTCAAAGCATCCGCATTGCTATGCAACTTTCCCTTTTTATATCTAACGAAGAAGTTGTACTCTTGGAGAGTGAAGCTCTATCGGAGCAAGCGGCCATTTTTGTGTGACATTTGATTGAGCCACGTCAGAGGACAGTGGTCAGTCTCGAAGATGAACTTCGCTCCGTACAAGTAACACGACAACTTCTGGGCGGCCAAAACTAAACAGGCGCATTCCTTCTCTGAATCGCTGTAGGCTTCCTCTCTTACATTTAGTTTACGGCTGGCATAGAGGATAGGATGCTCCTCGTTATCGTCGCCGACCTGACTAAGTACTACGCCCGTACCTCTGTCGCTCGCGTCGGATTGAACTATGAATCCCTATGTGTAGTCCGGCGAGCGAAGCACAGGACGAGAAACCAATAGCGTTTTCAAACTTTGGAAAGCGTTCTCTTTGTCCTTATCCCAGTGTACGCTACTCGGTGCCCCCTTTCGGAGGGCGTCCGTTAATGGACTTGTCATTTGCGAGTAATTCGGAACGCACCATTGATAGTACCCCACAAGTCCCAAAAATGAACGAAGGTCTGTTTTCGTGCGCGGCTGAGAAAATTCTCCAATCGTAACTATTTTCTGCTCGGCCGGCCGTCTCGTGCCCTGGCCAACAACATGGCCCAGATAAGTAACCTGCGAACACCCAAATCTACACTTTTTCGCTTTCATCGTTAAGCCGGCTTCCCTCAACCGTGAGAACACCTGTTTGAGGTGCGATACGTGTTGTTCCCAGCTGTTCGAAAAAATTGCTACATCATCAATATATGGAAAGGCGAAATCCTGCGAGTCTTTTAGGACAATATCCATTAACTCAAAGAAGCTAAACGTCGCGTTCTTCAGCCCGAAGCTGAGTACGAGAGGGCGAAAAGTGCGTATAGGTGAGATGAATGCGGCATAGCGGCTGGCACTTTCTGGAAGGAGAACTTGCCAGTACCCCCGCACGAGATCTATAGTTGAAATGTATTTAGCAGCGCTAACTCTTTCAATTCGTTCCTCAATGTTGGGTATCGGGCACAGCGGATCACTAGTGATGGCATTTAACTTCCTGTAGTCAACACACGGACGAGGGTCCTTGTTGGGGGTTTCTACCAGTATTAGCGGTGACATGTAGTCACTCTCAGCGGGCTCAATAACTCCCAACTCTATCATGCGCTGTATCTCTGCCTCCATAATTTCTCTCTGTCTTGGCGCCACCCTGTAAGGCTTTGATCTTACGGGTTCGGTCGATGTCAGCTCTATTTCATGCGTTATTAGTTCGGTTCTACCCGGACGATCGCTGAATCTGTCGAGATATTCCCCTAACACCCCTTTTAGCTCATTTAGCTGCTCGGGTCTAAGAGCGTGCGAGCTTACCGAATGTTTTACTACTTCTTCTAGGCTGATTTCAGAGTTGGAGGTCGCCCTATACTCCTTAAACTTGGTACTAGTGCCATCCTGCTCTTTGATTGTATAGTTAATGACTCCGCTCCGCTCTATATACGGCTTCATCAAATTTCAGTGATATATCCTCACCTCCTTCCTGCAACCGGGCATTTTCAGAGCATAGTTAGTATCTGAAAGCTTGTGCTACACTTTAACGGGCCCGTCCCAGTGAAGTTCAAGCTTGTTCTTTCTTGAAGGTTTGAGGATCATCACCTGGTTTCCGGCGTTAAACGTTCGAAGCCTCGCATTCTTGTAATATAATTTGCCATTCTTTTGAGCTACTCCCATGTTCATTTCGAGTAGTTCTTGGGTTGCGCTTAGCCGTTCCAGCAGATTCAGCACGTATTCAACCACTCTAGGACTCTCTCCTCTTTCCTCCCACATCTCTCTTAACATTCTTAGTGGAGAACGGAGTGTCCTCCCATACACTAGTTCTGCTGGAGAGAACCTTGTCGCTTCATGTGGAACCGTTCGCAAAGCAAGCAAAGTTGCCGGCAGACAGTTCTCCCAGTCCTCCTTGTGCTCGTAAGAGAGCGCACGCAAAACTCCCTTTAGCACCGAATGCCACCTCTCTACACTGTTTGACTGAGGGTGATAGACAGAACTGTGTATTAACTTTACCCCGCACTTTTGCAAGAATGTGGAAGTCAGTGCGTTGGTGAATACTGACCCTTGATCCGCCTGAATTTTGGCTGGAAAACCAACTGGTGCAAACACTGTCAAAAGTGCGTCTACTACTTCGGTGGAGCCGAGCTCTTTCAGAGGGATTGCTTCTGTAAACTTTGTAGCCGGACACAGCATGGTAAACCGGTACCTGTAACCCGATTTTGTTTTTTGTTGGGGCCCTGCCGTGTCTATCACAAGTCGTCTGAAATGTTCTGTTATTAAGGGCACTACCTTTAGTGGAGCTTTCCATGTCTCTCCTGGTTTACCCGAGTGCTGGCAGGCATCGTATGATCTTACAAAGTTTTCTACGTCTTTGAAACAGCCAGGCCAGTAGTATTCCATAAGCAATCTTTCCTTTGATTTGTTTATGCCTAGGTGGCCGGACCACCCGTTTCCATGACAGAGACTCAAAAGGTCCTCCCTGTACTTAGTAGGTACGACTAACCGATCTAAAATCCTACCCTTTCGATCTCTGTAGTGCCGATACAACAATCCTCCTCTCTCATGTATCGTCACATTGCGCCTAGCAATGTCTTCTTTAGCTGTGTGATGTAATGTAGCTAAGCTCTCATCATTCTTTTGTTCGGCTGCCAGTGACTCTCTATCCACACGTAAGAGCTGATCAAAGTTCTTTGAGGCCGGTGATAATAACGAACCTGTCTCGCTTGCGATTGCGTCATCTTGCTCTTCCTGCAGGCTTGAACTTTGACACTCTAGTGATACGCTCTCATTGAGCTGGTCAGCTGTCAGGCTCTCCTCAACTGTTTTTTTGTCCCTCGGGCCTAGCTCGGATTCGGGTATAGAAGTTATCCCTTTTTCTGCTTCCGCTGGAGCAACTTGTGCATTTTCAGGCAAGAGCGACGCGATTTTACGAGCTTGGCCTCGGGTCATTGCCTGTACTATGCCGTCTCCCAGTTTAAGCCATTTTTCACGCAGTAACCGATTTGAACGATTCGAAAAAATGTAAGGGTACTGTAGTGACAAAAATTTGGAAACTGCAGCCTCGGTCACTAGCTCCCCGAATGGTCCACTAATTTTGACTTTGGCCATAGGCAGACACACGCTGTGTTCTTCTACAACCTGTTTGATCCATGCTACTTCTCCGGTGAAGCCATCTACCGTCACGTAAGACGGATGGACGATGTCCATCGTGGCGGCACTGTCTCTTAGCACCCGGCATGGTTTGCCATTAACTTGCAGGTCGTGAAGATATGGGCTTAAAAGTTTCATATTCTCGTCTTTTTCATCCACGTAGGAGAAAACTACGCTAGGCTTCCCGCAGTTTACAGCTATATGTCCTAGTTTGTGGCATTTATAACAGCGGATTGGTCTGAAAGATTCGAAATTTCTTTTCTGCTCTTTTGGTAATGTTTCCCCATTTGATTTCTCCTCGCTCTTTTCTGAGTGCTTTTCCTCCACGTCTACAGGCTCCGGTCGTCTAGTCTGCGAAGCCTTTTTGAAAGGAAATGGTTTCCGCGGTCCATTTCGACCGTCCCAATTTCCGTCTTCGGCGTTCAACTTTCTACGCGTTGCGTACTATTCCGCTAATTCAGCCGCCGTTTCCACAGTGTTCACATTCCCTCTGTCTTGCACCCACAGTTTCACAGCTTTGGGGATGCTTTTGCAAAACTGCTCTAGACACATGCATTCAACGATCATGTCTCGGCTGTCGTACGCTTCCGCGCTTTTCAGCCACTCGACTAGGTTGGCCTTTAAGCCGTATGCAAACTCCGGATACCCCTCGCTATCTTTCTTGCCTGTGCTCCTAAACCTTTGCCGAAAAGCTTTGGCTGAAAGGCGGCATTTCTTCAGGAGACTAGCCTTAACTTTCGCATAATCGTATGCATCCTGTGCACTGAGTCTGGTGATTACTTCCGCCGCCTCACACGGCAACATAGACAGCAACCGCTGTGGCCATGTACTCTGACCGAAGTTCATCCTCTCGCAAGTCCTTTCAAAATTGCTTAGAAACAAGCCTATGTCAGTCCCGACTTCAAATGGCTTTAATAGCCTGTCCATGCGGTATGATTCTGCCTCACTTGATCGTCCCAGAGCCCGTTCACTTCCTTGAGACAACTCCAAACGTTTGACTTCAAGTTCAAGTTGCATTTTGCTTAACTCGCGTTCCTCTCGCTCTCTCTCTGTTCCATTCTTCTCTCCCTCTGTCCCGTTTCTCTCTTTTTTCAGAATTTCCAACCGCATTTCAATTTCTTCCTCACTGGCCTGTTCGGAAATTAGCTGCAATAATTCCCATTTTAGCATTTCCTTGCGTACATCTAGCCCAGGTTCCTCACCAACAATCTACAATTCGTCTCTCAGCAGTATCCTTAACTCCATGATTGCTGCTTTACTGCCTTGGTCCTGCTCGCTAAATCTACCTAAGAAAACACAACCTAGCTAACAATCAACAATCTAGCTTCCCTACAGTTCTAAACGGAACAACCACAAAATGAAGCCTAGAGAGCCAAAGCAAGAACCAAGCACTCACCGCAGACACAGCACCACGTCGCAAAGTACATCTCACCGCTGTCAGCCAGTTGTAAGAGTTGTAGGACGATCCCAGCGCTGACATCCAGTTGTCAGAATTGGGGGCTCAATCCCATCACTCGTAATCAGTTGTCGAGATTGGAGCCGGGCATGAATTGGAAGGTAGCTGGCCCATGCCATCGTCCAACTTATCCCCGCTGACGACGTTGTTGAAGGGAAGGATTGCTTGTTATCGAGAACGAGGAATATGGGTTTATGTACAGTATCTACATCAGGATGTTGCAGTTCATCAGTCTAGCATGACTGCCAGAGAAAATGCACTGAGCAGCCGCACAACAGCGGTTTATAAACACTCGGTCCTCCCTCGATCCCAAGGTGAGGGAAACGTTCGACCCGGAGATGAGCCGCCTCTTCGCGAGGGATTACACACGCACACACACACCCGCACAGGTCCCCCCCCCCCCCTCCCCCGAGGGCAGAGGGCCTTCGTAGAACTCGGAGCTGACCCCCTCAGTGCGGCCGCCGTGTTGTCCATCGTCTTCCTTCTTTATCGGCGAGTGGGTAGGGGCTTCCGTAGACGTTCCCGCGGCAACTCCCCCGCTCATAGCAGATCAGATCCGCGGTGGCGGGTTCAGGCACAAAGCCTGTTTCGTCAAACTCGGCTCCAGCGGCGGAGAGTCGAGGATGCGCGTATTGTTCTCCACCCACAGTCGACCTAGTAACGCTGTGGCCAGAGGTTTGCGCTGGCGTTCCAAGAAAAGTTTGCCGCCGCTGTCGCAACTGGCTGGCAAAACTTGCACGTTGCCACCTCGGCAGGCCATTCCTAACAGCTAAAACTTGCATGTCAGCTGGCCGTTCTTAACAACGTAGCGCCAAAAATTTCCGGGGTCTTCTGCGAGAAATTTCTTAAGTGTGGCGCTACAAATACTGTCCTTGCTCTCCCTAACTAGTTCTTTTAGCTGTTTACTTAGATGTCGAATGGTTTCCTCGTATTGTGAGGAAAAAGCTTTTCGTTTACTTTTCAGTTTCCTTTTAATAAGTATAATTTCCCTCGTCATCCAAGGAGTTTTCTTCCTGTCAATCTTGCGGCGTTTAGGGACAAAACGTTCGATGCACTGTCGTACAATGTTTGAAAACGTGTTCCACAGTAGGTCTGTACTAGCTCCGGATTGGTGTTTTATTTATTCTTTTTTCTTCTCTGTGCAATCATTCCCAGTCCACAAATACGTAACAGCCAGCCAAGTTTTTTCCCACTCATTGTACCTGATAACCAAAGATGCTCTTGAAATTTTTCATTTACTCTTTTCCATGTGGCTCCCTGATGGATGAGCATTCCGACTCCCCCTCCCTTTCTTTCCGACTTAGTTCTGCTGCATCCTTCGCAAACATAATTCCCATTCACTGGCGGCTCTTCCGGGTCTCTAATGGCATTTCTGTAGCTGCATACACCCCTATTTGTTCTCTATTTAACTGCTCCTGACTCTTTGCCCACTTTTCCTTTCTTCGGCCGTCCTGCATGTTTATGTAGCCTAGTGCATAGCGAGCTCTCTTTATTGTTTTCCTCCTTTTTCTGTTATTGACGGCAATGGTATTCTGAGGTTCCCTATGGGACATTCTTCATTACTACCTACTATGGCCTCCTGAGCGCCCGTGGCCCCCCTAAAGAAGCGACAGCGCGACCAGCAAGGCACCAGCTCACTTCTCGTGCAAGCCTGTAATTGAAGTAAATCCCGTCTCGTTGAAAATCACCCCACCTTCTCCCTTCCCTGTTTACTTCGACAACCTCGAAAGCTTTCTCTCGGCTCATTTTCCATATCACCTCATTTGCAGCCACTACGGCTCTTTGTACATTACTGCCACGTACAGGCACCGCCGGCACCGTGCACACTACGATCTGACCTGAGGGGAGAGCTCCCGCAAGCCATACACCCGCTTCGCCAAGTGCTGGGCTAGTCCTGTCCCTTTTCTATTTAGTACGTCATCTAGCCCACCTGCTACTACAACGAGGTTGCGCACGTGGGCATTTTCCGCGAGCTTTGCTTTTGCTCGCTCCATGACAGAACCCAGTGTCTGCCCTGGAAATGTCCCTACCGCCACTCTTTTATCACCTTTCACCCTCTCCACAATTGCTTCTGAGCACCCAGCCAGGTTTGAGTCGCCGGCGATAATCACCATTTCGCTCTCTCCCTGCATCCCTTTGTCTTTTTCTGCGTGATTCAGACTCGACAAATGGCATTGACCCATGCTCTCCTGCTTTTTTCGCGTGGCGGCCTCCAGGTAGGTGCCGCTCTTTCCAGTTAACCCCTCACCGCTTTGCACGCATTCCACGTACTTTGCTGGCACTCTCTCTCGTGTCACGTCGGGAAACTGCGTTCCATTGTCACGACCTTTCTTGTCCACCATGTCGGCCCTGTTCAGCTTTTCCACGGCTGCTTCGTCTTTTTTACACTACCTTCGGTGCATCACGCTTAATATTTAGCTCATTCTTGAGCTCTTGAACCTGTTGGACAAACTCTTCCTGGAAATCCTCCATTTCCTTCAACTTAACTCGACTCCCTCTTCATTCTCATCCGTACCTCATCTGCCTTGAGGGACTCCCACACAGTGCCAGCTTTCCCGGATTCTTGCCATGTATTGCGCGGCTTTTTGTAATGGTAATACTATAATACTATAATAATGCAGAGCACGTGCCTTCTAGAAGAAACTGATACGCACAGGATCTAAATCCTTAAAATGTCGCAAAGTAATTCTCGCCAATATTTTAAAAGCAATCAATGCCGCAGAGACTTAAGGTAGGACACGTTTTCGAGCGTGTTCAACCACGCGGCCTCGCTATGACTTTCCTACCAAAACACACACAGTAACATCACTAATAGCTATTAGTCTTGCCACTTCCAACCTACTATTTATAGGCTATAAAGACTCAAAGTCCCACCCGGCTGCACGTGCTGAAGCACGTGGCGCGAAAGGGCTCTCTGACTATCCTGCAAAACCAAATGTACACGAAACAAACCCGCGCACACGGAAAAAAGAGGCAAGAAAAGAAAGCTACCCAATTATTATTTAGAGGCTAGAAAATCAGCAAATGAAAAGCAGAAGCAAGCTCAAAGCATGCACAATAACTTATGATTTCGTTGCCGCCACGGAGCCCTGAAAAGCCCGTCCATTCGCCACAAAATAGCCACAAGTTACAATCGAGGGCATAGACCACCGCCTTCTGTCTAGTATTTCGATTGGCTGCGATAAATCGGGCGTTACTTTTTCCAAAAGTAGCAAGTGTACATCTGTGTTTCATGCACTGCTCGCTCCTTTCTTTGTCGAGTGCGGCCACGTGGCTCAAGTCATGAAATGCGGAGAAGCCGCCACTAAGGCACTTATATAGGAGCTCATAAAATATGGTAATAACAGCGTGCCGTGCGCTGCATCGCCTCAGCTTGGCAGCTTCTGTATGTGGACGAGTGCGCACACAAGTGCTTCTGAAATTGGTACTATCTTTTGAATGCAATATTTGATAAAGGCTTTTTCTTTCTCATTCAGCTTTGCTGACTGCCACATGCGTGTTTTGTTAGGTGCCCTTACTGTACTCTCTGCAGCAAGGTATTCTAAGCTACCCCTGGTACATACAAAATTATTCTTTTCCTTGTAAAGCAGCAATCTACCATTGTTGAGTTATTTAAATGTGTTTATTTTGTAATCAGGTAATCCACATGTGGTCCCAGATAAAGTCGGTTGAATATGCGCATGTTGCTGATGTCGCACTGGTTCTAGCTCTTACAAGCATGGGTCATGCTTTCATTCATAGTTATGGTTCTAATACAATATGGCAGACCTCTATGCAAGTGTGCTTCTGCCAGGAGTGTAATAATACAGTAACTGCAGTCCTAGACTTATTGTGCAGAGTATCCTGTTTTGAATTTGCTTTCCACACTTTCAGTGCAGTGTGACAATGATGCGTAGAACTGAATGACCTGCATGTGTTCTGACCTGCATGTGTTCTGACCTGCATGTGAATGACCTGCATGTGAGCTGAAAACGATGGCCTGCATGTGTTCTGTGCATGGAATATTGCATGAATTTTGCTAATCAATTAGACTTCAGAGAGCACGATGTCAAGGCCAATGGAAGTCAATGGCATATTTTCTGGTGCAAGAGGGGTGACAGTGACAGGATGTCTCCATTAACAGCAAAAAAACACACCTGCAAATGAACCTCCCGAACGTGAAGACAACATGGTTCTACCTGGAATTTAAGCCAGCTGGTGTGCATGCAACCCAACTGCATTAGACAAATGCATATGGGCTTCCACCAAGCCAAGAAGAACAACAAAGGCTTGGCGAATACATGTTCTCTCTACTGCCCAGAGCCAGGCAGGCCATGCCAAAGATATTTTCTGACAGCCTCTACAAGATTTACAGCCCAAGCTGAGCTACTGTAATTTCCAATACTTACCATAACCACTTACAATCGGAAACGTGCTATTTGCATCCACTAACTCGTAGAACGTTGATTGTGTTTAATTTTTGTGATTCTCGTGAAGTCACTGCGTATCAGTAGCCGAGCAAAGGCATGTCTCGAGGAATAGCGCCTAATATGCAAGTAGAAACAGCAAAATCGCTAGTGGAAGCTCTGGACTCGGAAACAGCCACGATACTAGCAGCCAAATGCCACAGGTGCTGCCTTTGGTGCTTTTAAGGCCAAATGACACTGCTCACTTTACTGACACCTAGGCGTCACTGTATCGTGATCTACTGCGGCTGGCAGACGCCTGTATCACCGTATGCACCCAGAATATTGCCGTGCTTTAGATGCCACGGGACTGGTTATAAACAAGACATATGCATGTGCCCACCCGATTGCACCAAGTGGCGCACAGAACACGAACCTGATGACTGCCCCACCATGGCTTCTCACACGTTAACGCACGGACCCAAAATACCTCTAAAAGGATTTTCGCAAAAAGAACTGAAGAAGCACACGGAGCAGCGGCCGTGTAGCCGATCACTGCAGGCGTATTCCAGCTGCCTCAAATGCGAATACACCAGACAAGAGTCAAGTGACTATGTAGCACAATACAGACATAAGAAGCTGCTCACACAAGCAGAAGACGTCTGTCACCTTTGCATTAAGAATGAAGGCCTATACGGAAGCAGTCTAGATAATCAAAATGGAAACCTGGCCACCGCAGTACATTGAGACATTACACTTAAATGATGATAGAATCTATCAAAAAACTGACAGTGACCTTAGCAGACAAACTACGTCAAAATGAGGATCTGGACAAGTAGCAAACTTCCCACTGTATGCCTCCTTGCACTTGAAGATGAGTAGCATGGCAAGAAGTGGACCACAAGCTGCAGGAGATAGCCAGAGCACGTGGGGAAAGAAGGCAGCACGTGCATTCAGCCACCCCGAAGCTTGCCAATTCTCGTAGTAGGTCCACAGCCTGCAAGTCAGCTTCCTCAGTGCCCAAAAAAGTCAAACACAACAAGAAGCCGCAACACAAGAGGCTGCACCAGTGAACAGCGACCGCCCACTCAGGGTTGTGCTCCCTCGAGTCAAACTCTGCATAAGGAAATGACAATTAAGGCCATATCACTTCTGTATGCCAAGCTTGAACAGTTCTCACTTCACAGTCCACAGCACATTATTCACATTCAACAGCAATAGCAATACCAGCCGTATCCAGCTTTTCTGGACACAAGGGTTTAGTTCGCGTGACCGCCACCCCGTGGCGTACTGACCTTAAACTTTTCAAACTTCCCGCGGTGACGCGTGATGACGTCACCAAACAAAAATTTAAAAAGTAAGAGCTATCCCTGCGCATTGAACTTCGCCACAATGCTTGTCCCGCCGGCGTTATCAGTGTTCTTGATAAAGCGTATTCGCTCGTCGCCTGGAAATTACTCGTCATCCAAAGAGCGTTTAATCGCGACGAGCAATAGTTGATTCTGGGCTTTTGATGCGGTTCGTCTTTTTCTTTTCCTTTTCATTTTCTTTTTTTTTTCATTCTAGGGAGTGAAGAAGCTAGCCTAACCGTCAGAAGCCCTTCGGGGCAGCCTTTCTTCAGTCTGCACACATTGTTAACGTCAGAACATCGCACAGCGCCTACTAGAGACGCCGTCGTGGACGGATTTTGATTTTCCCCTATCGAATTCGTTAAGGTGCACACAATTATTTCACTAGCGACTTTGCAATGCGCAGTCATGGGCTACCGCCGCAGCTGCAAATCTAGATTTGCTCAAGTATTAAGACATATACATGGATATGTTGGTTTTTCACCTTGACACAAAGTCACGACACAAGAGTTGAGCAAACTGTCCCTGTGTCGTCGCAGAGTGTGAGACCGGGCTAGTTGGTATTCCATTCTAAAGTGACTAGCGCAAGAGTGGACACAGGACATAAAGAGGCGACAAGGATAAGCGCAATCTTCCAACTGGGCGCTTGTCCTTGTAGCGTCTTTAGTGTCCCCTGTCCACTCTTGCACTAGTCACTTCAGTCTGTGTCCTCGTCCGTTAGCATGCTATGGCCGAAGCTGCTCGCAATATTCCGTCACATTTACTGGCCACCAGACCAGCTACACCCTTGGTTACGACTTATACAGTACTTGCAGTTAGTTTCCAAAGTAGCCTCCTAAGGCGGTTATCCACGTGCGTGAAGCAAGAACGCTATTTAAAATTATTGTGCAGTAATATATGCGGGATTTGTATGTTCTCCACATTCTCTACCATGTTGCCGTTCCGCCTTTATTATATAGCCGCAATGTAGACTAGCAGCTATCGAACGCCATAAAGGCTATCCACATACTCAAAGGCCTCGCGCACAACTCCTGACACTTAATTGTATTCAAGGGTTGTGCGACTGGCCAGGACATGCTTAACGAATGTTACATAACACATTAGGAGGTTTTACTTGCCAAAACCACGATTTCATTATGAAGCACGCCGTAGTGGAGGATTCGGGAATAATTTAGACCACTTGGGATTTTTTAACGTGCTCCTAACCCTAAGCACGCGGGTTTTCGCATTTTACACCCACTGAAATACGACTGCCGTGGTTGGGATTCGATCCCGAGACCTCGTGATTAGCAGCCGAACCCAATAAAAGCTAAACAACTACACAGGGGAAGGAATGTTGGCAGTAGGAGGAAGGTGACAGCAGGCACGTGAGACAATTTGTTCCCATCCTCACCGCGCGAGAATCGTCACCATCTGTCGAAGAATGACACCGTATACTATATACAGAATGCACTGTATTCAATGTGATGGAGTCCGCGTCCAATATTTCAGGCCCGAATCATACTGTAACTACTGACGACCAGGCACCTCGCTAATACGTGCAGTCGCTTGACAGCTGCCAAGCGCTGGCGTCGGCCACAGGACCTACTTGACCTTTGTTCAACACTTGCCGACATTCTCGCCTTATTTCGCACCATTGCGTTTCAGCTGAACTGCTTCAACAGCCAATTTATTTGTTCCAAAATTTGGTCACCCTGTCAACGTTATGGTTTCTTATTTTTAAGTCATCTTTTATATTTAGGCTAATGCTGTCCTAAAGTTTCCAGCGGTTTCACCTTTCCCAAAATGCCGGCGTTTTTGTCGGCCTCTGTTCATATATTGGAGGATTTTTAATAGACGTGGAAACCATTGCGCGGCCCCCTGACAAAGCTACTCAAAAAGTCATTTTTATATCCCTGAGGTCTTGTGCAAGCTTCTGCTTTCTTGCCGTTTATCAACCTCCTGATTTCCCTGTCAACTATATCCCATTTTGACGACTCCAATACCACGGAAGTTGGCAACAATATAATGTCCATGGGATTAAAGCCATTTAAATCAATTCTGCTGTGGATACGACAGCCGCTTTTGCTCACTGTGATTGGAAATATTGCGTTAATGAGCGCCATTCTTAAGCATTTAAATTGACAGCCCAAAAATTATGCGGATCCCATGTATGTGCGAATCGATGTAAGCAAAGCTTTCTGTGTTTGTTGTCATTGTCACACGTAATCTCCACAGAGTAGACAGGCACTCTCTAAAGAAGTGCTGTCAATGTTTGCCTGATTACGCCTGCCAATGTGATGCAAATAAACGGAACTTCAACTAATTTTCTCAGAAATAAACGCTGAATGAAATGCTGACGTCATCCTAAACAAGAACAACAAGCGCCGTAGTGCTCGATCATATGATGTCCCTATTCGTAAGCTTATATTCGTGATTTTTTTTTTTCTGGGGGGGGGGGCAATGTGCTCTTGTACCCTAGAAATGTCCCTCGGATGTCTCTGATGTGGTCGTTTTTATTCTCAAGTACCCAATGAAAACTTTCATCGCTGCAACTTCATGATGCCCTGGTGGCAGGCCACCATGGCGGGTCGCGCAATTATGACCACGCTGATTCATTTGGGTTGACATATACTATTTTGTGCGTCATACTTCGCCACATTCATTTTTCAAACTATGCCAGAGCTCGAAAAGGGCGGCCAATTCGCTACGTCCCTTTCCTGTGTTTACTTCCGCAAAGGGTGTGTTTATCGGTGTGGCTACCAAATACGCCCAGTTGTATGCTACCACTCAAGCCTTTCTGGCGGCTGGCTGAAGTCGCAGGCTTTATTCAACATGGCGTCGACGTTAAATATGGCTATCCTCAATTACTTTTCGCGGACTTCGCTCACCGCCTTCTCTCCAGTGTCATCTCTTACACTACTCGCTCCTGCTTAGACACAACACAAATACGCAACGACCTTAATGAAGTATCAATTACACGCTAGTTGACACGCTGTCGGTGTATATTTCCGCTGAGCACCGGGATTGGAGCATGGTCCTGTCTATTGTGACATTATCCGTCTACAGCCTTGCTCAGAAACACCGCTGGTTACTCATCACGTTTCTTTTTTTTTGTCGACAAGAGCATAGTGTATTTCCTCTGAATATACTTTCGGCTTTAAGTGTGACCTTGCACGCCCGCTTATTCGGTTACGTTGACGGCGACCGTTGTCGTCAGGCTGCCGCCTCATTCTGAGCTTCGCAGTCACCAGAGAGCACACAAAGCTGCCTTCACAAACAAACCACTGGGATTCGAGCTCATCTCCCAAATGCACCATCTTGCATTTGGGAGATGGGCACGCTAACCATTACGCTACCACCTGCCTCCACGAATTTTTCTTCATCTGCCTTCCCACTTCACGTTTTTGCCGCAGACGTAGGCAGAACGGATGCAGAAACGAAAAAAAAAGTAAATGCTTGAGCAGTCAGCTGACACATGACCTTAACTTTGGCAGGTTATTCTCATTGGAGCGCATGTAGGCTTGCGGCTGCGTGCAGATTGTGGGTCGCCTTAGCTTTATTGTAAATTTGCTTTCACTGACTCTTTTCAGCTAGAACTGAAATGCCGGACAAAAATGAGACCTACATGAATATTTTTTCTTGTTTTCTAGGTTTAAACTAAAAACGCTCATTTACACAAATAGTGATTTTTTTAAGAAATGGCATACGGATACTTTATTTCGAGGTCATGTCGTTCTGTCAATACGGGCCGGCACCACGTATCGACGAAAGGGCATCACAGTGCCGATGCACGCGGCAGGTTACTGAATGAACAAAACAGGAAACGACTGTTTTTCAGTTCTCGCAACATATTGTACACAGAACACAAGGCACCCACCACCATGACATCTTATTTTTGAGAACAGCGACACACAATGGCAGAGTGATATACTTCCTAAGGGGGTTTCATTTTATTTTTTCATCGCAGAACCGCAAGCACAAGTTGCTTCGAGCGTATACCGCAGCCACGTACTGTGGCCGCGCTCCTTTTCATCTAACAATGTGGCCCCCAGCGGCTTCACACGCTCCCGTAGGTGGCGGATTGGACTGTCACTCCAGAAGTTTAAATACATAACCTCTTTGCATAGAAACGATGGCATGATTGTTAACATATTGTTGGCTTGGATATGTTTGGCACGAGGCCCAAGACCCTGTCTTCTCACGCGTTTTTATGTTTGCGTTCGCGTCTCTGTCTTGACGGGACGCGCAATGTAACATGCTGCTATGGTGCTTGCGTTGAGCGTATGTAAGGCGAACAATGCGGTTACAAAATGTCTGTTCACTAACTTGTGCAGTAAACTCGTGTTTATGGTATTCGCGCAGTATAGCAGTAGTATAGTAAGAGTCACGAGTATGGCATCCATAACCGCAAGCGTCACGTTATGGTCGTAACTTGTCGGGACAGCGTAGTTGTAATCCACAGACCCTGCCACTAAGGAATATGTGGCTAGCCATGGCTGATGAATAAGTAATTGCGAAGATTGGTTTTGACTAAAGGTTTGTTACCAAGAACGGCGGGAGCTTATACTGCCGCAAAGGACGCATGCTGGGCGGTGACTCCAATCATTTACTCGGCACATCACACATCTACACTGGAATTCAACTGGTTTCGCGAACTCTTGCTTATATTCTCTCGCCGCTAAGCTGCTACTTCGCCTGCCACCCCGGCCCCAGCTTTTCCTCTTTGTCCCCTGCTTCTTTCCCAATCTGCTGAGACGTGCTTCCACTGATGCTTGCTCCTCCTTTTTCTCAATAAATGAAGGCATTCATTCATGCATTCCTATGTTACTGCAGAAAATAGCGTGTCTTTATCTCCGTAACCACACTGTCTCTCACCTGGACTTTCCGATCGCAAAACAAAGTTGCTGTGTTGCAAATGGCTGGGCGTCACATATACAATTTTCTAAGAATGGCCAGTAGCACGGCAGGCAATTTTCGGTGGGTGACGAGACAGTATATATAACACTTTCTCTGCCATATCCACACTCAGTGCTCTGCTTTGTGAGCTATTATTAGCCGCTACGACGAAGTACGAAATGAAAGAAACCTAGCTGGGCTGGTTGCGGGCAGCTCTTTTTGGATTCGTGATGCGTCGATTTAAAATATATATATTTCTTATCTAAGCCTAAATGACAGCGATATACGCGAGGTGAGTTACGGTAGCTCGTTCGTTTGGACTAACGACGCCCTTCACGCAGCACTTTCGTCTTATGCGTGTTCGCGAACGGGAATGAAAGACAGGAGGGTAACACGCCTTCCTGAAATGAAACATTCGGAATAACCCTTCATTTGGTGGTTGGACATATGTCGAGGGTCCCCGATACGAACCACCTGCAAGTCGGTATCACCTTGCCAAGGGGAACTCAGACGAAACGTTGTCAAACGGATAGGCTTTTAATTATGATAAGTACATCTTTATTGAAATTCTTTGTCATGAGGGGAAAGCCGACTAATAAGCATTTAAATTTTCTCTGTTATTAAAACATCCTGTTAATAAAAGGTTGCTGTGCTTTACAGCCCCCTAAATTAAAGAGTAAGTTATGAAAAAGAAATTCGTGCGGTAAATGTGTAAGCGGAGACGCAAGAAAAGGCCTAGTCCGTTTCCCAGTATTCACTCAATGAAGATGGAGCACCTCTATACTCTCACGTTGTAGTAATGTCAAGAAGAAAACACTTCCACAAGAGTCAGCCACGAATGTTACTCATTGTAAGATGAGCTTGCGCTGGAAACGAAAATAACACCCAAACATAACGATGGCTGCGCGCAAAGTGCTTCCTCTGATTACGATCTACGGATCAAGGCGTCGGTTCGTCAGATTGGAATGCTAGTACATTGCAGCGCAATCTCGGGTCGTCAAATGCGATGGAGAATGTGCGCCAGTATTCGCTCCACGCGCGCAATCTGATAAGATAACGCTCTTTCGCTATTGAATCCGTGACAACATACTGGATGTTACTAACACATGCAGGCGCATCTTGAGCTACCTGATAACTTTGAAACTGTGGTTAGACGCTAAAAAAGCCCCCCCCCCCCCCCTAATGAAAAGGATACTGTTGCTTTCAATATTAGCTGAAACATAGTGTTTGTGGTTTAAAAGGGCCCCCAACACTGCACAGCGGCGCCGACATACAGGAAATTCATGCGCGAACAACTTTCCAATTACTGGTATTTATCAAACAAGCATATCGTGGTTCAATGTAGCCCTGTAGTACAAGGGCCAGTTCCACCACGCGTACTGTGTCGGAGCTCATATTTCATGTCAGCATTTATTGCCACAAAATCACAGTATTTCTTTCTTTAGATCTTATCATTAGACAGCGAAAATACATCCAGCGAAACCCTCACCCTAATATTTCAGTACTTTTCGTTCTACCGCACATGTCCGTGCTGATCAATATGTTAAAAAGTACTGAAAATGTACCCAATGCTTTCCTCCAGGAAGCTGTTTTTATTCCTTATGATGCCAGGAAACCGAGCCTGATGCCACCAACGCTCAGAAACCTAATCGGGAGCGCGCACAATGTTCTCGCACACCTTGTGGGATGTGCCGTAGCGCTCAGATGCTTCTTGTATAATGTATGAGAATCGGTTGTAAAGACAGACGTGTAAGGTTGGGCCATGTGCTTAAGCTCATGAAGTTGATTTGTGCCAAGATAACTTGTCCAAGCTTTCACACTTACTTTATAAGAAGTCTACAGCACCATCCATATGCCGGCTGCTTTTAACTGCACGAAACAAAAGTTTTGAAACGATACAATCAAAGTTAACATCATTTTATCATTCGAGTGTTCAGATTGGTAACCTCTAGATGCGGAGTAAGTTGAGAAGTTGCTTGCGTAATTAACACAGTTACGTTAATTAAATTTTCAGTAATGGTTCTTACGTGGCTAAAGAAAATGAGCAGTTTGGAGCCCGTCATCGAGATAATGCAGCCAAGCGAAAGAATGTCGACTGAACATGCCTCTGTAAGAGCCATACTGACACGTGTACTTATCTTTATCGGGCAACCACGTTTCGCCGCTTAACAACTGTAATCGCACAGCGAGGGACGCGCCTGCATGTATCCGACGTTTCTGGAAAGTTATCGACGCTTCTATCCGCGTGTCTGTTGTCGCCGAACCTTGTGTTATCAGATTTCATCGCGTGACACGAATGGTGTAGAACTTTGTGGAAGACACGCGGGTCCCATCAGTTAATCTGGAACATTCGACGACTGATCTATAAAAGCCGACGCGCTTGACCCGCTAATCAGTTTTCCGACGATCGCCGACCGTGTTCGCCGCTATCGTTGTGCTATAAGTGTAGCCTGTTTTTGTGGGCACAGGTTCGCCCAATAAAAGCTAGTTTTGTATTCCACCGTATTGCTTCTTTCTTCACCGTCACTACCACGTGACATCTGGTGGAGGTGCTTTTCGTCCATGTACAGGACGCCCCCGACAAGCCGTGATCCCAGGCCAGACCACAAACAGAACACCAACGTAGTCCCGGACCACCGAGCAAGCCGCCGTCTTCAACAGCTGCCCCCGGAGCACGGACTTCTACCTGAGAAGACCAAGAAGATTGTGGCCAAGGCAACCGCAATGGCAGCCCCAGCGTCCCCCATCGTGCTGCAGCAGCCCAGGGAACCACCAACGTTCCGCGGTTCCACATTTGAGGACCCGGAAACCTGGCTGGAAACGTATGAGAGGGTCGCTACGTTTAACAAATGGGCAAGCGACGACAAGCTACGACATGTCTATTTCGCATTGGAGGATTTTCAAAGTTAACACTCTTCGAAGACGTAACTGACGCAGAAAAAGAACATCTGTAAAGTCACAGAAAGAACAGCACTTCACGACGGGACACAAAGGAGGAACCACACACAAACTGCGCTAACTTTAAGCGCTGTTCTTTATGTGATAATGAAGCAACTAGCCCGTCAGTCATGGCTTCCAAACCTGTAAAGTCAACCTGACCACATCTAACCTTTTGTGATGCTGTCATCAATAGTATGGCCCCGTGAACATGCTCCCCATGGCCACGTAGTCGTGTTCCATTTTTATTCATGCTGCTTTCTCGAAGGCAAGAATTTTAAAGTTTTAGTGTCAATACGGCAGTGAACGTGTGCCGCCGAAAGCTTGCTTGGTCGCAGAAGCGATGCATGACGGAATTATGGTGCAGATTTAGCGCGTCGCTAGCATCAAGACAATGCGCTGCAGCCGAGGGAAGGAAGATAACGAAAGTGAACAGCCTGGTAGCTGCTCACGGAGCCGTGCCGATGGTGGCGGTGCCATCATGACGAAATCTGAGGCGGCGATATTGGCGGCTGAGGCGTTTTTTTATCTTTTATTCTTTTATACCTTTTTTTACACCGAAGTCGTTAAGAGTAAGCTTTAACTCGGGACCAACTCCGACGCGACCTATCCAAATAGATGTAAAAAGGCCAAAACGCTTTTCTGGGATAACCCCTGGGCCGATTTTAATTAAATTTGCTGGATTCGGGAGAGAAAGGTGAATTCTAGTGACTATTGGAAGTGGAACTTCTATTTTGGGCTTGAATTTTGGTAAAAGATTTTCAAAAATTCGAAAGTGCGAAAAATACAGAAGCACGAAGTTTACAAATTAATAACACCGCATCAAGAACTGATATCGCGGTTCTGTAAATAGCATCCTTTAGACAATTCAAAGCGGACAAATGCAATATGACGATTTATATCTTACGTGAAGTCGTTATGTTGTGAACAAGGGTTGTGGAAATGCATACTAAATTTTTTTAGATTCATGCGTAATATATAAATTTTGTCCGCTTTAGATGGGCTGTTAGATGCAATGTACAGAATTGTGAAATCAGTTTTCGTTGCCGAAAGACAGAGTTGTAAACTTGGTGGTTTCGTTTTCTGAAAATTTGCGATTTTTGCCAGTTTTGAATAAACAAATGATGACCTAAATAAAAAATTCTAAACCAACAGTCACTAGATTTTAAGTTTTTCTTTTAAGTGCAACATACCTTGTAAAATTTGATGCAGTGGTTGTGGAGAAAAACGAATTCTCCTTTTACATGTATTCAGATAGGACCACCAGAGCTATTGGATTGGATTGGATTGGAGCCAACTTTATTTATGCCTGCAGACGAGGGCCTACGTCATCCTCGAAGTCGCCGTTACTCGGCGCGGGTCTCCGCTCGCCGTTGCCGGCTCGCTGGGTCGGTGCCTTTCGAGCGCCTCGAGGACCTGCTGGACGGCCCAGAGCTGATCGTCTCGGTCGTAGCTCTTCGCGGCCGCCTCGAGCCGCGGTGGGAGCGTTCTTGATCACCAGAGCTAAAGGTTCCTCTTAAGGGCTACTTTCCGCACTATCGCGTCCGCGTGTAGAGCAAAATCCCGAAGATACCGTAATACCGACCTGACCCGCAGCGGACGTGAAGCAAGCGTTCAGCTCTCCCCATACGTGGGCTGATCCCGAAGGTAACGCCATGCCAGGCTGACCTTCGGCGGAGGTGAAGCAGGCATTAAGCACTCCCCATACGTGGGCCGATCCCGAAGACAGTGCAATGCGGGGCCGACATACGGCGGAGGTGCAGTTCGCCATTAAGGGGCCCACATACGCAGCTTTGCGGGTCATCTTTCTTCACAGAGTGGGAGGGCATTGAGATTTTTTACTTATCAAATATCAGGTCATCGACGGCGAAACCAGGGACACCAAAGCCGTCCTCGGGCTCGACCTAGAACGCGCCTTCGACGCACTCTGCCATCCTCGCGCAGGTATCCCATCTAAACCTAGGTGAGAGGTCGTACAAATATTTCAAAGACTTATCACCGGCAGAACGGCGGAGCTCAGAGCCGGCGACCTGAAGATGGACGAGAAGACATTAGGGAGCAAGGGCACTCCCCAAGGCTCCGTCATCTCACCCATGCTATTTAACCTTGTTATGATTCAAGTTCCCAAAAGACTATGCCAGCTTGAAGGACTGGAGCACACGATATACGCGGACGACATTACGCTGTGGGTGCACGGGGGCAGTGATGCCCGCATAAAATCCACGCTACAGACGGCAGTCGACACGATCGAAGAAAGCCTGGAAGGTACGGGACTGCGTTGCTCCCCAACTAAGTCGGAGCTCCTGCTTTACCAACCGATCAAAACGCACAGAATCAAGAAGCAAAGGAAACACGAAAAGATCAAAATCCGCATCAGGGATGGTAACACAATACCGACGGTCAGCAAGATCCGAGTCCTGGGCATGACGATCGAAGCGCTCGGCAGGAACGGAGACACCGTCACCCGCATCATGGGTAAGGCGGCCAGCGCCACCAGACTGCTGAAGCGCGTTACCACAAAGAAGGGAGTCATGAAGGAGGAAAACTTCATCAGACTTATGAACTCCTTCGTACTCTGCCACATAGTGTACGGGGCAGCCTTCCACAAGTGGGTGAAAAGCGAAAAGAACAAGCTAGACATCCTAATCCGGAGGGCTTACCAGACACCCCTCAGTCTACCCGAAACTACCAACACGAAACGTCTCCTCCAGCTGGGCATACACAACACGCTCCACCAGATCGCCGAAGCCCAAAGAGCCACTCAGTTGGAAAGACTGTCATCAACAAAGGCCGGCAGAAAGATCCTGTGCAGTCTAGGCATCGGTTATCACGAACAGCAGGGACCAAAATGCCCCGTCCCCGACCACGTACGACGCAACGTGCGGGTTGACCCCTTGCCGAGGAACATGCACCCGGAATTCAACGAAGGCAGAAGACGCGCTAGAGCCAAGGCACTGACAGACCTGCGCGCGGAAGACACCCGCGCTAGATACGTGGATGCAGCCGAATATGCCGGCCGCAACGGCTTCGCGATCGGGGTGGTCGACTCCGGAGGCAACGTGTGGGCGACCACCAGCACATCGAGCAAGCAAGTGGAGGAAGCAGAAGGAATAGCCGTCGCCCTGGCCATCGTAGACCGAGAATGCTACATGATCCTCAGCGACTCCAGACAGGCGGTGAGGAACTGCGCCAAAGGAACAATTGCCCCAACGGCGGCACGCGTCTTGCTCCGACAGACAGACCACGACAAAAGGACTCGAATCAAGTGGTTTCCGGCGCACGCAGAACAAGCGTCGGAGAAGCATGCCAATTGCAACGAAACGGCACACGCCCGAGCGCGAGGACTAACCGACCGCGCCTAAGGCAACGGCTGCCCGCTGAGGTTCAGCGCCAAAGATCGGATAACCAGCTATAACGAACTGACCAAGGCTTTCGGCTGGCCCGCAGACTTCTCCCGCCGCCCTGCAAAGGGCTGAGCAGGTCGCAGGCCGTGCTGTTCAGGCAACTACAAACGAGAACGCTTCCAAGCCCGGCGCTATTGCATAGGATGTACCCAGAACCGCACCCCCATGACAAATGCAGAGCGTGCTGCAGGGAGACAGCCACATTCGAGCACATGCTATGGGATTGCTCCAAACATCCAGGCGAAGCTAACTCATGACGTATACCGCCGCAGCTTGAGGAAGCAACGCGGAGCGACGACCAAGAAAAACAACTCCAGGCCATCCAGCAGGTCATAGAGGCGCTGGCTAGGCAGGAGACTGGCGAGCTGGCAACGGCGAGCGGGGACCCTCGCAGAGCACCCGCCACGATTACGACGTAGGCCACGTCCGAAGCGCGCCTTCGCGCTTTACTGCAGGCTCAATAAACGTTTTCCCAATCCAATCCAATTACTTATCCGCGTTTGTCCTGCATGCGTCTGCGATGAAAACAAGAAGGAGGTATGCATAGAAAACCTGAGGTGGCGGCGGCAGGTGGTAGCGCAGAAGTTAGCATGCCCTGCCCCTGCACGTGCTTATATCTGCATTGACATCAATTCGTGGTAGTGATAGCGACCAAAGCTCTACTTTTTCTGCGCACTCGAGCCATTGTGAAACTAAGGATGTAGTTAGCATGCCCAGCCACTCAACACGAATTGCAGCAGTTACGAGTAGTGGAATCCCGCTGGGGCTGATTGTGAAGAAAGTATGCCCTCATGGGGATGGCAGACCGAACTGCTTCTCACTGCTAACACTGGACTGATACTAAGAAAATACTCCGTTCGCAGACACCACGCTACACTGAAATTAGCAAAACAATATCAGTTTATAAACTTATAGTGTCAATTATCTGGTTTCCTTCTTGTGTGTGTGGAGGGCATAAAGGTCCTGGCAATGAAATGGTAGTATCTGTGTTTTTGCTGCAGTTGCACACAAACAAAATTCGTTGAAGTGATCGCAAAGCGATCTACCAGCGGAGAAGACCAACCCGCAAATTAAAAATAATTGCTGGTTTCAGATCTTCCAATGTACTTTGCGCTTAGCTACTATATGTAATATTTTTTTTTCTTTTTGTGATCTTATGAAGAGGAACATTACTACAATATCAACAACACTACACAAGATAGATTGGCTTTGAAGCTGTGACCACGCACCGCACTTTTGTACATTCAGCACATGTAGTATTGGGGCAACACGTTTGAGCAAAATGATTAGGTTTTCGGTCAAAGCACTGGGAAAGGCGGCAAAAAATAGTTGTCATGCCCGGTCGAAACAATACCCATCTGAAATCTTATTTACTTATACATATTTTTTGAAAAATCACTATAACCCTTTATACATTTGCTTCGTATGAGTGATATACTAGCTTGCCTCGTCAATCTCAAAAATGTATTCTCTTTGCGGGAGAACGCTTTCGTGAAAAACGACGCAGCATAACAGTAAAACATCCAGCAAGGTTCCTATCCAGATGATTGACGAAATTGCGCACTGAGTACGTGTCGACTAGCGTGCGATTGAAGATTGAATTATGATCGTTGTAAGCTTGTGTTCCGTCTAGCACGAGCGAGTAGTGTTAGCGATGACATTGGTGTGAAAATGGTCAGCTCGGTCTGCGATTTGTTCTTGTGGATCTCCACATTGAATGTCCCAGTCGTCACGATGGGAGCACTCCTGTGACATTATTAGCTCAGTGTGCTGGGAAGGCTCGAGTGGTAGCTCAGCTTGAGGGGTATTGGGTAGTAAATATTAATATATGTAATTTGCGATGATGAAAAATACGCAGAAACACCACTGGTGATGTTTAACTATTCGTAAACAGGCCACCAAATTTCAATTAGCCCACCCCCAAGTTTAAGGTCGGCAACGCCCGATTTTCATTTCGCCCAGCCTTAAACTTCAAGTTGGCCCAATCCCAAATTTCAATTGGGAAACCCCTAATTTTCAAGTTGGTCCACCCACGAATTTCAATAAATCGCCCCCAAATTTCGAGTCCACGCACCACACAATTTAGGTTGGCCCACCCCCAAATCGTCCCCAAATTCAGATTGGCCGACCCCGAGATTGCCCCCACAGTTAGGTAGTACCAACCCCATATCACCCCCAAATGCAAATTGGCCCGCCTGCACAAACCGCCAGATTTAGGTTGGCCCATTCCCAAATCCGCCTCAAACTAACGCTGGCGCACCCGTCGATCATCTCAAATTTAGGATGGCCCACCGCAAATCACTCACCAATTAAGGTTAGTCCACCCCTATATCACCCCCCAATTCAGCTTGCCGCAGCCGCACATCACCCCCATGGTTAGCTTAGCCGTCCCCATGTCGCCCTCAAATTTAGGTCGGCCCACCCTCATATGATCCCCAAATCCAGCCTGGCCCACCCCCCATATTCCCCCAAAGTTAGGCTTACCCACCCCTATATCACCTCAAATTTAGGTTGGGCCACCCCCACATCTGCCTGAAATTCAGCTTGGCTCACTACCATTTCACCCCAAATGTAGGTTAGGCCACTCCCATATCACTACCAAATTCAACTTGGCCCATCCCTGTATCACGCCCAAATTTGTGCTGATGCCACTTCCAATTTCAAGTTGGCTACCCCAACCCTTTTTATGAAGACCTATGTATTCATATGGGAAATGCGTCAAGCCTTTTGGCGTTACAGACACGATTTTGCACTATTTTGCTACCAAATTGCTGGGGTACTCGCCAATGAATGCTGCGCATCAAAAGCAAATGCACCGAACGAGCGACGCCATATGTTGATCCTAAATGCTGACGTCTAGCCAAGCTAGCTTCTCCGTAGAGCGACCGGGGCAGTCACAGCACGGGACATTTATTCAAATGTTTTTTTTTTACGGCCACACCTACGGATTCATACCAATTGGCTGTAGGGAACACAAACAGTAGCTATTAATCCAGACTCTGCACATCTTCTCCTAGTTGCTGGGTTTCTTATTTGGATGAATCTTTAGAAATAATTAGCGTTCGGGCAGCGACTCAGCCTAGCAGACCCTTTGTTCCACAAGAAGGTTACATAGGAATGGCACTGGGTGGACCTGATAGGAATCAGGTGGACCTGATTCGCTCGGAGTGTGTGCCATTAAGGACAGCCGAAAGTCGAAGAAAACGGACCTTCCAGAAGAACGCAATACGAATAGCCATCTTGTTCTGCCAAGGTCCACGCTACAAAGCAGGAACGTTTTTTTTTTGCATAACACAAAGCTATGTGCAAGCTTCTAGTTAAGATGTCTAATGAATAAACTCTTCATAAAAGCGATGACGTAACAAATGAACACGACACTGCTACGTTTTAGCAAGGAAAAATAGAAAACATATTATTTCAAGAGTACCACTGGAAAACCAAAACCGAAAGCAAATCTTGAGTATTGTGTTTTTGCCACCTGGTGGGAGACTATAAAGCTATCCCCTATGCGGCTTTAAAAAAACTGCGCAGCTGAAAAACCAGAACCGAAAGCAAATCTTGGGTTTTGTGTTTCTGCCATCTAGGGAGACACTACAAAACTAGGTCCTATGCGGCTTTAAAAAAAGTGCGAAGCGGGAATCGAACCGCGGCCACCGTGACGCAAGACGAAAAGAGCGCGCGATTCTACCACTCGGCCACGGCATCAGAGGGATCGCCAAGAAGTACGCTGATGTTTTTATAGATACCGCGTGAATTTTCACGACAGAGTTACAAAAAACGCTTTTGGGAACAGTGTTACGCCATGTGTGGAGAGTCGAGATAGGCATCAATCGAAAGCTCAGTCTCCGGACTACATACGCTGCACTGGGTATTACGATAGATGCGTTAGTTTTATCACAGACACCGTTCTCGCCTTGAAAATTGAGTACAAATTTTCGTCGTTTCCATAGGCTTCCATTGCTAAATCTTTAACTGCTGTGGGAACAAAATTATTACGTGCCATAGCGTGATCACTGCATTTGGCTCGTGTGGATTGTCTTCCAGAACACGTCTGTCACCTGCCTTTTTCAATAATCGACCTGCAGCTTTTGTTATTCGCGAAAAACCCGCTCGTTCGATTGAAAACGCGCTAGCTTCGTGCCGGGGCCGCTTGGGGCGCTAGTTGGTACGTGTCCAGGAAAGCTGGATATGCAGCCACAACAGATGACCGCAGTATGCATGAAACAGCATGGCAAGCTCTTGAAAATCCTCATTCAATAATCATAGTCGTCTTCATTCAAGAATCTTTTCCTGCGATTCTGAAAGACTGTGAAATCCACAAACCCAACAAAACTTTTCCACTGCTAGCTTTGCTCAATCGTTCTACGTGGCTGGTACTCCAGACCGTATGCAGCGGAAGCTGCATCTTGAGCGTTACTGCGACCGAAGTAGGTCAGCTGTTTCGGCGAGAAGGCCAATCCATCGTCCTGCTGCTCCAGGAAAACAGAGGCACAATACCAGACATACAGGGGTACAAAGGGTACTTCTTATCAGAAAGTTCTGATGGTGTGCGGCAGGCTAAGACAGTGAAAGGAAGCCGTTTTGGCATCGGTCGACCTCTAGCCCTAAATCAGGCACCGCACCCGAAGTGACTTGGCTTCTACACCTGCAAATTCGCTTTCCCCAGCATAGAATACTCAGTTGAGGTGAGCTCAACGTACATCACCCACATTGGGAAGCAAGGCGAAGTTCTTGCTCTTTGTCCTCATTTCAGATCATTGCCTATAGCACCAAAGTAGCGGAGAAGCAGCAGAACACAGGCATGTAGTGTGCCCATCGTAATTCTTGTACTTGTGCCAGTCTTCTTTTTTTACGGCAATAGCTGGTATGGGCTCACTCCCCTAATTATTCTGATGTCTACTGGTGTTGTCACTGGTACTGTCAAACTTCTTCCTTGAATACTGCAAATAAAGAAAGTTCTCATTGTGTCGTCAAGATTCGAACTTATGACCAAAAGATTGGCAGTCCACAATTCTACATTTCAGCCACTCTGCTGAAGCTATTGCCGTAGTGAATACTGATCCTGGAGAGTGCGATAAAGCCAACCGGTGCCATGATTGTGACACCTGCTCAGTGTCTGCGTACGGTATCTAGAGTTGGCGTCCACGTCTCCAGGTTCTGACACGCCACCTTCCCACTTGTGAAGGCATTCCTATGCTAAATTGTCTTCTTACACGTAATGACAATGGCCGGGTGCATCTGCTTCATTAACCTTCTTCTAGTGCTTGGCTTCTCATGTTTACCGGATGGGGCTGTTGGTGTCTTTTTATCCTCAAGCATAACGTCAGACGTACCAATGGCTAGGCCAAATATGGACTTGAGAAAACCAAAACGAATTAAGCAGTAAGAAGCTAAAGAGTTCTTTTGGTAAAAACCATTGGCTAAGCCCGGATGTGAAAGAGGAGGAAGAAAAGCCGTCTTTCGTCTTCATCACTGGGAGGCACAACTTTAACAAACAAATATGACTCGTACTTATTTCACTTATCTAAAGGAGATTACTCACTGGCAGGGGCAAGTGTTCACTCCAACAAACACCGCATGCCGCAACCTTACTGCGCTTATTTCAGCAGCTATTGTATCATTGTCTTGCATTACGAGTAAAACTGCAAGTTTGTTTGTGCCACAACTTGTCCAATTTTGTGTTTTGCAGTAGGATTTTAGCAGTGCTATTAACGTGCTTAAATGCTAGGGAATAGTAGTAGAGAAAAAAATAAAGAAACTGGCTTTTCTGTGTAGACTATGCATACACCTGGTGCTCTATTGGCCAATTTTTCCTGTCTGTTAAACCATTCTAAACAAGAAAAGCTTATACACAATTATTGCACAAGGTCAGACCATAACTAAACAAGGGGTATCCTTGGTAAGCAAGGTACATTTATTTGGTGACATTTTCTGCAGCCCTGCTATTGGGATTTCTTGCATGTTCAGCTGTGCAAGTTCAGTATTTAAGTGAAGAGACCGTTTGACAATTGTAATTATTGAAAGACTTAGCGAAACCCTTTGAGTTTTGTTCTTGGTTTTAAACTGGGCCCATTTCATTTTAAGTCGGGTCTTTCATGTTTTTTTTTCTTTTGTTCTTGTTTCAGTTCTTTTACGGGGAGGGGTTGTTAACATTGTGTATCTTTATACCATGTCAAGTATGTGGTGCCATAGAGTGTTCTTGGATGGAGTCTTGACCTTTCATTCTGTACAGTATGATGTCGGTTTTCTGTGTCCAAGGCCATTTTACATTTAAGTGTGATTGTAGCATTTTGCTAAGTTCTGGCTTTGTCACCTAAGGTTGAAAGTTACCCATTGCTGGTGGCATACTCACACTTGTGCGAAATTCTTTTCAATAAAATAATAGTCTGTAACTTACCCTGTGCACTGCTTCTTCGCCTTTTTGAATTAAAATTTGCTACCTATTTATGCTCTTTTGTTTCATTTCAGAGTAGGAATGACTATCGTAGTTGAACGCATTTAACCATAGTGCACACATTAGGGATATGTACTTGCAATATATGGCCACCATGAATATAATAAATAGAAGTTAATAATTCAAGGATGGTGCCTTCGCATGGTGGTGCCGCTATGAATGGTAGCAATAAAGTACCATCGCTGTAGGTAGCACCGCTTGTGCAGAATATATTTCAACTCTAAAGACACTACTTTTAAACATCATTGTTCTCACCTGCATTTGTAACGCTCCAGTTCCGGTGAAAAACACACATCTGGTGGAAGAGTGGCTTGCACCTGCTGTTGGGGCCAATGAATAGCCAAATTTCTGGCCCATTTCATTTGATTAACATGTTAGTAAAGGCAGTCATTCTTATAGTGGCCTGTTTGGCCAATGTAGAAGCCACTGCGGTGTGTCAGGATCTCGTACACATCTTTAGCTTTCCAGGGGACACTGCATCTCGCACATACTTTGTCACAGGCCGAGTCTTCAGGGCTAGTTGTTTACTCACTTGCAGAGGGAGAACCAAGCTCGTAAGATATTTTCATTTCATTTATTTGGGCAACACAAATACAAGGTTTGCCCGCAAGGTAAGGCAAAAGGAGGGCGTAATCCTCCTGACTAAGACCTTTACCTCGCTGGAGCAGCAGAAGTACCAGTCTAATGATAAAACAAAGTACAACTTATAAGACACAAAACTTCAAAACTATTTACAGCAAAATTTTAAACACATTGAAAAGTATCAACCGTGTGCCAAATAGCAAGTAACTAAATTAATAAAATACAGTACTGCAAAAATCAGAACATTCTGGTGGTGGTGGTGGTGATGTTGAAGCAGGCGGGGTTAGCCTGGCATACATAGCCGGCAATTGTTCCGCCTGATCCTCCTTCGAGTTGAGATCAGGGGTGTGTCACCAGGTGTCGATGAGCCCCGTGTCTCGCAGGAAGGCTATCAGCAGTCGTTGCGTTCTCTTCCTGAATGCCGCGGGCCCTCCGGGGAAAACGTCTTCAAAGGTCCTGTGCGTGAGACCGCTTTTTGTAGGTTGTCGACCATCGCTTTTCTTTCTTTGTCAAACTGCGGGCATAGCCAAATGAAATGTTCGATGTCGCCAATGTCACCACAGAAAACACAGAGTGGGGAAGCGCGAAGCCCAGTCTTGAATAACCAAGCTGGGGTGTATGCGGAGTCGGTCCTGATGCGGTATGAAAGCGTAGCTTGATCGCGTGTAAATCCATGAGTCACACAGGATTCGTGTGGATTCTTGTGCATCTGTCTAAAGTGAAGCGAATTGCACCCTTATGGTTTCGGAAAGCTTTTGGAGCTTTCACTTTTGGGACACATGTCAGCGCTAGTCGTGCAAGGGCGTCAGCTTCCTCGTTTCCATCAATTCTTACGTGTGATGGAATCCACTGAAACCTTATGTTAAATCCTTTGCTCGTTAGGTCGTCGATCAGTGCCAGAGACTGTCTTGTAAATTTCTCTAGAGGTAGGCCCCGATGTAATCTCTGTAATGCTGACTTTGAATCCGTCAGCACCACGACATCTCGTGCAGAAAAGGCCCGTAGTTTCCGCAAAGCCGCGGTGATTGCGGCGCTTTCTACTGTTGTAGAGGAAACTACGCGATCCAGTCGGCCAGACCATGACACATCAAGGGATGGTATGCAGAATGCCGCTGCACAGCTATCTGTTTGTGCGCACACCGAACCGTCTGTGTACTCTTGTAGATGGCTTTGAAACACAGTGCTCAAGTGGTCCAGCACGATAAACTTGGCTTCGGCAGTTGAAATGGTGCGTTTCGTCGGTAGGTGGGGTACATTAAGGCTGCAGGTAACGTCCGGAAAAGACCATAGCGGGTCAAGGCGACTTCGTTTAGGCCATTCCAATCCTAAAGATCGGTGGGTGTTCAGCGCCGCATGGAAATGTGAGCGAGTTCTTGCTCTTAGCCGCCGGAGAAGCGCCGTGCCTGCGCGTGACTCGCCCAGCCTTAATAGCTGCGTCAGCAAGGCCTGAGATGCCAAGAGGCGGAGGGGAAGAGACTCTGCCTCATTAGTGACTTTCTTGTTTGAAGCCGCCGTTGGAACTCCCATCGCCAAGCGAAGTCCCTTTCTGTGCACTGCCTCCAAGCGCTCGAATTGACTCGATGACGGTGATATCAGAGGGAGCTGATAGAGAATGCGGCTTGTTATCAGTGCAGCGTTCAGTTTAAGCATGGATATAGGATTGTTTCCCCAACGTACACCTGCCAATCGACGAAGTGCGTTGATTTTTTGCACTGATGCAGCCACAACACTTTCGACCGCACCACGCCATAGTAGCTTGTTGTCGATGGTGACGCCCAGGAATCGAACATGAGTTGCACGAAGAATTGAATGCCCTCTGATATTCAGCGACAGACGTGTTGACTTGCGTCTCACTCCCGGGAAAAGCATGAAGGCTGATTTTTCTGCTGATAAAGATAGGCCAAGCGTCGATAAGTGGCGATCGATAGTGGAGATTGCGGCCTGGGCTATCCGGGCCAAACGTTTGTGTTGGTACCCCGAGATCCAGATGCAGATGTCATCTGCGTAGATGGACATTTTAACTGCTGTCCGACCTTCTTTCAGGGCATCTGGAAGGCTGGCCATGGCAGCGTTAAAAAGCAAGGGGGATAGGACACTTCCTTGTGGGACGCCGAGGGAAATTCGTTGCTTGTCACTCATTATACTTCCGAGCTTAACTTGGACACATCGATCACTGAGAAATTCATGGACGAATCGAAGAGCATTTCCCGAGACGCCCATGGCTCGGAGTCCGTTGATGATGCCTGTACGAAGCACACAGTCGTATGCCTTGGCAACGTCCATAAAGATGGCGAGTGTGGAAAGGCCGTCTACGCGATGGTGCTCGATATGGCTTAGTAGATCCAAGACACTGTCCTGGGCACTCAACCGAGGACGAAATCCGGTCATACATGATGGCAGTCTATTTTCTTGCAGAGGGTACCATGTTAACCTCGTACATATTAGTCTTTCCATCAACTTTGATACGCATGATGTTAGCGATACTGGCCGATGTGAGGTGAGGTTTGCAGGATCCTTTCCGGACTTGAGCACTGGCACCACCCATGCTGTCTTCCACGCTTCTGGGATCTCTCCTGTGCTCCAGACGTGATTAAATATGTCCAGAAGTGCTCGTTTTCGTTCATATGGCAGATTTGTCAGCATCTGATTGCTGATCGAATCGGGACCCACCGCACAGCTTCTTCTTAATTTGCTAAGCGCCAAATCCAACTCACGAAAGGTTAACGGCGTATCCATGGTATGGAATGCTTCAGACAACAGAGGGTTCGATACTCCTGCTGATCTGCCAGAAGTGTATACGTTTGCAAAATCTTCTGCAAGGGTTTGCAAATCTTTTCCTTGCTTTAAAGCAAGTGCTTCGAACGGCCTGTGTAGGCGAATCTTTCCGGATAGGCTATTCATTACTCCCCATATTCTTGTCATGGGAGTAAACGCCGATAAACTCTCACAGAAAGCAGCCCATTGAACTCGTCTCAACCTTCTTGTGTGACGACGGATGACAGCGTTGATCCTGTTGTATTCAGTTTTCGCAGATGGATTTCCCGTTTTTCTCATTAGTTTTCGCTCCGCTCTCCTACGCGCTGCGCAGAGGTTCTTTAGTTTCAAATCAGGAGTAGGGAAATGATCTGGCAGTTTCAACATTGAGGTAGCCACTCTTTTGCTCCGCAGCATATCTGCGAACAGCTCACCAGGGTATTCGTCCAAAGCTTCTCTGTATGTGTCCCAGCGGGTCACAGCACAGAATTGTCGCACAGCAGTGTGAAATCCGGTGATGTTGGTGAAGGTCGGAAAGTGGTCACTGCCCATCCTGTCTGGGGCCGTTGTTGACGACACGACAAGGTCTGTAGAATGGATCACGAGGTGTATGGCACTCCATGAATCTGGTGGTCTGAAGGAAGTTGGTTTGCCATCGTTCGCGATACACAAGTCAGCAGCATCCGCGGCTGTGACAAGTTCCTTGCCTCGGGAATCTGCAGTCTTATCTCCCCAAAGCGAATGATGTGCGTTAAAGTCGCCACAGATTATTATAGGAGAGGGGCAACGAATGCAAAGGTCCTTTATGAACGCCTCCATGGAGACCTTCCTGCGCGGACTTATATACACCGACACCACACTGAGTTTTCGTTTTCCTAGGCACACTTGCACAGCGGCGACTTCCAAGAAGGTAGAACAATGGTCTTGCACTGGTAAGGTGATGTGAGGTATTTCTCGCCTGATGTATATCATCGCACTTCCATTTGCAAATGATAGTATACTCGGATTTCCATGTCTGATGTACCCTGGGATCGTCCTTCCATTTGGGAGACCGGCCTCCGAGAGGGCTAGAATTGGTATAGGTATGTCTCGAAGGAAAATGGTGAGTTCAGATAGACGCTGTAGAATACCGGCGCAGTTCCATTGCATTATTAAGGGCACTTTTGGACGATGGAATGGACCAAGTGGGTGAGACATTGCCATTATGCTACTGAGTGTATGTGGAAGTAGAACAGAGTATTACTGACTCAAGAGCCAGCACTGCTTCCTGCATATCCTTCGTTGAACTAGTAGGCATCTTCGCGACGTGGGAACGTAGTGCCGTGAACAAAGCGCGTATCACATGCTGGCAGTTTTCCTGCTTACTGTTTCCAAGTGGTACTTGAGGTCGGTTTACTGCGGCCGCATAGGTGCGTTATTCGGACTCTTTTCGAACAGGTTTCTCAGCCGCTGTGACCGTTTGCGTTGGCTCAATAACTTCGTTTACCGGTGTGAGACGCGGGAAATGAGATGCGTACTCTGTTTCCAAACCAGTTAGTTGTGGCGCTCTGGACGTCTTCTTCGTGTTCGATGGTGCGCTTGCACTCTTTGGACCCAGAACAAACAACTTATTTCTGCGCTGAGCAGCTGTCCGCGCAGGACATCGACCGTAGCTAGCAGGATGGTCACCGCCGCAATTTGCACACACAAAGTTGTCTTTACTTGCACACGTCTTAAAGTCATGAGGTCCCCCACAGCGCTTGCACCTTTGTTCCCCACGACAGTACTTAGCGATATGTCCGAAGCGCTGACACTTAAAACAGCGTGGTGGTGTCTCCACGTAGTCGACAAGCTCGTGTCTGGTGAAACCAAGGTTGATCTTCTCCGGGCGTTCAGAATTTGGAGCAAATGTGAGAACCACCGAGTTAGTGCGCCTTGACTCCCATTCAGATGACGAGGTTTGGACCCGACGGATGATTCTTCTTGCATGGAATACTCCCTGAGGTCTCAGGTAGGTGAGCAGCTCCTCATCCGAGTACCATTTAGGGACTCCTCTAACAATGCACGTGTTTTTCATATAACTGTGTGGGACACGGGCAGATATGACTATGCCGCCGATATTCTTGGTCTCTAGAAGGACGTTGGCTTGTCCTTCTGTCTCTACATCTAATAGCAATGCTCCCTGTGCTGTGAAGTGGCTCTTCACTGGTGCTCCACCGAGAATCGTTTCAAGCTCAGAATACAGGACAATAGGGTTTACTTGCCTTGAATCTTCTCTTTCGGATGTTGCAGTGATTAACACTGGAATGCCCTCCGCCCTGTCTTTACGATGGCGCACAATTCGGAAACCACCCTCGTCCATGTCTAGGTCTGAAGGGTTCGCCACGTTGTCGTCCTCAATGATAGTTGACTCGTCTTCAGATTCACCAGTGTCTTGTCGCTTGCAGTCAGGCTGGCTTGTACAAACCAGCTGGCGTTTCTGACCCGGTGTCAGCCCTTGGGAGGTCATGGCGGGGTGCTCGTCGGTGCCAGCTTGGTTCCTTCTAGCACCTTGTGAGGCGGTGGGTGGCGCAGCACCCGTCGGTCTCCGATACGGAAGGTACCTTTTCGAGTCGACAGACGTCTTGAACCGTTCTGACCAGTAGTATTACCTGAAAATAACGAAAGTAGCGATAAATGTAGGCAGAGCTACTAAGACAGGCTACCAGCAGGTTCGTCGTCCCAGAACATTCTGGTATTAACAAACGTTATACATTCAGAATATACCATTAATAACATTACTATTGACATTAAACGAAGAAATTTTAATAACATTCGTTAAACACGCTGTGATCAGAAAATATTATGTTTTGTACTGCAACTTTAAATTTGTGAATTGTTCTAGAGTCTATACCTTCGTCAACAATGTTAGAGTACGTATTACATAAATAAATCGTTTTATATTTGATCGTTTGCGTGCCATATTTTGTCCTTGGTTTATTTATTACTATTGATGTGTGACGTAGGTTGTATCCTGTGTCTCTACTAAGGTAACGAGTTGAAAATAGTTCCCTGTTGCTGGAGATCTCTTCAAATAGCCGAAATCGGATCTTTGTTTTGTAAGAGTCTCTAATATTAGGAATGTTGTAGCGCATCATTAGTATAGAAGATCCTTTGTATTGTTTTGAGAAGTTCAGCAACCGAACAGCTCACCGTTGCAGTACTGCCAATTTTTCCATATCTGTTTTATTACCGTTTCTCTATACTAAGAGGCAGTAGCTAAGATGCGAGTGCACAAGCGAAAAGTACAATTGTATGAGAAGCCTGATAGGTACAAAGCATCGGATTCGTTGTAGCAAGCAAACAGATCGTGCAACCTTAGTGCGTACCTTATTTATGTGCTCTGTCCAGCTTAGGTTTCTGTGAAATGTAACACGCAGAAACAAATGGCTTGAGACATGTTCAAGTTGCGATCCAGAATAAAAAAGTTTTGCGTCGTAATCTGTTTGCTTATTCTTGAAATAAAAAACTAAATTTCGTTTTTTTTGCATTTAAGTCAAGTTTATTTAGATAGAGCCACTCGCTAAGTTCTTGTAACCACTGGGTTGCGTTAACTTCTAGTTCGTGAAGGTCTGCTCTGGAAAAAAGCCATTACTGTTATTAGCGTACAGTATGATTTCCTCTGTCAGTTGAATGTTAATTAGGTCATTTATATAAAAAATAAATCATAACGGCCCTAAAATGGAGCCTTGTGGTACCCCATATTTATGGATGCTCTTTTCAGAACTGTACCCTTTCAAGGAAGTATACTGAAATCTAGATTCAAGGTAGCTATGCATAAGTTCCAATGCTATGCTTCTAATGCCATATACTTGGAGTTTCTCTAGTAATATGTTATGTTTTATGCTATCAAAAGCCTTGCGAAAGTCTAGGAATATACCAATGGTAAAGTTTTTTTCTTCGATGTTATTTATAATTGTATCTCTGACTCTTAATAATGCCATTTCGGTCGATTTATTCTTCTGAAAACCATATTGCTTATCCGAGATAACGCCTTTATCAAGAAAAGAACTATTTAGACGGTTATATATAGTAAGTTCAGCCACTTTGTAAAATACGGGCAATACCGAAATTGGTCTATAATTATTCAAGTCATTGTGTTTTCCACCATTAAAGATTACAGCGACACGAGCTATTTTCATTCTCCTAGGAAAAATTTCACTGGATAATATACTGTTACAAATGTGTACGATGAGACTACAGATTATGTGAGCAACTGCTTTAATAGGCTGGGCTTAATGCCATCCTCGCCAGCAGCTGATTTGTTACTCAAGCAATTAAGAACAGAAAAAATCTCAGTTTCAGACATAGGCGTAAGAAATATAGTGTCGTTGACGCGATGTTTTATATAAGTTCGAATATTACGTTCAGTGCAAAAAGCAGATGTGGAAGTTGAAGTACCGACACTAACAAAATGATTATTAAATAAAGGAACTGCATCGTTACCACAGTACTTGTCTCCATTTACAACAATTTCGTGTGGCACATTCGGTGAAGAGGACCCTATTAGTTCGCGGTATATGTTCCACGTTTTATGACCATGACTCATAGAGGCTTCAAATCGATGCGCGTAATATAGCAATTTAGCTTTCTTGAGATGACTGCTCAGCTTGTTTCTAACTTGTTTGAACTCTTTAAGCACGTCAGGGTCGCGAGTCTAAGAAATTATTGAATAATTTGTCTTTGTGTTGTATGCTCTTGTATAGTTGTTGATTTACCCATTCCTTTCTAGCTTTTTTATGCTTGACCACAGGGATGGAAGGAAATGCTATATTGTATATTTGTTTCACTTTGGACAGAAGTGCATCGTATGAGGCTGTAGGATTTTCTTCAGCATGAACATCAGACCAATTTACACTGGAAAGTAAAGTTTGAAATACCCCTGTAGTGTGATTATTTATGACCCGCTTGACGTACTGCTTGTTATCTGTGCGCCCACGAAATGGCAATGCAGCAAAAAACGGCACATAATCACTTATGCCCGAACTGAGCACTCCAGAACATGTCTCATCTTTTGCAATAGAAGTAAAACATAAATCAATCAATGTTTTTGATTTCAAAGTTATCCGCGTAGGAAGTTCAATAAGGTTTTCACAGCCATTTGCTAGGATCCTGTCATTATTTTCTGAGACTAAGTCGACGTTGAAGTCACCAACAATTACCGATTGTAATTTCTTCGTGCTAGCAAGTTCAAGTACCGAGTCCATATAATGAAGCAGTTTGGTTAGAGCACCTTGAGGCGGGCGGTAGACAGCAACAATCATAATATTTCGAGAAACTACTGCAACACATTCAAAATGATCAGTCACACATGTAAATTTTTAGATACGGGACCTATTCCTGAGCCTCCTTCGAGTTCACCAGAACACATCGAATCGCGTCACCGCTAATTAAGGGGCGCACAAGCACATCCACCACGTTCCTGAGGCGCGGCACGTGCAAACAAGTTGCCGTCACCCACCTCGTGCGCCGCATGTGGAGCTGTTGTCCCACTGCTTTACTCTTCCCGAAAGTGTAGCGGAAGCCTGGCACTGTTCCAGCTAACTTGGGTCCCGAGGAAAACTGCGTTGCAGCTCTGAAAGTTCGCTCGAAGACAACCCGTCTCCCCCCCATCCGCCTATTGTGACGGCGCTTGCGAGCCGCGAGGCAACGACGGCCGTAATGCACCGTGAAGCCCTGGGAGCTATTCCCCCCCGTCCGCCTTTGGGACGGTAGTTGCCGACCGGAAAGGCAATACCACAGACAAATAAACCCTCGGACAATTGGAGCCCAAGGAGTGACCCTCTGAGCCGAATGTGACGTACACTCGCACGGGCGCCTACCATTGACCTAAAGATGACGCCACCTGAGCGGGCTCACCGATCGGCCGAACGTGACGGGACTTCGAGACACCGAAGGGGATAAGAGCCAGAGGCCGGGAGCAGCAGGGGAGCATTCCTTTATCTCTTTCGAGCTTCTTGCCATGGGCCGCAGCGTCCGAGTTGCTGCCGGCCCGTAATGACTTTATGACTTAATTTCTTTGTACTCTCACTGTAAATAAACCTCCAGTTTTCATAACAAAGTCCTCCTCAACCTCGGCCAACTCCCGCACCCAACGATCAAGGTCCAACAACTGGATGTCAGCGCTGGGATCGTCCTACAACTCCAACAACTGGTGGCAGCGCTACGGATGAACCTCCGTCCAGAGAAATCCCAAGGAACTGGGAACAGCGAAGAAGAAAGAGCCTTCGACCCAGAGAGTCCTGAGGAACTGGGAAAAGCGAAGAAGAGCAAGCTTTCGACCCAGAGGGTCCTGAGTAATCCGGAACAGCGGACCGATGAGCCTGTGGGATGTCGTGTCTCCCGAAGGACGAATCCCAACATAAAAATGTAACGACTCTCTATTCGACTAACGATGGCAGTGGACGGGCATACCAACGCTACGTTCATCTCAGTAGCGGGAGGTAGAAAGCGGTCCTTCTCAGCCGGGCAGCCTGTTTTATAGCCACCGTAGGTGACGCATACCTCGGGTGACGCGGCGGTGGGGCTGTTTTATCGGCCACGCAGTGCAGCGTGCAGCTGTGTTATGCTGGGCCGGATGATAAGAAAGCGGAGGGTGCGCAGAAATATGCGCGCAGTGTGTCACCACATCACCCCCCGCGGAGTGGTGAGCCCTCAGGGCTTGTAAAAATCTGGGCAGCGTACCCGACGCCCACTGCGTGTACTGACAGAAGCAGGCTGCAATGTCGGCGGTCGTGGATGGACGTCTGTGGGTGCACTGGTATTTCCTGGTTCGGCGGAATCGTTGTAGGCCGGCTTCAGCCGGTCGATAGAGACGCGGACGGCGTTCCCGTTAATGCGCACGGGGAAGGTTTTGTCGTCGCGACGGAGAACTGGGTAGGGTCCGCTGTAAGTTGGCTGTAAAGGCCGGCGGACGGTGTCGTCGCAGAGAAAAGTGTGCGAACACGTTGCCAGATCCTTGAGGACGATGGAGGCGGTCTTACAGTGGTGAGCTGCAGGTGACGGGCGGATGGCAGCGATGGTGCGCCGGAGCCGGGCGATGAAACCGGTGGGATTTGACGTCGCGGTGTTGGATGGCGGTGCAGCAAGAAATTCGCCTGGGAGACGGAGGGGTTTCCCGTAGACGAGCTCTGCGGGTGTAGCCTGAATGCCGGGCTTGAAGGTGGCGCGAAGACCTAGGATGACGGCTGGGATGGCTTCAGGCCACGTTGAGTCCGGGTGGCACATGATGGTTGCTTTGAACTGTCGGTGGAAATGCTCGATCATCCCGTTGGCGCATGAGTGGGAGCTGGTGGTCCGCGAGTGTTCGAACCCGGTGGTCAGCCCGAGCAGCCGGAAAAGGTGCGATTCGAGCTGTCGTCCTTGGTCGGTTGTGACGCGGCGAGGGGGCCCGAAGCGGGCAATGCAGCCGGCGAAGAAGGCCGAGGCGACGTCTTCCGCAGTGATTCCCTCGAGGGGCCATGCCTCAGGCCATCGAGTGTAGCGATCGATGGCGGTGAGGTAGTAGCGATAGCGTCCAGCTGTAGGCAAGGGCCCTATTATATCAAGGCGGACGTGTTGAAACCGACCAGAGGTCTGGGGGAATGCGCCGAGTGGTGAAGTGACACGCCTGGTGACTTTAGCGCGCTGGCATTGAATGCAGGAGCGCACCCAGGTGCGGCAATCCCGCTGCATAGAGGGCCAGTTATAGCGGTCGGCCACGAGGCGTGTAGACGCCCGTATGCCGCGATGGCTGAGATTATGTGGCTGGTTGAAGAGGCCACGGCGATGGGAAAGGGGCACGTAAGGCCTGCTTCGTGCTGTTGATATGCCGCAGTAGATAGTCGTTGTCGATTCAGGTATGGGTACTTGCTGCAGCTGTAGTGAGGACCCGCCCTTAAGAAGCTCCTGCAGTTCGGCGTCCGTAGTCTGAGCCTCGGCGAGAACATCAGCTGTTATCTGCGAAGGGCTAATAGCTGCCACACGTGAAAGCGCGTCGGCGACCATGTTGTCCTTCCCGCTGACATGTTGGATGTCGGTGGTTCTGCTGGACCCGTGGGAGTTTGTCGTGGATTTGAGAGAAGGCGTAGGTCAGAGGTTTATGGTCGGTGTAGATGGTGCAGTGCTGTGCTTCGAGAATGTGGCGAAAGGGCTGAACTGCTTCGTATATCACCAGAAGTTCTCTGTAGTAAGCTGGCGAAATCGATGGGGCGGGGGTCGTGGTTTCGTCGGTGGGACTGGCCACAGAAGGGGTCGTTTTGTGAGCTGAGAGTTTCTTGGAGAAGAACGCCAAGGGATGCCAGGTGTTGTCTACGCGCTGCATAAGGGCGGCGCCGACGGCGATGCCAGAGGCGTCTGTGAAGAGCCCCAAAGGAGCGTCTGGCACAGGATGGGAGAGAAGTGTGGTGGTGCAGAGAGCAGCTTTGCATTTTTCGAAAAGTTGCGTTAAAGCCGGTGTCCACGTGACGGCTTGGTTTCCTCGTAGACAAGCCAAGGCAACATGGAGGGGAGCCTGGTAGTCGGCTGCGTGTGGCAAGAAACGCCTGTAAAAGTTCAGCATGCCGAGGAAACGGCGAAGGTCTTTAGCGGTGGCTGGTTGAGTGTAATTTTGCATGTCTGAGATGCGTTGAGGTAAGGGTCGAGTTCCCTCTGATGAAACTTCATGGCCGAGGAATTTGACGACTGAAGCGCCGAGCGTGCTCTTTGGGACATTGACGAGTAGGCCATGGTCATCGAGGCGTTGGAAAAGCAGACGAAGGTACCTGTGGTGTTCGTCGGTGTTGCGGGAAAAGACCAATATGTCGTCGAGATAGACGAAGCAGAAGTCGAGGCCGCGGACGACTTCGTCGATGAAGCGTTGAAAGGTTTGTCCAGCGTTCCTCAGGCCAAAGCTCATGAAGGGAAACTCGAACAAGCCGAAAGGAGTAATGATTGCAGTTTTCGGGACGTCGTCCGGATTGACGGGTATCTGCGTGTAGGCCTTGACCAAGTCTACCACGGAGAAAACGTGGCGGCCAGAAATGCAATGGGCGAAGTCCTGTATATGGTGAACGGGGTACCTGTCCGGAATTGTGCGGGCGTTGAGGGCACGGTAGTCCCCACAGGGCCGCCAGCCTTCGGTCTTCTTAGGACTAGGTGAAGTGTTGAGGCCCATGGGCCGTTGGAGGGGCGGGCAATTCCCTCCCGGAGCATGGCTTCGAACTCTGATTTGGCTATGCGCATGCGGTCCGGGCAAGGCGACGGGCGCGACAGAAAACCGGGGGGCGTGGGGTGGTCCGGATGTAGTGCACAGTGGTGTGCTGCACATCACGTGGCAACCCGCTGGGGCGCGTCAAACCGGGAAATTCGGCGAGGATGGCGTGGTACGGTGAATTATGTTCGACACTGAGTACTTTGATGCTTGACTGGTGGGTAGTCGTTCGCTGTCCTGGCGCAGAATATCCCGTTGTCGCGTCGATGAGACGGTCGGGGCGGCAGTCCGGGAGGAGGTTGTAATGCGCCAAAAAGTCTGAGCCTATGATTGGCTCGGTGATGTCGGCGATGACAAAATTCCAATGAAGGTCACGGCTTAGGTTTCTAAGCTGGACGTGCAGGAGGAGCGAGCGGTAGGTTTTGATTGTGAAGCGGTTTGCCGCGCTGAGCTCGAAAGACGTAGAAGGACGGGGACCCTGAAGATGGGCTCGCGGGTAGCAGCAAATGTCGGAACCGCTGTCGACAAGGAACCGCTGTTTTGTAATTTCGACGGTGACCAAGATGCGACGGCCTCCAGGTTGGCAGCTCGCAGCCGAGGCTACGAGCTGCCGTTGGCGTTTCCCTGATTTCTAGCAGAGCAGGGTGGTCGACATTGTCGTGCTCATTCCCCGAAGCGTCGATGGTAGCACCGGTCGTCGTCACCAGGCTGCTGCGACGGGGTAGTGTTCTGGCCACGGCTTTGTGAGTGGCGCGTCGGCAAGTGTTGATCCAGGCGTCGTTGAATGGAGGTGAGCTGTCGGTTGATATAGTCGATACGGCGCGCAAGCTCTATGGTGTTCAGCGGTGCGGCGACAGCCTGGACGGTGGGCGACAACGGAGGCAAAGAGACCTCGATGACGCGATCAGCGATCCCGGCAAGTTGGTCGAGAGGCAGCGTAAGCTGAGCCTGCAGAATTTCCTGGACCCGCGGCGGAAGTCGTTGAAGCCAAAGAGTTCGCAGTAAGGAATCCTGGACTTCCATGTTGCCCGCGATAGCACGCATGTGGCGGAGGAGCTGCGAAGGCTTGCGCTCGGCAAGCTCTGCGGACTGAAGTTGTCGCACCTTCTGGTCTTCTGAGAGTAGGCGGCGAATGAGTTCAGTCTTGAGGTGTTCGCAAAGGTCGGCCGTTGGTGGGTTTGCAAGAATATCCCGGACCTCATTGGCGTAGCGTGCATCGAGGTGGGCGACGACATAATCCTAGCGGGTTCGGTCTTGCGTGATGTATGCGAGGGAGAACTGCGCCTCGACTTACTGGGCCGCGAACCATACCTCGGGCGAGCCGGCCCAAACCGGCGGAAATTTGACAGCGATACGCCAGACGCCGTGCGTGGCAGCGTGCGGGATGCCATCTGCCGGGGTTCTGACGTCCTCGGCGGAGCCGGCAGGATGCCGCTGCACAGAACCATTGAGTTGGATGTGCCGTTCCTGAAGCTGTTGCTCTTGCTTCTGGATCACCTCTTGATGCGTGTGAAGCTGTCTGTTGAGAAGCTGCAGCTGTCGTTGAAAGGCGATGCGCTCTTGTTCTCTGTCCGGGTCACCAGATCTGGGATGTCGTGTCTGCCGAAGGACGAATCCCAACATAAAAACGTAACGACACTTTATGCGACTATAGATGGCAGCGGATGGGCATACCAACTGTACGTTCGTCTCAGTAGCGGAAGGTAGAAAGCAGTCCTTCTCAGCCGGGCAGCCTGTTTTTATAGCCACCGTCGGTGACGCATACCTCGGGTGACGTGGTGGTGGCGCTATGTTTTATCGGCCACGCAGTCCAGCGTGCAGCTGTGTTATGCTGGGCCTGATGATAAGAAGGCCGAGGGTGCGCAGAAATATGCGCGGAGTGTGTCGCCACAAACCAGATGGCAGGGTGCTGCAACCGTGAGTGAGCGCGTGGTTTTTTTCCTTTTGATTCGCCAGACTTGAAATGTTGTGTGTTTGTTTTGATAGTTCTAGGAATCGGGAATTTGTTGTATATTGTGTGTTTGCACAAGTTAATTAAGGAAAGAAGTTCTAACCACCAGTTGGGGTAGCTGCCATGGATCTTAGAAGGTTCACGAGGTTAGACTTGTTATTAGTGTGCGACGATTTGGGAGTTGAGGCGGACGAACAGATGAAAAAGCCAGCTATCATAAAGGCGATTCAAGATAGTGGCAATGATGATAAAAGCATTGAGTTTGCTTGGGAGGTGATACAAGAACCACGGGAGCGTGAGCGTCGTGAACGTAAGCGTGAGAGTCACGAACGTAAGCAAAAGCATGAGAAAGAGAAGGCAGCATTGGAAAAACAGACACAATATTTTGAGCAGTTAAAGGCGCAAGGACAACGGCTGTCCGAAAATTCTGTTGGTGGTACAGAGCAAACAAATTAGGACGTATCTGGCGGATTTTCGCCAAAAGCCGACGAGAAGAGTAGTGCCTGTGAGATTGGCTGCACATTCATAGGTGAACGGAAAGGACTAGCCGCTAACGATGCCTTAGTGGCAACAGAGGCGGGTAAAGGCCGTAGTGAAAGCGACGAGGTGCTGTGCCAACAGAGCACTGTAGAGACAGCTAGGCCAGCTCTGAATGAATTGGCACAGTCACCACGCGTGTGCGTCGCATGTAATGTTAACGAGGTAGTTAACGAAGCACAAAGTAGTGCTGACCCAACAGACGCGAGTACCCATGTCAGGTCAGATCTGCGTGCCGAAGCGCAGTGCCAGCTGGACGATGCAGTTGAGGGCAGGTCGCAGAATTGCGAGCTGCGTAGCTCAAGGGAAAACAACTGCATTCTTCAGGGATCGGTGCAGCTCTCCGCCGGTCTGGGTAGCCAAGAGAGAGTTGATTTAAAGGAAATTCACTCAGACTGTGCGGTTAGGAGACCGATCCGGGCCGACGAGATGTGTACCGGCCAGCACGAGGCGCCAGAGGACGGCATGATAGGGAATTTCAAGAGAAAGCGCCGCAGAAAGAAGCACCGTAAAGATCGGAATGCGGTGGCTAATGCAGCGAAGCCAAAGACGGCGACATGCGCAAAAAGGCAGGGCGTGAAGAAAAGCAAGGCGCGATCGTTGTTCACATGTGTACACCAAACACGTTCGAGCATCCGGTCAAAAAGAGACCGAGAGGCATGTTCTGCACGGACGCGGACAAATGGCACGGGGCAGTTATGTTCCTCGTCGTTCCGTCGTTCTTTTCGGAGTGCAGCATGTAGTGCGAAGGAGCGCAATGTGGCAAGACGAGACGAGGTGCTAGGGAGTCGCGACGCGGTCAGTCGAGTTAGTGAGGAAAGCGTGGCGCCAGGGCGCAAATTGGCAGCAGACTGTAACGTCTTGGAGGAGCTGATAGTGAGTCAGCTGTTTTGTAGTTCCGCGATAGCCGGAATAGCTTTCGAACCGCGAGCACCTCGAGTACGGCTCAAAAGTATGAGTCAGTTTTAAGCATTTGAAACGGGAGGCCAAGAGAGCTTCCGTAGAAGGAAAGCGTGTTATATTTTTTCAGTAAGTGCGTAATTTGCACTGAGAAGAGCTCTTAGTTCCATTAGCGCCTGTCCTGTGCGGACGGAAGGAAGCAGATTTTTGACTGGGTTGCTCGTGTGTGTTAAGGGCAGCCGTATTCTGACTTCTCTAATAAGCGTGCGTGGAACGAGTTATTAAAAAACGCATTTTTAAAGGGTTCTGCGGAGTGCATAAGTTACGCAAATTAGGTTCTTTTTTAGGTTACGTGTCCTGTAGGGACTAAGGGAAGAAACGTGAGTAAGCGTAATGAAAGGTTTGCCTACGACGCAAGTATGCGTTCTGAATAGTGACCACAAGGCTAGCGCGCTTGTGATTACGTACTTGTGGAGTTGACCAGACTGTTCAGTGGCACCAATACGTGCGATAAGTACGCCACTGCGTTAGGGTAAGAACATGCTGTTCGTGAAGTTAGGTCGCTTAAGTTATGTTCGGCTGTTTTCATTTTCTCCCCTTTGATTTGCAACGGCAATAAGACTCTGGTCTTGTCGGCATTCAAGGAGATATGGACAGCAGTTACTAAGGTGGTTGGAACTGCTTTGTCGAAATTGGCGAAAGAAAAGATCAGGATTTATTTTGACTTAGTAATAGCCTGGCGCGTCAAGGGTGAAGAGCCTGCGCTTAAACGTGGTGCAGCGCTATGTTGTTTTGTTTGTTTCACGTGTGTTCTACACGGCCCAGGATCCCAAAGTTCATCACACGAGGCTCGACACCAGTACCCTACATGTTCTTTCAGCGTTCCTCATGGCCAGCGAATTCATTTCACCGGCCATTCCGAACTTCCGTGGCGAGGAGGAGCTGTTAGATACGGGACCTTTTCCTGAGCCTCCTTCGAGTTCACCTGACAACATCGAATCGCGTCACCGCCAACTAAGGAGCGCAGAAGCACATCCACCACGTTCCCGAGGCGCGGCACGTGCAAACAAGTTGGCGTCCCCCACCTCGTGCGCCAAATGTGGAGCTGTTGTCCCACTACTTGAATATTCCCGAAAGTGTAGCGAGAGCCTGGCACTGTTCCAGCTAACGTGGGTGCCGAGAAAAGCTGCTTTGCAGCTCTGTAAGTTCGCTCGAAGACAACCCGTCTTCCCCCCATCCGCCTATTGTGACGGCGCTTGCAAGCCGCGAGGCAACGACGGCCGTAATGCACCGTGAAGTCCTGCGAGCAATCTCCCCCCTCCGCCTTTGCGATGGTAGTTGCAGACCGGGAAGGCAATACTGCAGACAAATAATCCCTCGGACAAATGGAGCCCAAGGAGTGACCCTCTGAGCCGAACATGACGAACACTCGCACGGGCGCCTACCATTGGCCGAAAATGACGACCCCTGAGCGGGCTCTCCGATTGGCCGAAAATGACGCCACCTGAGCGGGCTCGCCGATTGGCCGAACGTGACGTGACTTCGAGATACCGAAGCGGTTAAGAGCCAGGGACCGGGAGCAGCAGGGGAGCATTCCTTCATTCATCTCTTTAGAGCTTCTTGCCACATGCCGCAGCGTCCGAGTTGCTCCCGGCCCGTAATGACTTTGTGACTGTTAATTTCTTTGTACTCTCACTGTAAATAATATAAATAAGCCTCCAGTTTTCATCTCAAAGTCCTCCTCAACTTCGGCCAACTCCCGCACTCAACGGCAAGGTCCAAAATCTGGGGGACAGCAATTGGGATTGTCCTCCAGATCCAACAAAATTCATCCAAGATTTCGCAACAATGACATTCCCGAATATAAAGAGATACGCCACCACCTCGTTTAATTGAACGATAAATTGAAACGTGCTTGTAGCCCAGGAAATGTATGACGTCATACTTGCTCGCATACCAAGTTTCCGAAAAAGCTAAGAAACGAAAACAGCAGCTCAGCTGAGATAGGTATGTCTCAATATCAACCTGTTTGTTTCTTAAACTTTGTGCATTCATATGAAACAGTTGAAACCCGTTTTCATGGAAGCAAGTATTTTTCGTTACTAAACTGTTGAAGGACGTAACACTGTGATAAGGTTCCATGTTTGTGGTAGTTTGTGGTCTTTGAGCCTTAGACGATTTTGCTTAGATCGCTGTCTATGGCGAGCCTTATCGCTCGAGCATTCGGCTGCTTGCGTACAAAGAATGTGAACTCCCTGTGAACTCCAAACGAATTGATAGTTCAATTCTCTCGCCTTGTTTTTTGCAAGCCAAAGCAACCGCTTGTTTGTTGCACTCAAGTTATCAAAAAATTTAATGCCCTGCGTTTTGTTCCTGACAGTGACAGTGACAAAAACTTTATTAGAGTGTACTGAGGAACTCGATTGGGGGGAACCGAAGGCTCCCCGATCAAGTTGGTGGCTCCGCCCACGACGCGACAGGGAGGGGAGGATTTTTTGCTTTTCGAACCATGTAGTCTTCAGTGTTCTGCTAGCAAAGCGGACAAGAACGACAGGATCCCTGTTTTCTTTTGCGCGTAGACGGTGCATTCCGTCAATGTCTTTTTCAGATAGTGGCGGCAGGTCAAGCTGTGTAGCAATCCTATTTATTTCAGTTAACAGATTCTCGCCATCTTGTTAAGGCAAGCCATGCATTTCTATGTTCTGTTTTCTCCTGTACTGCTTAGAGCGTTTATTTCTTCCTTTAACTTTGAAATCACTGTTGTGTCTTGCGACTGCTCAACGGTTTCCATTCGGTGGCGCAATTCACTGATACCATGTTCCTGCCGATTTATAGCGTCTTTTAAGTTATCGTAAGTATCAGACAAATGTTGTAGTGACCTTTCTATACTCTGCACAGTGTCTTGTAAGCCTATCAACTTATCTAATTTTGCTTCTAGGGTTTGCATGTGTGACAGTTTTTTGTTTATTTCAGCAAGATCAGTTTGAAGGCTCGTAGATTGGCCCGCAGTGTCGGTGTTCACTACTGCAAGTTTACATGTAGGGCATCTAAGTGACTTCTTCGTGGCATCTTTCATCATCCTAAAGGACCTAACAGTGATGCCGCTACATTTTCCGACGTGAAAGTGACCAGTGCACTCAGCACATTTTATGATGACATCATCATGACTAAACGCGAAGTGACAGAACGAACATACCTCTGCAGTCATTATTGCTCGAGGGCAAAACTGTACATGTGACAATAGTCAAAACAGCATTCAAAGCAGCAGCAACAGCAGCGGAAGTGGCAGAAAAAAAAATTGAATACAATACAATATTTCAAACAAGTTCAACTAAGCTGCAAAATTTTGAGTTGTGATTTTAGACGTGATTCCGTCAACCACGCCAACCGCCACTGCTGCTGCCCAAAGAAGGAATGCGTTGGCGGAGCGTCGCTCCTTATGTAGTATCTGGCAGTGGCGAGGGTCACGTGTCCCAGCGATCCGTACTAAAGGCAGCTTTTTCTTCAGATGAAACCTTGTTGTACAGCGTCCAACTTGAAGGGATGATCACACTGCAAAAATTTGAGTTGTAATTTTAGACGCGATTCCGTCAACCACGCCAACTGCCACTGCTACTGCCCTAAGAAGAAAATTGAAGCAAATATAAAGTAAACCGCTTGTACACTCAGTGGTCTTCTTCATTTTGTGCGACATATGTGGTTATAGCGACTCTTGCGTTATTCACTTTTTGTTCCGCAGCGTTCTTTTGCTTTTGAAACGCACTCAGGATAGCTTGCAGCAAGCTGGACATGAGTAACACTGAAAAACCAGCAGATGTTAATTGTAGCACCTATCATGCAAAGCTTCATACACTATGATGAGGGCGTAAATAAACGAGGGTGTTCCTCAAGGTACCTCGTAGCACATGTGACTAGTTTGGACCAACATGATCTATCGCATTTTTTTGATCACATGCTATACGTTCAGCAGGTGTGGCCATGGTTAAAGTGCAGTGTGAAGTCAAGAAAACGTATATATCTATGAGCAGCACCCTGATAAAGGAGAGGTTGGGAAAACTAATGGGAAACCTGTTGAAGATCTGGTTGACCCTGTTGCTGGCTTCAAACGGGCAAAGCGTGAAACAATAGAAGGAACACATCAGAAAGTTTTTACAGATAGACACCGTGCTAAGGTTCTCAGGCAGGTCTCGGTGATAACACGCCAACAGGATTTATTGCGCAGGCTGTGCAGGACCAACTACATATGCCTTCTGTTTGGACAAAGAACTGCTCATTGTAAGTGACGAGCATGGAGTGGACAAAAAACAGCAACTCCATTAATCCGCTTTCACTGGTATCAGCAGTGTTTTGTAAGTGTGCATCGCCATACTCCCCAATGCCTTCTTGGGTGACATCAGCGAGGACAAGCTTGAGGCAAGGGCTAATAGACGCCATTACGAGCTAGAAACGCATGCATGCATGGGGAGCACCCGCCGTGGTTGCTCAGTGGCTATGGTGTTAGGCTGCTGAGCACGGGGTCGCGGGATCGAATCCCGGCCACGGCGGCCGCATTTCGATGGGGGCGAAATGCGAAAACACCCGTGTACTTAGATTTAGGTGCACGTTAAAGAACCCCAGGTGGTCGAAATTTTCGGAGTCCTGCACTACGGCGTGCCTCATAATCAGAAAGTGGTTTTGGCGCGTAAAACCCCATAATTTAATTTAAATGCATGCATGCATGGGGAGCACATTGTGTCCAAAAAGTGAGCACTTCACAGGGGCGCTGGAGAAGAAACAGATCATTGACAGTGGGCAAAGACAAGCTTCTCTGCTACTAAACACCCAACGACATCTGAAACAATCCCTCTTAAAGAGGAAATCATCTTTGACCATCCATACAGAGGGAAGACAGGCAAGGCCCCTTCAGCAATGCTGCCAGCTTCAAAAGGCCCACTTCGCACATCCTGAATGATTCCTTCTTAGCCTTTGCTGGGTGAGAACATTCTACTGTCCAAACGTTGTCAGTTGTTTATTTATTTATTTACTTTATTTATTATTTAGTTATTATTATTATAATTACTTTATTATTATTATTTAGTAAATGACAAGAGCTGTGTTTCACAGGAAAAGAACTTACGGAAACCATGTTCACAGGGCTTGAAAAAGGAGTTTGATTCTAAAGACTCAGCAAACTGTGAATATATTATACGCTCGAGAATTTTACATGAAATGCTTGTTAGTGAGATAGACCTGTAACTGCTGGGTAAGTGTGTGTTGCCTGATTTGTGAACTGGAAGCACCTTTCCACCTTTCTTCCACCAGTCGTGTGGAAGAACAGACTGCTGTAATGACCGAGTGACAATGTGCTACAAGTTAACAGCAGAAAATACATAGGACACATCAAAATTTTTGAATTCAGGCAGTCTGGGCCGGCAGAGGAGGACGTTTTTTGATTGTTAATTAGGCAGATAACACTAACCCAGTCAATGGAGATTGAATCCATGGGCGAAAAACCAGAATTGCATATAAGCGGGAATCAATGTGGCATCGCGGTAAAATGGGAAGAAAACACATCATTAAATACCTTACAGCATTCTTCAGGAGAACAGGTTCATCATTGGGGTATGTTACTCGGATTATTTTGCTTGGAGTACTTTTGAAAGCACTGTTGGTTTGGCGGCAATACAGTTCAAAAGTGATTGCAACAAACCTCCCTTTCTAGTTTGTCTGGAGGCTCACGGTGTTTCCATGAAGCGACACCGTGAGACAAGCAAAGTGACTGGATGCCTCCAAGCGCTTGTTCGTTTATCACACTGTTCTGTTAGTAACAACCATGAGAGATGAAACCAACAGGCTCAAGTTTGGCACTCGCGCGGTTGCTGTGGAGGGCGCATAATAAAGATAAGCACAAAAACAGAAAAGACAAGCGAAAGGATAGAGCACCATTTAACACTTAGTACTGATGCAGCTCACCCCTTCCTTTTATTTTGTCTGGTTGAGCTATATTTTTTTACTATTGATACGCAAGAACTTCTCCTGTGTGCAGCTTACTGCAGAGAGCGTAGGTGATGTTCCCAAGCTCAATCAGTGTCTGCTTTTTATATTGTCACATGGTAGTGACGTTAAACAACACAGTAGCAATACTGTGAACGACAAAACTAACTTTTATTGGGCGAACCTGTGCCCACAAAACAGGCTACACTTATAGCACAACGATAGCGGCGAACACAGTCGGCGATCGTCGAAAATCTGATCAGTGGGTCAAGCGCGTCGGCTTTTATAGATCAGTCGTCGAATGTTCCAGAGTAACCGCTGGGACCCGCGTGTCTTCCACAAAGTTCTACATTATTCGCGTCGCGCATACATGCAATCAGATTACACAATTTGCGGTGAAAGACAGTGGACGGAACCATCGATAACACTCCAGAAACTTCTACATGCAGGCGCGTCCTGCGCTGTGCTATAACATTTGTTAGGCGGCGAGAAGTGGACGCCGGATAAAAATAAAGGAGTACACGTGTCATTACCTCCCTCTTAAAAAGAATCGTCCCGATGCTACAAATATAAGAGAGCAAAAACACAAAAGGACATTTATTAAAGAAAAATAACAAAACAACGAAAAGAAACAAAGTCCAAAGGTCAGTTACGGGAAGTCCCAAAGTTCATTAACGTTGGTAGTACGGCTTGAGTTGCAAAACGTGGACTATTTCAGGTCGTGAGCGGCGCCGCTGTGATAGCAAAATGCCGTCTGGCACGACCTCATGGCTTGGGTGAGCCCTGCTGTAAACGCTGTTCCTCTGTCGGTGATGAGGTGCGCCAATACGTCGGATGATCTTGTACGGTCCGAAATAGCGACGCAATAGTTTCTCATTGAGTCCTCGTAGACGTATTGGGGTCCAAACCCAAACACGGTCACTAGGCTGGTACTCGACGAAGCGTCGTGGCAGGTTGTAGTGTCGGCAGTCGGTACGCTGCTGGTTCTTGATCCGTAGGTGGGTGAGTTGTCGGGCTTCTTCGGCGTGCTGGAGAAAGGTCGTGACGTCAAGATTCTCTTCGTCGGTGACGTGCGGCAGTATGGCGTCGAGCGTCGTCGTCGGGTTCCTGTCGTAAACCAGCTTCAACGGCGTGATCTGTGTTGTTTTTTGCAGCTCCGTGTTGCAAGCAAAGGTTACGTACGGCAGGACCGCGTCCCACATCTTGTGCTCAACGTCGACGTACATTGCTAACATGTTGGCGAGGGTCTTGTTCAGGCGCTCCGTGAGATCATTCGTCTGCGGGTGGTAGTCAGTTATCCTCCTCTGCCTTGTATGGCTGTACTGCACAATGGTAACAGGTCAGGTAACGGCAGATTTGTTGAAGGATGGCGGGCAGATTGTTCTAGAGAAACTGGCAACCCTGTATACGCAATGCCTCAGGACTTCGAGCGTACCGGAATCTTGCAAAAACGCTAATATAATCCTAATCCATAAGAAAGGGGACGCCAAAGACTTGAAAAATTATAGACCAATCAGTTTACTGTCCGTTGCCTACAAAGTATTTACTAAGGTAATTGCAAATAGAATCAGGAACACCTTAGACTTCCGTCAACCAAAGGACCAGGCAGGATTCCGTAAAGGCTACTAAACAATAGACCATATTCACACTATCAATGAGGTGATAGAAAAATGTGCGGAATATAACCAACCTTTATATATAGCTTTCATTGATTACGAGAAAGCGTTTGATTCAGTCGAAACCTCAGCAGTCATGGAGGCATTGCGGAATCAGGGTGTAGACGAGCCGTATGTAAAATACTGAAAGATATCTATAGCGGCTCGACAGCCACCGTAGTCCTCCATAAAGAAAGCAATAAAGTCCCAATAAAGAAATGCGTCAGGCAGGGAGATACGATCTCTCCGATGCTATTCACATCATGTTTACAGGAGGTATTCAGAGACCTGGATTGGGAAGAATTGGGGATAAGAGTTAATGGAGAATACCTTAGTAACTTGCGATTCGCTGATGTTATTGCCTTGCTTAGTAACTCAGGGGACCAACTGCAATGCATGCTCACTGACCTGGGGAGGCAAAGCCGAAGGGTGGGTCTAAAAATTAATCTGCAGAAAACTAAAGTAATGTTTAACAGTCTCGGAAGGGAGCAGCAGTTTACAATAGGTAGTGAGGCACTGGAAGTGGTAAAGGAATACATCTACTTAGGACAGGTAGTGACTGCGGATCCGGATCATGAGAGTGAAATAATCAGAAGAATAAGAATGGGCTGGGGTACGTTTGGCAGGCGTTCTCAGATCATGAACAGCAGGTTGCCATTATCCCTCAAGGGAAAAGTTTATAACAGCTGTGTCTTACCAGTACTCACGTACGGGGAAGAAACCTGGAGGATTACGAAAAGAGTTCTACTTAAATTGAGGACGACGCAACGAGCTATGGAAAGAAGAATGATGAAGAATGCTTACACATTTAGACATTTTTTGCAGCTAAGTATGTAGTAATGCAGACAATCTTTTCTTTCTTTCTTTGAAAATCTTGGTCACAAACCTGTCTCGCGTACTGTTGTTTAAATTGTGTCAGTGCCTATCGTATGCATGCTGGTTGATTCCACGAAAGATCAGCACGTGTCAAAAAGCCTATGTTTTAGATTTCATTGATTTCGCCAGTACTCACGTACGGAGCAGAAATCTGGAGGCTTACGAAAAGGGTTCTACTTAAATTGAGGACGACGCAACGAGCTATGGAAAGAAGAATGATAGTTGTAACGTTAAGGGATAAGAAAAGAGCAGATTGGGTGAGGGAACAAACGCGAGTTAATAATATCTTAGTTGAAATCAAGAAAAAGAAATGGGCATGGGCAGGACACGTAATGAGGAGGGAAGATAACCGATGGTCATTAAGAGTTACGGAATGGATTTCAAGGGAAGGAAAGCGTAGCAGAGGGCGGCAGAAAGTTAGGTGGGCGGATGAGATTAAGAAGTTTGCAGGGACAACATGGCCACAATTAGTACATGACTGGGGTAGTTGGAGAAGTATGGGAGAGGCCTTTGCCCTGCAGTGGGCATAACCAGGCTGATGATGATTATGACGACTGCAGAATGGCTTGGGTGAGCTCTGCTGTAAACGCTGTTCCTCTGTCGGTGATGAGGACTTCTGGGGCACCATGTCGCAGCAGAATGTTCTAGACGAAAAATTTCGCCACTTGGGCTGCGCTGCCTTTCTGTAGAGCTTTAGTTTCAGCGAAGCGGGTGAGATAGTCCGTCGCTATGACGATCCACTGATTTCCGGATGTTGACACCGGAAACAATCCCAACAAATCCTTCCCGATCTGCTGAAATGGTCGGCAAGGAGGTGGCATCGGCTTTAGTAATCCTGCTGGCTTTGTCGGTGGTGTCTTGCATCGCTCACAGTCTCGGCATTTCTTGACGTAACGGGCGACGTCGGCGGTTAGACGCGGCCAGTAATACCTTCCTTGTGTCCTCGATAGTGTTCGGGAGAATCCGAGGTGCCCAGCGGTTGGATCGTCATATGGGGCATACACTACTTCTGGACGCAGCGCTGACGGAACAACAAGAAGGTAGCTGGCGCGGACTGGTGAGAAGTTCTTTACTAGTAGGTTGTTTTGTTTTTAGTTTTGTTTTGTAATATGAACGATGACAATCCGCGCTTAAATGCCCTAGGTACTACGTCGGTGTTCCCTTCTAAATACTCGACGAGACCTTTTAGCTCCGGGTCTGCTCGTTGCTGTTTAGTGAAGTCTTCTGCGCTTATTATTCCGAGGAAGGCGTCGTCATCCTCGTCGTCTTCCGGCGGGGGATCGATGGGGGCGCGTGATAGGCAGTCGGCGTTTGAGTCCTTTCGTCCGGACGTTTAGATTACCGTGACATCATATTCTTGCAGTCTGAGGCTCCACCTCACCAGCCGTCCTGAAGGGTCCTTTAGTTGGCTAGCCAACCCAATGCGTGATGGTCGCTGATGACTTTGAATGGCCTGCCATATAGGTAAAGGCGGAATTTTGCTGTAGCCCAAATGATGGCGAGGCATTCCTTTTCACTCGTAGAATAATTGCTTTCCGCTTTTGACAGCTACCGGCTAGCATAAGATATCACCCGTTCATGTCCGTCTTTCTTCTGGACTGGCGTCAGTGTGGATTTCGGTATCGGCGTCTTCGTCGAAATGTGCAAGTACCGGTGGTGACTGCATGCGTCCTTTTAGTTCTTGAAATGCGTCGGCCCTCGGCGTTTGCCACTTGAAGTCGACATCAGATTTGGTTATATGTGTTAGCGGGTCAGCGATGCGTGAAAAGTCCTTGACAAAGCGCCTGTAGTAGGCACACATGCCAAGGAATCTACGCACTGCCTTCTTGTCGATGGACTGTGGGAACTTTGCGATGGCAGCTGTTTTCTGCGGGTGGGGGCGCACTCCGGTTTTGCTGATGACGTGGCCTAGGAACAGAAGCTCATCGTAAGTGAAGTGGCACTTTTCTGGCTTCAGAGTGAGCCCTGATGATTTGATGGCCTCTAGTACTGTCGCAAGCGACCTAAGGTGATCGTCTAAATTTCCGGCGAAGACGACGACGTCATCCAAGTAAACAAGACAGGTCTGCCACTTCAATCCTGCTAACACCGTGTCCATGACGCGCTGGAACGTTGCAGGCGCCGAGCACAGTCCGAATGGCATGCGCTTGAACTCGTAGAGGCCGTCTGGCGGGATGAAGGCAGTCATTTCCCGATCTCTCTCGTCGACTTCTATTTGCCAGTAGCCAGACTTGAGTTCCATCGACGAAAAATATTTAGCGTTGCAGAGCCGATCCAATGCGTCGTCTATCCGTGGAAGGGGGTATACGTCTTTCTTCGTGATCTTGTTCAGTCGAAGATAATCGACGCAGAAACGTAGCGTTTCGTCCTTTTTTTTCACCCGGACAACAGGAGATGTTCATGGGCTTTTCGACGGCTGGATGATGTCGTCGCGGAGCATTTCGTCGACTTGTTGCCTCATAGCTTCACGTTCTCGCGTCGGAACTCGGTTAGGGCTCCTGCGGAGTGGTCGAGCGCACTCTTCGGTTATTATGCGATGCTTTGCAACTGGTGTTTGTCGAATCTTCGATAAAGTCGAAAAGCAGTCCTTGTATCGTCGGAGAAGACTTCTGAGCTGTTGCTGCTTGCCCATGGGGAGACTTGGATTTACGTCGAAGTCTGGTTCGGGCACTATGGTCGGCGGGGTAGATGTGGCAGAATCTGAGAGGACGAAGGCATTGCTCGCTTCCACAATTTCCTCGATGTACGCAATTGTCGTGCCCTTGCTGATGTGCTTGAACTCTTGGCTGAAGTTGGTTAGCATCACTTCCGTTTTCCCTCCTTGGAATCGAGCGATCCCTCTTTCGACGCAAATTTCACGGTCTAGCAGTAGACGTTGGTCACCCTCGATGATGCCTTCTACGTCGGCAGGTGTTTTGGTACCGACGGAAAGGACAATGCTGGAGCGAGGCGGGATCCTGACTTGACTTTTGAGCACGCTTAAGGCATGGTGACAACGAGAGCCCTCCGGCGGTATCGCTTGATCTTCAGACAGGGTTATCGACTTCGACTTCAGGTCGATGACTGCGCCGTGTTGGTTTAGGAAGTCCATGCCGAGGATGAAGTCGCGTGAACATTGTTGGAGGATAACCAAGGTGGCAGGTTAAGTCCGGTCATGAACGGTAATTCTTGCCGTGCAGATTCCAGTCGGCGTAATCAGGTGTCCTCCAGGTGTCCACTCATGACGGAGTAATCGGCCCCTGTGTCGGCTAAGGCGGTGACTGTGTGGCCGTCGAGAAGCACGTCGAGGTCGGTGGTTCTTTGTCTTGCGTTACAGTTAGGTCTTGGCGTCGGATCACGGCTGTGTCGCGCTGACCTGTGGCTGGCATAGGACGTCGTCAGGTCGTCTTTCGTCGTCATATTCTTTGCTTTCACACTTCGTCGGGACGGCGGCGTGTCGTTATGTCGTCGAGGAAGTTTATTCGGCTTCTTCGTCGGCGGCGGAGGATCTTCGTGAGTTCGACAAACAGCAACCGCACCTCCATCGGTTGCTGCTTTTAGTTTCCCGGATATGGGCTTGGAGAGCGGCCCCGGGCTGGGCTGGTGTATGGTCGGCGCTGCGGCGACAGGTAGCGGCCTGGTGACTGCGATCGGGATGGTCGTCGAGAGTTGCACTGACAAGCGGCTAGGTAATCGGCGATGTCATGTGGGCGCTCCCCAAGCTGTGGACGCGGCGCGTTGACGGCGAACCCTCTCAGTCCCAAGTCACGGTATGGGCATCGGTGGTACACATGGCCGGCTTCTCCGCAGTGATAGCAGAGTGGGCGGTGGTCGGGGGCTGGCCAAATTTCCTTCTTCCTCGCGTAGGTGCGCTGGGTGACGGGTGGGCGTGCTAGCGACGGGGGCTGCGGACAACGGAATTGCAGCGTTACAGGGCCCTGGCGCGCTGGCGGAGGGGGGGCTTGACGGCGTGCGACGGCGGCGCAGTTCGTCGCTTCTGGCTGGGGCTGCGGTAATCGAGATTGCACCTCAGGAACCCCAAGCGATCACTGAACCTCATCTTTCACTATGTGGGCGATCAAGGCCACTTGAGGCTGCGACAAAGGCAGGACCTTGCGCAGTTCTTCTTGCACAATGGCCCTGATGGCCTCTTGAAGGTCGTCGGAACCCAGTCCTCGGATGGCGTACTGCAGCGTGAGCCCCTGGCGGTTATATTGCCGGGTACGCATCTCCAGAGTTTTCTCGATCGTCGATGCCTCTGCAGAAATCTCAGCTACAGTCTTCGGTGGGTTACGAATAAGTCCGGCGAAAAGTTCTTGCTTGACGCCCCGCATCAGGAAGCGGACTTTTTTCTCCTCTGACATTTCCAGGTCGGCGTGCCGGAAAAGACGGGCCATCTCCTCCGTGAAGATCGCGATCGTCTCATTTGACAGCTGCGCTCTGGTTTCTAGTAGAGCTTGGGCTGGCTCTTTTTGCACTAAACTTGTAAATGCTTGCAAGAAGCCGCTTCGGAACCGGTCCCACGTCGTTAAGGTGGCTTCTCGATTCTCGAACCACGTCCTGGCAGCGTCTTCTAATGCGAAGAAGACAGGTCGCAGTTTGTCGTCGCTGTTCCAGCTGTTAAATGCAGCGACCCTCTCATACGTCTCAAGCCAGGTTTCCGAGTCCTCGAATGTTGAACCGCGGAACGTCGGAGGCTCCCTGGGCTGCTGCAGCACGATGGGGGACGCTGGGGCTGCCATTGGAGTTGCCTTGGCCACAATCTTCTTGGTCTTCTCAGGTAGAAGTCCGTACTCCGGCGGCAGCTGTTGGAGACGGCGGCTTGCTCGATGGTCCGGGACTACGTTTGTGTTCGCTTTGCGGTCCGGGCTTGGATCACGGCTTGTCGGGGGCGTCCGCTACATGAACGAAAAGCACCTCCACGAGATGTCACGTGGTAGTGACGTTAAAGAACACAGTAGCAATACTGTGAACGACAAAACTAACTTCTATTGGGCGAACCTGTGCCCACAAAACAGGCTATACTTATAGCACAACGATAGCGGCGAACACAGTCGGCGATCGTCGAAAATCTGATCAGCGGGTCAAGCGCGTCGGCTTTTATAGATCAGTCGTCGAATGTTCCAGAGTAACCGCTGGGACCCGCGTGTCTTCCACAAAGTTCTGCACTATTCGCGTCGCGCATACATGCAATCAGATTACACAAGTTGCGGTGAAAGACAGTGGACGGAACCATGGATAACATTCCAGAAAATCTTTTACATGCAGGCGCGTCCTGCGCTGCGCGATAACATTTGTTAGGCGGTGAGAACGATATATAGGCGGTGTCAATATAGAGTATGTGCTGGGTCAAAGAGGCTTGAAACACGACAATGGAAGCTTTTAGTAGAAAAGGTGCCCAAAAGAAAAAAGATCATGAGCTGCAACTATCTTGGCAACATCTTGTCCCCTGAATAAGAATTCTGCTTCCATATGAATTTAAGTACTCCAGTTTAGAATAAAGTATCGGTGCACTTATGAACAACGAATCAATTCGCAAAGAGCATATGCAGTCCAGCGAAAAGCATGGGCATAAATCGACATTGTGCAAGTGAAAAACGTATTCCTTAATGGCAAATGTGCTTTAGTAAGCGTTTCTGCGATACGAATTTGTAACGTGGTGAAAAATATTACTGCGAAGAATTGCCATGCAGTGAAGCTGACTATGGGTGCAGATGCACTTGCAAATTATATCAGAATTGAAAACAATGAGCACATCACACCCCTGTATTCCGGTGTAACAAACTACAAAAAAGTTGCATAATTGGGCTTTTTAAAATTAGCTTTCTCGCAACACTGCGATGTCTCGCGGTGAAGCCTAAACGAAGTACTGCGGTGAAGCATATTAAAAGTGGAAAGCAGCCATTGTCATCGGCATAAGAAGTGTTCTTTAATTATACAGTCACGTACCCGCCGTCTCCTGTCACATTGTGCACACCGGGACGCCTATAAGAGGGCATATTATGCCGGGTGATAGCGGCCCCCTTCCACTTTTAGTATAATTCACCACATTACATTCGCAGGCTCCACCACATAGACAATGTACTGCGACAAAGCCGCGGTACATTTGTATTGAATGAATAAGCATAATGAATGATTTTACAACAGTACAGAAATAAACGCGCACCATGCATCAGCCTACTACAGGGAAGAGCGTTGCAACAAAGGTGGCTGATTCACACAGGCCGCGTAGACCACTTATCCGTCGTAAAGAGTATTATGTGTAATTCAAGATTTCATACATATACACAAATATGGTTATAGTTTTATGTTCGTACTCCCTTCATAAAATACTGCTAGAACTTCTACAATAGAAAGTATTTTAGAATATGCAAAAGCAAAGAACACAGACATATTGTCGCGTACACCCTGCCGAAGTATACACGCTGAATGGGGATGCAGGCGTTTGTACTTCACGAAACCTAACCGTTGACGCGCGATGCCGAGACGAACCTCGTTCTCTTCCTCTTCAGTCCCCTTGCTGTGCCACACCATGTGGCACTACCCCCTCTTCAAAAAAATGATAATAAAAGAATGAAAACATACATAGGCTTGACGTGAGAGCGCCGAGATGGCCTAGGACGAACACATAGGCCACAGTCACAATCACTGTGGTGTGCGATGTAGTCACAAGGCACTGAGGGACGAGCAACAACAAAAACTAACCTGAGCGGCTGAAAACGTCGAATTTTAGGGGCTATGACACGGTTTCAACCCCACAACATGCACAATCTCAGATCGCGGTTGTCGACGTCGGGGAGGCTGGCTTCCGTCTGGAAGGACTTCGTAATTCACGTCACTAATTCGCTGCAACACTTTGTAAGGTCCGAAGTAGCAACTCAACAGCTTCTCGGATAGTCTTTTTCGGCGCACGGGAGTCCAGACCAAAACTTGATCGCCAGGTTAGAACTCGACTTGTCGATGGCGGAGATTGTAACGTTGCGCATCGATGCTGTTGTTTCTTTATGTGCACTCGGGCAAGCTGACGGGCTTCTTCCACGTGCGGCACGAAGAGTTCGGCATCTTGGGCGAGATCGAGGTGATCGATGTTGTGGCATGGCAGCATTGCTTCTAACATAGTCTGCACTTCACGGCCGTAAACGAGGTAAAACGGCGTGAAGCGTGTTGTTTCTTGCGTAGCAGTATTATAGGCAAACGTTACGTATGGGAGTATTTCGTCCCACGTATTGTGCTGTACGTCTACGTACATAGACAGCATGTCAGTCATCGTTCTGTTCAGTCGTTCGGTCAAGCCATTTGTCTGGGGATAGGGAGTTGTCCTTCGATGGGTTGTGTAGCTGAGTTTAAAAACGTCTTCAATGAGCTGCGCTGTAAAGGCTTTGTCTAGGTCTGTGATGACGTGCGATGGGGCGCCATGTCGTAGGACGATGCTCTGTATGAAAAACTGGGCAACCTCGGAAGCTGTGCCTCGAGGCAACGCCTTTGTCTCAGCATACCTCGTTAAATAGTCTGTGGTGACGATTATCCACCTGTTGCCAGAAGATGACAGTGGAAACGGTCTCAGAAGATCCATGCCGACCTGGTCGAAAGGTTTGCCAGGTGGGTCAATCGGACTCAGCAATCCCGCAGGCTTCAGAGCTGGCGACTTTCGGCGCTGGCATTCACGGCAGGCTTGGACGTACCGCTTAACACACTCGGCAAGTTTCGGCCAGTAGTAGGTTTTGCGCACTCTATCAAGTGTTCGCGTAAAACCCAAATGGCCAGACGGAGGCTCGTCATGACAGGTGAATAAAACTTCAGCACGGAGGTCTGCTGGAACGACCAAAAGGTATGTCTTGTTGGTGGCAGCGGAGTTCTTCTTATACAAGACGCCATGTCGTAAACAAAAAGACGACAATCCTCGAGCGATGTGCCGGGGTATTGATGGGTTTCGTCCTTCCATATGTTCGAATATAGGTCGTAGTGAGTCGTCTGCGCGCTGCCGTGTGGACAAATCAGCAACGCTTACGGCCCCAAGGAAAACGCCGTCGTCCTCAATGTCTTGGTCGGTAGTGTCAATAGGAGCACGCGAGAGTGCGTCAGCGTCTTCGTGTATGCGGCCCGACTGGTACACGATGGTCACGTCGTACTCCTGCAAACGTAGACTCCACCGTGCCAGTCGTCCAGAAGGGTCCCGCAAATTTGCAAGCCAACATAACGAGTGATGATCGGTTACAACTTTGAATGGGCGGCCGTAGAGGTAAGGTCGAAATTTGGCCAGCGCCCATACGACGGCAAGACACTCTTTCTCCGTAGTGGTGTAGTTGGTCTCTGCACGCGATAGTGTGCGACGTGCGTAGGCAATCACTCTTTCAATACCTTCCTGCCGTTGTACAAGCACCGCACCAAGACCGACGTTACTGGCGTCTGTATGAACTTCCGTGCCCGCCTCCTCGTCAAAGTGGGCCAGAACTGGTGCGGACACCAGACGCTGTCGAAGCTCAGTGAAAGCAGTCTCTTGCTCTGAGGCCCAGACGAACGATACATCGTCGCTGGTGAGTCGATTCAGCGGCTCCGCCATCTTCGAAAAATTTTCGATGAAACGCCGGTAGTATGCGCAAAGGCCCAGGAAGCGTCGGACACCTTTCTTGTCGGTCGGTGTTGGAAACGTGGCTACAGCGGCAGTTTTCGCGGGATCGGGGCTAACGCCTTCCGCGCTGACCACATGTCACAGAAACATAAGCTCCTTGTAGCCGAAGTGACACTTCTGAGGCTTAAGGGGCTTCGAGGACTTGCCGCAGTCGTTTCAGGTGGTCGTCAAATGTCGCCGAAAAAACAGCCACGTCGTCGAAGTAGACGAGGCAGGTTTGCCACTTCAGACCAGCGAAAACGGTGTCCATCATTCGCTGGAAGGTTGCTGGTGCCGAACAGAGCCCGAAAGGAAGTACCCTGAATTCGTAAAGGCCATCTAGAGTGACGAAAGCAGTTTTTTCGCGGTCTGGTTCATCTACCTCAATTTGCCAGTAACGGCTCTTTAGATCGAGAGACGAAAAATACTTAGCTCGCCGCAACCTGTCTAAAGAGTCATCGATACGTGGGAGTGGGTACACGTCCTTCTTAGTGACATCGTTGAGGCGTCGACAATCAACACAGAAACGAAGCGTTCCGTCTTTTTTTTTTTGACCAGAACGACCGGAGACGACCACGGACTGTGCGAAGGCTGAATGACACCATCATCTAGCATCTCCTTGACTTGGCTTGAATCGCCTCACGTTCTTTCGGCGAGATACGATAAGGCTGTAGTTTGATGGGGCATGCGTCGGCGGATGTCGTTATTCGATGTTTCGTGATCGGCGTTTGGCTCACCTCAGTAGACCGAGCGAAGCACGCGCAGAATTCGTTCAGAAGTTCCTGCAGTGCGCTCTTTTGGTCGTCCGTAAGCTCGGAGTCTGCATCGATGTCTCTGAGTGAACCGTCGTCTGTGTCCACTTCAGAAGCAAAGCACTCGACGATGTCCGTTGATGGTTCGGCGTAGGCGACGGCAGTACCACGAAAAATGTGCCGATGCTCAAAGGTAAAGTTGGTAACGAGGACCGCTGTGTGGCTATTACGAAGTTCCACAAGACTTCGCGCTACACAAATACCTTGGGTCAGCAACATAGAAATGTTGCCTTCTACAATGGCTTCACCGTCGTGTAGCTCGTCGGACTTGACCGGAACCATAACACTTGCACGCGGCGGTATCGTGATGCTGTCGTCCAAAACGCGAAGTGCGCATCTCTGTCCAACGGCGTCGGTCTGTGTTGTTGCCCTTTGCGTCCAGAAAGTGATGCAGCGCTCGCGGAGGTCAATAATGGCGCCATATTCCCGTAGAAAGTCCATCCCAAGGATTAAATCGCGGGAACACTCGCGTAGAACCAGACAAGTGACGAGAAAAGCAGCACCGCGAATTTCTACTCTCGCCGTGCATAAGCCAAGTGGTGTGACGACGTGGCCACCTGCAGTGCGAACTGGTGCCCCGTTCCAGGGCAACGTAACTTTTTTCAGAACCCTCGCCAGTTTGCCACTAAGAATGGAGTAATCGGCGCCGGTATCCACAAGTGCACTCATTTTTCTGCCGTCGATCAACACAGGTATGTCCAGGGAAATCTTGTTGGCGGGAACTGGTTCTGGCGTCGTCATGTTTTCGTTCTGTGGTCGGCACGATACGAGGCCTTCAGTGCGTCGAGTATCAGCGGCCCCGCCTCGGAAGGTCACTGACGTCAGTTTTCCCGGCGTGGACTTGGTGATCGCCCTTGCGTCGTCCTCGAGGTGGTATCACTAGCAGGGAAATATCGCCGCGGTGATGGTGAGCGTGACTGCCGCTGCGATGTGCCCGGACTGCGCTGCTTCTCGATGAATTCTGCGATGTCGGGAGGCCTCTGGCCAAACCTAGGTCGAGGCGAATCGATGGAAAAACCCCGCAGGCCGAGTCGTCGATAGGGGCACTCCCGATACACATGACCAGCTTCGCCGCAGTGGTAGCACAGCGGTCGTCGGTCGGGTGCTCGCCAAACCACTGATTTCCTCGCGGGCCTTCGGCGGTCGTCGAAGTACGGTAGCGGAGTTGTCGGAGTGGCTTGCGCCGATTGCAACGCGACTGGCGACTAAACATGAGTAGGTGCGAAAGCTTGGGCAGGTCTCAGTAATGTTTCTGCGTAAGTCTTCCGCCGGGACTCACTTGGCAGAGGTGGCGCTTCACTGCTGGAAAGAGATGCCTGCAGTGCCTGCTGTACTTCGTTGCGTACGACGCTGGCGAGGGAGCTGACTGGCGGTGGCGACGTAGCGGGGTGCTTCTGCAGCTCGTCGTGAATCACTGAGCGAATCAGCTCGCAAAGCAAGGCGACGTCGCTCCCGAAGCCTACCGGCGTATTCGGAGTGCAGGCGGAATTTACTTGTCGGTTGTACATGTTCGACCGTTGCTGCAGCGTCTTCTCCATTGCGGTGGCTTCGGTGAGGAACTCCGCGACAGTCTTGGGCGTATTCCGAACAAGACCGCCAAAGAGCTGTTCCTTTACGCCTCTCATCAGATGACGCACCTTCTCTTCCGACATGCTCGGATCGGCACGCTGAAAGAGACGCGTCATGTCCTCCACGTACATTGTGACGCTCTCGTTGGGCTTTTGGACGCGTGACTGAAGGGCTCGCTCCGCTTTTTCCCGGCGATCGGGGCTGGAGTAAGTCTGCAGTAGCTTGCGCTGGAATTCAGGCCATGATGACAGGGCACTTTCGCGGTTCACAAACCACGTGCGAGCGCCATCCTGGAGGCTGAAGTAGACGTTTCTGAGTTTGGCGTTGTTGTCCCACTCGTTAAACGCTGCCACGCGCTCGAACTCCGCCAGCCAGTCTTCCACGTCTTCAAATATGTCGCCATGAAAAGCCGTCGGCACTTGGGGGTTCAGCAGCGTTAGGTAAGTCGGTGTCATCCTTTCCGTAGAAGTCGCAGTGGTCGTAGTCATCACTTTATCCTGGAGGTTTTCAAATTCTGGAGCGAGGCCTCGTATTCACCGGCTTGTGCGGTGAACTGGAGTCAACTGCAATTGTGCGAGGTTCTTGCTGCCCAGTGGGGTCTCCTGCATAAATTGGGTGTACCCAGCAAGCTCCACCAAATTGTCGCGTATACCCTGCCGAAGCATAGTGCCACACCATGTGGCACTATGCTTCGCTTTAAACTCGGTCGTCCTGCAAATGTCATCTAACGTGTAAGAACGTGAACAAGCTGTGTGTTAACATCGTAAACTTCATACTAGGCAAGGAACACAGCACAATGCCGTGACAGCCACTAATGAGACTTAAACAGAAGCACATGTCTGTGAACGTGCAACTGGAGCCCCTAAGCCGCTCTGCTCCTTCACCACCACCGCTGCACCACTGCACCACTCGTCTGAAGCACAGCACACAAACCACTCATTCAGCACTGAACAGTGCGCGGTTGACGCAGTTGTATTCACGTGACTGGTTGAGTGCAGCACATCCCTCGATGTCCGTTAAGCAAAGGCGGACACGGCGACGCCACATCGCAGTTCGCTGAACTGCGCTGCCGAGGCGCTAGGCCACTTCGACATTTCAGCAGTCACTACCGCCGGAGTCTCAATGAAGTACGGGTCACACAACGCAGATTCTGTACTGCCACTGCTCACCGAAGCCAAAGCCGCACTGCCGCACCACCATTACTCACGGCTTTCTGCCAAGTAGCACGGAACCTACAACCAACGCACAAGCAACGTAAGCGCAGTCACGTAAGCAACGTTGAACAACGCGCGGACCGCGTGTGCCAGAGAACGAACACGCCACGGCGTCGCTTGGCGCCACCATCGAGCCTTATCAACAAACCCTAGGCAGCGTCTCGTGCGACGCGCAGCTCCCCAGACGACTCCGCACAGAATCGAATCCTGCAATGCACGGAAGTGACGTCACTTTACTAAATTAAACTAAACACAATTGAAATATATCAAATCTTGAACTTGAACAAATCTTGAACAATGCCTTGAACTTGCAACGATATGAAAGAAAGTTGTCTTATGCGTTAATTAATGTACACATTTTGATTAAAGTCATCATTGCAAGATGGTTTCAGATATACTGTCATGCGTTTCTATAATAATAGTCCGCGTTCAATATTGCAACGCAGAAAAATATTATACTATCTATCAGGTGCCTGCGGAGATGGAGAGCAATTTTTTGAGCATCTCGTGCGCAGCATTCCCCGTGCGTCACCCGTGAGCCCGAGGGAATGTGGTGGAGCCGCAAGCACGCGCACGCTTCTCCCCCGTTTCCTCAGAGGGCGCCATCACTTGGCGAGCGTGTGTGCAGCAGACGACAAGGGCTGCAAGCATACAGCACATGCCCACGTTTACGTCGCCACACGCTTTGTTTACAGTAGTCTCCGAAAGCCGCAATATGAATTTATATCACAGTGTGACGGATACGTGAAACAGCAGTCTTCAGACTGTCACTCGAATGTTTTCTCAAAGGGTCGGGCCCATACGAGTTCTTTGCCAACTGTCCACCATACAAAAGTCTGTCACCGCGATTTGTTTTCGAGATCGAAGCAACCAGAGAACCAGTTTTGACACCCCATTTGCTGCAGCGCCGTGCGTCTTATTGTCATCATAGCTGCGCAAATATTACTGACTCGGACCGCAGAGAAACCGATGCGTCCGCCACCATTGTGCTCAATTATAAACAGAAAGTTTCCTTTCCTGCGTTTCCGGGATAAGCGGCGTCTTCGTGCGCATCGTCGAGTAAAATGAGAGGATCCTTGAAAGAGTGATAGCAAACTGGGCCTGTCCCGAAGATCTTCAAAAGGTATTCAAGACTATGTATAATGAAAGGTGACCCCGTCGTGGGCCTTGCTTGTTGGGCTTGGAAGGCTAAACCAGAAGCAAACCCATGCTTTGCCATTGGCCAATCGTCAATTAAGGGAACACATTATGAGGCAAGGCAAAGAATGCACTTGGGGAGGCTGGGAGCTTCATATTTCAAACTTGGTTCCTATAGTGATGCACTATGTTAAAACTCTTTTACATGAAATGGCTGAACGAAAACTAGTAAACTTCAAGTATGCTCCACTTTATAGCCATTATCATTCTGAGCTTAAAGCATCTTATATTTCTGTAATAAGTCTGCCGCTGGCACTTCATTAAGTTATACATACACGAGATATTAAAACACTTGAATCCTGAAACACTACTGATCCTTTAAATTATAAAGAAATCCGTCATTGCAGGCATCTTCGTTCTGCATAAAAAAGAAAGCATTGTAATTCCTCTTCTCAAGGAAGCAAGCTTAGGATCCATCTTTGGCAGTTAGCAACAGGTCTGTGGTACTTACTGTAGCTGTCTATGCAGTCTTCGCGAAAATGATAAATCGTCGTCTCCTACACTCTCTAGAAAGCTAAATAATCCGTATCAATGCGGCTTTAGGGAGGCCAAGTTGACGACCAATGACAATTGGTATACACTGAGCCCATCAGATTCTTTGTATCTATATATTTCCAGATATAGAAGAAGCTTGTGACACAACATGGCGCTATGGAATCTTGTGAGACTTGCCAGAAATGAACATCTGTGACATGCAGAGCACAACAAAAGTATGGGAGCCCATCTCACCCCGTTATTGATTTTTTCGTAACGCACAAGGCAGAAATGCCCAACTTACTACTGCTTGAATTGCAAGCCTCACACGATGCCATCTAGTTCATCTGTACAGCAACCAACATCTCTATAATGACAGTCACTCTCTATCACTTACGATAAAAGACTCAATCACTTATTGCAGTGAAGCAGCTTAAACAAGTTACAATTATTGATGCTACAAATGTATCAATAAATTCACAGACTCTACACTTCCTCACATCTCAGTATTGGGGTGCACTGAGTACAAGAGAATAGATGGAATCGGTTCAACCACTTGGGCAGACCAATTGGCTCAATCACCTGCCTCATTTGTGACACCTAACTGTATTAATTCCATCTTATCCCCATGCTCTTCACCACGCACTGGAAACTTGCCTCTGGTGGGACACGTATATATGTGCCTTACTTCCCCGATAAGTATGCTCCTTCCCTGTGACCTTACCCGGACACAGGAAATATCTCTTCAGAGACTTTGTCCTGGAGTGACCTTTAGACAATCTATCACTTGGGCTTAGGGATCGCCTAAAGTTCACTAAGAAATGGGCCCCAAGTGCTCAAGTCTGTAGCAAAGTCAGTGGCATATACTGGGGGTCCACAAAGGACACATCCCCCCTTGCCCAAAATGTCTCTATATGTCTGGCTTAGCCCCCACCCCCTACCTCCCCCTACTCCCTCAACCTCTGTATCCCCAGTCAAGTGCGTCACTTAGTAGCCTTATGCTAACATTCACTCAGATCCTGAACGCTGCTGCCACACTCTAGTATATGGCATGTCGAAAACTCTGATCTATTTACACGGCAAGCGTGCAGACTGCCATTCACAATGCATGTTAAGAGCATTGTTGCCAGATCTTGGACAGACGGACCCTTGAAAATTGTTTAATGACCCCTGCTAAGCATTTGCCACCACAGCGATGGCAATGCAGATAGTGCGACACTTCACTCCTTAAACTTCCAAGCATGTGCTAGGTGCGCATATATACAACTGCAATACTTAGAATTGAAATATACGTATACATGCTCAGAGTTCATCACTGACGCCTCAAAATCACAAGCAAGAGTATTGTTTGCAGTTCTGGGACCTTCCTTTATTGCATGTGCGCCTGTTATTCAGCAAACAAGCATGCTTACAAGCAAAGCACTGGCAGTTATTCTTGCCATAAGATATATTATAGGCACAATCATTCATAAATCTGTAGTACTACACATGGACTGCCTTAGCACAGTGAAAGTATTGAAAACATATAAAACTACAATAACCTGGTACTAAGCGAATTATGGAAGTATCTGTGCATGCTAATTGCATATGCACCAACTTGCCCACCTTTCAGTTATTCTGCACTATGTGTAATTCATTACTGACCTTTATATATTCCATGTATCTTCCAAGTAGCTTCTCAACATTTTACGCAAGAAAAGCTTTCGCTCCATGAATGAAACGTGAGCTCCACTTTCAGAGCCTCTGTACGTGATGGATGCTGCTTCCTAATCCGTGAGCCAGAGATGCATCCTGGGCAGCCTCCACAGGGGGGGGGGGGGGGGGGGCTCATCAAACTATGCAGAAAAGAAGGAGGGAGCTGATTGCACACTATGAGTGCTAAAATGCCGACATTCTCAGGGGAAGCCTGGGCCCTTAGGACTGCCGGTGCTGCAAGCTCATTTCATTCTAAGCCATGGCGAGCAGGTAATTCATAGCGATGCCTTGGCAGCGCGATGCAACACAGACGAAAAAGAGGTGAAGAAAGTAAAGACTTGGCACTGTATTAACAAGAAATTTGCTTGTTTAAGGAAAGTGCTAATATATATATATATATATATATATATATATCCTGAAGTAACAGTATACACAACACGGCAAATAAATCACAAAAGTAGATTCACAAAGCCACGTGATAACAACAAAATGACAGAGAATGGTAGAGTAGACACATCAAAAGACGGACAAAAATAAAACTGTAACAGTAATTAATTTCACTCTAGACGCACTTCTAGATAATTGTGTTTCTTGTTCACAAGGGTCACAAGATAATCAAAAATAACGTACAGCGCGAAGGACAAGGACTGCGAGAGACGACATACACAGCGCTGACTTCCAACAATATTTTATTGCGTTGCCACATCGCGCGTATATATAGAAGAAGGGGCATGTGCAGAAAATGAAAGGCAGTCACAAGGGGTGTTCTAACAGCGAGTCACTGTACTAAGAGCATGGTCACTTGAAAAAAACGACCATTACGATTTCTATCTGTTTAGGTACGTGACTTCACTAAGCGTCAGCGCGATAGAGGGGGCACTAAGCACATACTACAAAGTTTTCTGATGAAATCAGCTTCCACAATTTCCCCGGGTGAGCTGTGAGCTGTGCCTCGCTAAAGCTTCAGTATCTTCAAAGAGGGGCACGCACGCTCACCCGCGAAATTGTGGGAGCTGATTTCATCAGAAAACTTTGTAGTATGCGCGTTAGTGCCCCCTCTACCGCGCTGGCGCCCAATGAATTTTTGATCATGAATTACCAACTAGCCCAAGCAACCACCCTAGTTCACAAAATAAGCCTGGCTAACACATTTGTCTTGTAATCTGGTGATACAAAATGTTTCAATTATATGGCTCATTAATTTGCTACAATGATGGCAAAGCATAGGTGTGTGATTGAGTATGGGGTTACGTTTACATGAGTGAGAGTGACTGGCCAAATGGTAAGACAGTCGAGACGAAGTACATGGATGGTGGTGCTTCTGCCCTCTCGTGTTACACCTCGTCACAAGATAACGGGATCAGGTGTACCAAGTCTAGTTAGCAGCATACACACTTGGACGCATGTTTTCTTTGGCAACCAGATCTAGCTTTTTTGTTTTTACCTTTTTACACCTAGTGCAGCCTGATCCCAATGGAAAGACAAGCAAGGTGGCTGGAATTTTTAATGTGGAGCTTAAAAATTAGTGGCATGTACACATTCTTACCTTGTGATGAGCAGTGAGCCCTCAACATGCAAGAAGTTTTGAGGCTCCACCTGTTCTCCATTTCTTTATGGAGAGCAGGTACTCTAGCCATAAAACCTGTCTATAAAACAGGTCTATCTATAAAACAGCTTAACAACAATTTAGTATTCCATTACATACATTTTATTTATATTTATTTATTTGACAAATACTGTCAGCCTTGCACAGGCTGTGACAGGAAGTGCAATATAATGTGCACCTGTGTACCTTTCAGTGCAGCCCTTTTCCTTGGCAACAATCTACTTTTCAATAACAAAACTGTCAGGTACTTTTTTCAGTGATGTAGGTATGCTGGATGTATAGAGTCTCTTCAAAGTGTTAAGTCATAGCATTGGCTCCATTTGAAGGCTTAAGCTGCAATGCAGCAGTTCACATGGAGTGTCAGCGTCCGAACCATTGTGCGTAAGGGCTATGGAAAGGCCCAGAGTGCTTGCTAAAAGACCACACCAGTTCAAACGCTTTATCATCTTACCTCCTCATGCATTTTAGCGAAGACAAACATCACTTATAGGCTTGTAATTTTAACAGTATGTATATTTTACACTCCTATACAGCTAGTAATATTAAGTCGGTATACAGCCAATATTTATTATTTATAGCAACCCATTTTTAATTGTTGAATGTATCATGCAACATTCATGGCATTCTTTAGTCATTCCAGGCCCTTGTACTATTAAACATCAGACATAATAATCCTGAGTTATTAGCAAGCTTTCAAAGCTGTGCAGTTCCGTGGCTGGTTGTGGGACAGCTGAAAGGCCTTTCCTGAAACCATGCTGTAAAGGAGAAGGAATGTTGTCGTCTGTCGAAAGCTATGGAGAAATATGTGAAGATAACCTAAGGTTTCAGTTGTTTACTGGAAGGATATGTAAGAGATTTTGGGTCATGATAAAGGCTGCCCTGAGTTTCCCTTCAGTGCTCAGGCACCCCACGTACCACCTGGCACATGGAGCTGCATTCTGTTTTCAGATTAAGTAGTGCCAGGAAGATTCCACGAGTCAATAAACGTATATTTTAGATTCCATTGAATATTTTATAAATAATTTATGTGTGTATCACTCGGTAGCACGAAAGTAAATGTGACTTCTTTGTCAAATGAATATTTTGGGAGGAAAAATTGTTAAATTCTTCAGTGTGAAGGAGGCAAAATGCATTCTCGCAAATTCGCCAACAATGTGAAACACAAGAAATTACAGCTACAATGAAGATATTTTGTCTGTAAAACATAGATCTAAAGAAGGGTCAGCTAGCACTGTTTGAGGCTTCTGTGCGAAACGGAAGTGTTTTAGAATAACTGCTTAATTTTTGCTGCAACTTCAAATGTTGCTAAATTTGATAGATTATCAACTAAACCAATACGTGCAGCCTTTTGAAATTTGGTGGACAGTGAGGTCTTAACTTATTCAACAATTGTGCTGAATATTGTTGCTGTATCACAAATTACCATTTTCACAATTCGCCTCAAATATGATGTTTTGACGAAAATGAATGCTATTTAAAAATCAAAACAAAAACACATCATAAATTTTTCTCAATATCTTGTACACAGCTGTTCACATGCACTTGAAAAAGAATATTAAAAAACATGTTGCATTACTTGGTTTATAATGACGATACAGGTGGTAGAAATGAGAGCTTTGCCAGAATGCAGCAAGATGCTAAGAAAAGAGACATTAGGGTAAAAATATTATGCACAAGGCTCTGACTTGCCTAAGCTTGACCATGATTGCTACAGTAAGGTAGTTTCAGCAGTCTTAGGATGCTGGCAGCTGGAACTGTGTGCCAGCTAACACTGCCCTAACCAGCACTATCGCCCCACCACCGCATCGTAGGTTATATACTGACCAGTGCGTCATTTTTAGAGGCATTCATTGTACACTCTGTTACCTGTCCACATTCACAGAGAGGTAACCGTTAATTCTGCAGCATGCAAAGAAATACAAACCTTCGTTAACAGAAGGAACAAATTATCTGCGCTGTAAGCTGCACACACATGTTTTTAAATAATAGAGCCATGTAAAGGTTATGTTGATGCTTCTTTATTCCCATTAAAGCGAATGAGTATTGTACTAAACTCACTTTTATGTATATGTATTAACCATAAGGCCGAAACTGCCTTTCTGTCACAATCATGGTCAAGTTCAGACAAGTCAGAGCCTTATGCACGTTCTTTTTACCCTGATGTCCCTTTTTCTTAGCACCTTGCTGCATTCTGGCGAAGCTCTCATTTCTGCCGCCTATGTTGTCATTACAAACAAAATAATGCAACATCTTTTTCAATATTCTTCTTCAAGTACCTTTGAACAGCTGTTTATGAGATTTTGAGCAAAAATTAAATGTTTTTTTTCTTTATTTTGATTTTCATGTCGCGTTCATTTTCATAAAAACTTCACATTTTAGGGGAATTGTAAAGATGATAATTTGTGATACAGCAACAATATTGCGCCCAGTTGTTTAATAGGCTAAGGTCTCACAGTCCATCAAATTTCAAAAGGCCCCACAGATTGGTTTAGTTGATAAAAAATCGTAGATATAGCAACTTTTGAAAAATGTAGCAAATTAAGCAGTTATGATAAACACCCGTGTTGCACAGCTAGCGGACCCTTCTTCACGTCTGTGTTTTACAGGCAAAAATATGTTCTTTGTAGCTGTAATATATTGTATTTCATATTGTTCCGAGAATGCCTTGTGCATGAAATAGGCGCCTCCACACTGAATAATTTCGCAATATTTTTCTTCCTAGAATATTCATTTGGCAAAGAAGGCATGTTCACTTTCATGATACCAAGTGATATGCACATAAATTATGTATAGAATATTCATAATCATCATCATCATCAGCCTGGTTACGCTCACTGCAGGGCAAAGGCCTCTCCCATACTTCTCCAACTACCCCGGCCATGTACTAATTGTGGCCATGTTGTCCCTGCAAACTTCTTAATCTCATCCGTCCACCTAACTTTCTGCCGCCCCCTGCTACGCTTCACTTCCCTTGGAATCCAGTCCGCAACCGTTAATGACCATCGGTTATCTTCCCTCCTCATTACATTTCTTGCCCATGCCCATTTCTTTTTCTTGATTTCAACTAAGATCTCATTAACTCGCGTTTGTTCCCTCACCCAATCTGCTCTTTTCTTATCCCTTAACGTTACAACTATCATTCTTCTTTCCATAGCTCGTTGCGTCGTCCTCAATTTAAGTAGAACCCTTTTCGTAAGCCTCCAGGTTTCTGCTCCGTACGTGAGTACTGGCGAAATCAATGAAATCTAAAATATAAGCTTTTTGACACGTGCTGATCTTTTGTAGAATCAACCAGCATGCATACGATAGGCACTGACACAATTTAAACATCAGTACGTGAGACAGGTTTGTGACCAAGATTTTCAAAGAAAGAAAGAAAAGATTGTCTGCATTACTACATACTTAGCTGCAAAAAATGTCTAAATGTGTAAGCGTATTGCTGCCATATCAGTACACAGCATAGATGTTAGTGATGGCCAAGGCTTTACTAACTATCGAAATAAAGCTTTACATGTTGCCTGAGATATTAGGTACATCTTATAAGTTTGCAACACTTTCCTGTGACAATTGTTGTAAGAGCCCAAGATACCTTTTCCCAACAATTGAAGCAAAAGAAGTAGCCTCGAGGCAGCTTTTGTAGACCAAGATAGCTTGACTGTTCTGGGAACATGCTGGTTTACCCACACAGGTATTAATGCTACCTATACTGTCTCATAATGCACATCCCATACCAGCAGACATCCTTGCCTAACAGCTTTCTTTTCTCATCACAAAGACATCACATATGAACCTAGAGTATACTCGTTGTAATAAATGAAAGTACAAAAGTACACATCAGCTTGCCCATAGCTTCCAGGTCTCAATTTTTCTTCTCTTCGATGCTGTCTAGAATCTTCGCCACTTTTCCTAGGTGATTTAGTCTGGGAGGATCTCATAGCGTGCATGATTAGTGTCTCACAGTTTTGCAATAAGCCTTTATTTTGTGTCAAATGGACAGGCGTGTGCGTATAAAGGAAAAACAATCTTTAATGCTGTAAAGGGGATGATGACGGCGATCCATCCTCTGTTGCCCTGAAAATCATAGCCAGGGTAAATTGCACAGTGTCCTCTAGGGATCCTGATATCTCATGTAAGAAATAGCTGCATAATTCATTCTCCTAAACATTATAATTTTATTAGTGCTGATATAAGTACGGTGCCATACATCAGGATGCCAGAAAATGTCGCGTTCATGGGAGGATCTCTGTAGAAATGAGAAGAGAGAGCTGCAACTAATAGAGAGATCTGTTATCGTAGCTGTGTTACATGCTTGCAGAGAATGACAAGTTCCATAATTGTGTTAAGCTGGGCACACAATTTAAGTATTTGGATTGAGGTAAAACATGATTAAGTCCCATTTTTGCCCTCACTTCTAGGATGGTGAAATCTAGTATAGCCCACTGCTGAGCACTCGGCCAACAAAACTGTGCTTGATAGGTGATACATGCTCAAATTACAAAACTTGCCAGTCGGTGTGTCAACTTTTGTACTTGGAGCGAACGGATCGAACATTAGAACCATTCAGCATATTACCAAGAAGACGGAGGAGGCCATAACACTTATAAGGATCTCTAATAGGTATAAGGGTTTAGGAGAAGAAGGTGCAATGCGCTTAGTTCGCGCATTTATTATGTGTCATTTCTCATACGTGGCAGCTATGCAAAACTGTAATACGTGGGAGAAAAATAAATTGTAAGCATTAATTAGAAAAGCCCTCAAGGCTGCGCTCGGTCTGCCTGTGACTACGTCAAACGATATGTTGTTACGACTGGGTTTGCATAATGCTTTAGATGAAATTGCCGAGGCTCAGCGTACTGCACAGAGGGAGCGGTTGCTAGGTACACAAGCGGCTAGGTATATTTTAGAGTTAATTGAAGAATCGGTGGCTGTGTCACACGATAGGGTGCCCCTACGCGAGTTGAACGCGAACCTTAGGGCAAATATCATGGTTCGTCCGTTTCCGCGGAATGTGCACCCCGTGCACAATGTAGGGAGGCGGGTCGCGAGAGCTAGGGCTTTGTTGCGAGAGGCGAAGGGTCAGGAGGAGGAGTCTGCGTTTGTTGACACCACATGGATTAATGGTAAAAATGCTTATTCGGTGGTGGTGGTAGATGGCAAAGGGAGCGTTAGAAATGACGCTTCCATTTATACGAAAGATCCGGGGGTTGCCGAACAGGTGGCTATTGCTCTAGCACTAATTCATTCAAGAAGAGTTTTGGTGTTTAGTGCCTCGCGATCTGCGATTAAAGTCTTCTCGAGAAAACTTGTTGCGGTACCGGCTAACACACTGCTGCAGGGTAGGGATATCACTTCGCATAGAGTTACTTGGTTCTCGGCGCACGTGGGGACAGTGGAGGGAGCCCCGCGTAACCTCAACGAGGTGGCGCACAGGGAGGCACGAGGATTAGTGTGCCGTGTATTCCCTGAAGGGGCTGGATCTCCCGCTCCTGAGTACAGGGACCAACTGTTAACCTACAACGAACACCAAGCACTATTACTTAGGGCGCAGGGCGTTCCCCCTGCCATATTCTAAATTAAATAGGCCACAGGCGCTTACATTAAGGCTTCTGCAGACACGAACGTACCCTAAACCGGTCATCATGAATAAAAATATTCCGGACTTTGGGGTTTCAGTCTACTGTAGTAAGTGTGGGGGTTTGCTCGATTTAGAACACGTGCTTTGGCACTGCTTGGCGTTGGCCGGTGATGTTTCTCGAGGTGAACAGTGGTGGCAGCGGATGCTGCACAGAAAAGTGCTGGCGGACCAACTCAGGGCTGTCCAGAGGGCCCGTGTGACGGCAGAGGGGCTCGGCCTCTCTGTACCGACGTGGGAGCAGCCCGAATCAGAGCCAGACTGATCCCTCAGGACCTAAATGAAGTTCTTCATACCACACCTCAATGCGAGCTCCTCCAGCACTAAGTCCAAAGTAAAGGTGGATGACTTCAAGACTCGCTTAGGCTAGTTTCAGCCTGAACCCGAAAGATGTATTCCAAGGCAAAGGAGAGGTAGCTCTTTCATTTCTAGCATGACTCATGGGTTGATTCCTAGCACAAAGTCAATTTCGAAGACTGACCTTACTTTTCCTTATCTTAATTGTTAAATGCAGCAGGGCTTTCCTACAGATAGTTGGGGACCAACAGTCTGTGCATATTCAGTGAGTACATCAAGAGCATTTTGCAGCTGTTTACACATCAATATTCCCATACGTTGATCAAATCGTCATGTCATCAGCATAGATCAAGAACTCAATGCTTGTGTTGTCTTGTAGCCTCCATGCAGGACGAATGATGAACAGCAAGGGGGCCAGAACAGAGCCATGTGGCGCACCGTGGTTTGAAGTACAACTAGGATCCAATATGAAAACAATTTACATGCATAGTAATTCCTCTCAGACAAAAAATTATAAGTATCACTTTTGTTACCCGGTGTGGTAGACAAAAGTCTTCCATGTTTCAAAAATTACTTAGATTAGGTTCCGCATTATTGTATGCGTTGGTTGTATCAGTTGCCACCACGGTACACAACTAGTCGCTGTGTGGGGAGATAAGCAGGACACCATCTGGCAGGACAGACAAGCCATCCTCTGTGCCTAAGTACAATCTGAATCCAATCTGTGCTGCTGGGTATATTTAATTGTTATGCTCAAGCCCCCATGCTTTTTCAAAGTGCATACATGGTCATCATTAACTTCATTAACCAATTTATGTCTGCTGCAGGATTGAAAGCTTCAGTCATATCCTTGCCTTGCATTAGCTAACTCCATTCTATGCCAGTGAATTATGCTATCTCGAATTACACGTTACAGTACTGTGCTGCACATTACTGACCTCCTTTCCTCTAGCACGCATTTCGGTACTCTTCCAGATTATCAGTTAACTGTTTTGCATATTATATATGCTAACTGATAATTTCTAGTATTATCTATTCCTTGTTAATATATAGGATATCATAGGCCATGCTGCATATTAAATTGTCCTGTCCAGTAGCAAGTATTATCAGGGCAAATGTGGAAATGTATAAAGGACAGAGTGAACAGCAGCAACACAAGCAAATTAAGTGATGGCTGACCAGGTGTGAAATGAGATGCATGCGGGTGCTGACCCACATTTTTTTAATAGAAAATTTGCCACATATATTGCGATTACTAGCCAGTCTTACAATTTCATAATAGGAGTGTGCGAATATTCAAAATTTCTAATATAGGTCAAATAGTCCTTGCTATTCAATTCATATTCAATTTGAGAATTAACTATTTGAAGTTCTCGAATAGTACATTTGTTTTGTTCAAATGCTGTACGGGACAAAAACAGTTCTTGTAGTCTACAAGAAGGAAGACTGATATAAATGGAGAATCGTTGAACGATTGTGGCGCAAGATAACTGTGATCTTTGCGCAGATGATCCAGTTTCTAAACGAAGATATGGAAGAGGTCATTTACATGCTATAGTTGAGTAAGCATGTCCTGCCTTAGGAAGACTTCGCGTTTTCTTTGTCTAATTAGACAAAGCAATTTATTTGGTCAATCTCGCCATATGCTGGTATTCTTTTAAAATGATATGCAGGGCTGCAGTATTGCCTTTAGCTCCTTCACTGAGCTGTATACTCTACTATACTCTACTACATGTTTCTGGGACGTGCTGTTCATTTTTTTTTCTGTCATGGCCATCGTGCACCAGATATGATTGTACTCGCCTTTGCTTCTCATTTACAAGCTTCCTAGTCGACTTGGCATGGCACTACGCGGCACTACACGCATCCAATGAAGCCAGGAAGTGTTTTTTTCCCTGAACAGCCTCCACGGCATTCTTCATTTCATTATTTTAGAAACTGAGAATGTTCAATACTTGATTCGATATTCAGAGATAATTTTTCTTGAATATTGCTATCGATTCACTGAGAAAATTTCACTATTCAAGCATACCTATCCAATAATAAAACTGCACAATAAAAAGCTTAGTTTTCAGTGCATGATAACAATGTCTCTGATCTTTGCTGAATGTGGCTTACGTACTATGCGCATAATTTCTCCGCTTACATTATCAGCAAGAAAGGTGCAAGAATATTGCTTGGAGGCAAGGGACAGCTGGAGAGGTGAAGCTTGCTTGACATCATGTCAAGCATTGGGGGCCCCCAGATGGTAGTGATGGCTGGTGGCAAGCTCGGGTACAAAATTGGTTATGTCTTATTTTTTTCTCCGCAATCACTCCGATGAAGTGACACGGGTGCGCTGCGCCAAGAAGGCTACAGCAGAGCGAGCTCACTGTGCTTTGAACAAAGGTAGTGACAGACTGTGAGGAGCTGAAGGATGCATCTTAAGTTTAACAGCTGATGCTGTCTTGGCATACATGCTATTATCTGAAAGTTGCACATATCTACTAGGAGTTCCTTGAAATTTTCAGTTTTTTTATAGATGCTGTGATTTGTGCGCGAAGAGGCACGGAATGTTTTCGTTCATCTCATGAATAAAAAAACTTTTTATTGATTCACTATTTTTGTATTTTGACGAAGCACACGAGCCGTAAAATCCTTGAATTTTGCGGCGACGTGTGTAAATGTTGATGTAACTAATATTGAACTGCACAGTACTTTCTTAGTTTCAAGCAGCTGTGCACAGGCATTTGTGCAACGAGAGAATAAATGTATGCATTCACAGTCGGCGCTCAGCGTTGCCTATGTATTAATTAAATTTACTAAAACCTTAGCTACTTCTGCTGCAAGGTTTATGTCAACGCTTGCGTAGTCTTGTGAAGCTTGACGGAGTTGTAACGACATCATCTGGTCTGTAAGAAAAACAAACATTGAAATGCAAACTTCTGCAGAGTGCCACAAAATATTTTCACTTCATATCACGCGCAAAAGCGCCGCCCTACTTCTGCCTGGTTTTAGGCTGCTGAGCACAAGGTCGCGGGATCGAATCCCGGCCACGGCGGCCGCATTTCGATGGGGGCGAAATGCGAAAACACCCTTGTACTTAGATTTAGGTGCACGTTAAAGAACCCCAGGTTGTCGAAATTTCCGGAGTCCTCCACTACGGGGGGCCTCATAATCAGAAAGTGGTTTTGGCGTGTGAAACCCAGAAATTTTTTTTTTACTTCTGCCGTGGGTTTTACCGCAATGCATGGCACTGCGAGGAAGCTCGACAAATTTGGTCGACAAATGGCCAAATTTCACGCTTGGAGATTGAATCTTGAGCGGAGCTGCTGCAAATGTTTACATTCACCTTAAGCACAAGCGCACTGTGGAGTCATTCGTTCAATTCCACGATGTGTTTGCGTCTGTGGAGGGTTTAATAAGATCGCATGGTCTGATAGAATCGCATGCACTAAAGCGTTTAATTATGTGTGGAGAGGCAATAAAACTTCATACCGAGCTCGCAGCTTCACAGGCCTAGGTGATTTTTTTCGATCAATGATAATGCTGTGCAGGTTTCTTTTAATAATTTCAGGAGTACTGCCGACCTATCACATGGGGCTTTAGGCAGGATGGGTTTACTACACAAAAACAGATTTGGAAACAAAGAGAAACAATTCAATGAAACAATTGATGGTACCCTTTACAGCATGAATGCTTATGCTGTGAAGCGTGCAGCCGCACTCATCAGCCGTAGCCAGCGCTTTTTCGAATGTTTATTATGCTTCTGTAAACTGAACCTGTACATTCGCGTTTACGCTTCACATAAGACTTGAGTGCGATTCTCTCACAGAAAGAACATTTAGCAGGCATATGCGTTGAAGAGCCGTGAACAATGACTGACCTAGAGGGAACGCAATGTATTATACGTATTGGCGCGGTGCATGTGCGTAGCTGAGCGAACTTGGATATGCAAAGTGGGTAGCGCGTTCGCAGAACATTCGCTTTGACACCGCTTCTTGCAGAGCCGGCGCATAGTAATAAACAAATGAAAGGCTGAAACCAGCGGTAACACCCACATTGTTCAGGTACGAAAAAGATGCGGGCCAGCCCATTGCAAGTCAGTCCAATCCACTTATGTGCTAGCGTATCGTAGTGTTCGCGAGTTCGCGTCTCTTATGCGTGTTGATTGAATTTCAAGCGTGAGCATCACTTCTTAATGCTTTTCAATAACTATTAGTCTGACGGTGAGCTTTACGATGCGGTTACAAGGAGTTTTACAATGTTTGCATCTAAACAAGTGCGACTGCTTTCGGCTTGCTATAACTGTTCCACTCTGGATGGACAAGTAGCGCGTTTTGCAAACAGCACTTCTAGTGCGGCTTTGCGTACTGCCTCACAGAAAATTTGCACTTATTATGTAATAAGGAATAGTTTATTGCTGCTCCCAAAGAACGAGTGCACAGTGCCGCCACCGCAACCTAACATCGAATTTACGTGCGTTGGGTGTTCGCACTGAAATTTGTGCCGATCTGTGGTCTAAGGGAAGTCCCTGTACTCAGTTTAGTAGGAAACCCTATGCTCTTGCTGATGTCTGAGCTCTTTTATAGTATGGGGCATACCACCCCAGATGGTGTAACGTGTTGAGCTCTTAGTATCCGTAACCGCAGAACACCCAGGCAGCTCGCCCTAGAAGTGGGTTCACCAGGACGCTGCTTTTTCTTCATCACCATGCAACCGAGTAATCCTTCGTTGAACCATTTTCTTCTGTATCAAGCCACTTCTGTATCAAGCACCATTTCTTACAATATGATGCGGTAACTCATTTCTCTGTTCTGCTTGCACTCAGCGCCCCGTCATGTCTTTCCCACTGATAGCTGCATTATTTGTTGCACTAGGCATGCTTGAACTCGGTTTTAGGTCTACTGAAACTTTGCTCGAGCAAAGTGGTATCGTGACTGTTCTACTACCATTCTTCCACTTCGCACCCTGCCATCCATTATGAAAGTGCGACACCTAATTTAGTGTGAACACATTTTGATGAATGAATTTTAATACACTTATTTATTTATTTATTTATTTATTAGGGAACCCACAGCGCAAAGGCATTACGGTGGTGGGGGGGGGGTAGAAGAAGGAATACATATGACACCTCTGCTCTTGTACAGTGTTAAAAGTGATAACAAAAGAGGAAAAACGAAAAAGTATCAAGTATTGGGCCCCTGTATTTAATCTGAGCACACTTTCAAGAACTGTAACACAATTCAGTCATCCAGATCACATTTTTGCATGCACTATACATCCATTTCTTTTTTCTAGAACATTTTCTGGGTATCCCAGACATTTCGCTGGAAGACTTGTGCATATTACATGGATATTAGTGAATGTCTCGAAAAGGGAATTTGAATGTTACGTGAAAACTGCCTCAATATTAATTCAAAGATATTCATATTTTGTTTGACTGAAAGAATACGGCACATTATTATGGTGTATGACAGTGTAGCCCATCTAAATGTTACCTTAATATAGCAGAGAAATCTGTATGCTCATTAAAACAGCTATATAAAGGTAACCTGCTTCACTACATGAAATGGGTATGAAAAGGGATGACATATCAGAGAGAAAAATAATTCCAAGATCACAATAATTGGTAAAACTTGATATGGAGAACTCACCCAAAACACCTCAATAAACCTCTCCGCGTCTCGTTCACATACTGACTCCGACTACACTATAACACTGTTGAGCCCGCAACACATTTCAATTAAATAAGTCGCAACATGAAAGCTCATTCGTTTCATTAAACATCTAGTGGAAAAGCTAAAAATTAAGTGAGGTGTGGAGAAAACACATAAACATGCACAACTTCAGCACTTGATGATTAAGCTACTAGGAATTTATGGATTTTTATTATTTCGCTGCAAGCTAAGCTCACCAATAAAAACTAAGATTTACACAGCATGCTCTGCTAAATTAATATCACCCTGTTGTTAGGATGCTTCAGGTCACGACTAGCTGTTTTAGATACTTTAATGCTTCCACCATAAAGTGAACCCGTATAGCTTGAAGTGCCTTTTCTCTGCGCCACGAAAGAAATGTAAATAATCATGCCGAAATTACTACACACTTCTTTCTTTGGGATTTCAGAGTTGGTAGGGCACACTAAACATACACGTAGAGCGATAATTTATTTGTTGACTGCACCACTAAATAACCTACCATGCTGCGGTGAAGCTATGCACTTGATATATTAACAAGACCTTGCTCCACCAAACTTGAGCAGGCTAAGCTTGATGTGCCAGTAGAGTAAGCTTGGTTTCGTCTCAGCTCATAACGTCGACATACATGATTGGCAGACAGGTGAAAGGTTGGACTGAAAGAACATGATGGTATCACTTCTAGGTGCTTGACACATTAGGAGATAGCATGACATACTTACAGGTGGAACAATAGCCAGACATATTCTGAGCATGACCCATTTACGGATAATATAAACAGCTGCAAGGACCCACGAATGTGATTTTACTGGGACAATGTTAGTTTATTACTTTGAATGTGATAGCATTATAGGTGAACTTCAACCACTTTGAAGGATCTAGCAGAAAATGTAGCCTGATCCCAAAGGCAGTGCAGTCTAACACAGCATCTCAAAGTACTAGCTGTGAAGAGGGAGGAATGCGAGAAACTGGCACGCTTTGCACGCACCAGATATCTCAAAGAGTGACTTTGGCACAAGAGAAGTACATGTGCAATTGTGGGTTAATGGTTAAAACATTGGGCTGCTGTGCTGGAAGACAGATTCAATCCTACCAACAGTCACACACTGCTTTATAGCCTTATGGGTGGACTTCACCCACTTCAGAGGTGGGTTAAGCGTGTACGATTGTGTCGCAGTGCGCACTCAATCGCAATTTTGCGAGAGGTACAAGTTAGAGGAACGTCACTTCGATAAATTAGTGTATGCAAGGTTACACATGCATATAGGTGTCATAATCATCACAACCTATTGCACACATAGACAGTTAGCAGTGCTATGTTCTAGTCTAGTTTTCTTAATTTAGTTACGCTCAATGGCTGGAGAAACATTAGCACATGCAAAGAATCCTGAAACAGAATTCTGTGACACTCTGCACATGACCTATTAATTGATCTGAGCTTCTTGCAGTTAGGCACGGGGGAAAAGGGGTGGGCCAAGTGCATAGCTTCACCGCAGCATGGTAGGATGTTTAGTGGTGCAGTCAACGAATAAATCAACGAATAAATAAAACGAAACCCACGCAACAGTGAAAGTCAATCGAACAATAAATGTGTGTTGTGCTTTTCAAGTGAGTTCTTTGCAAAACTGTAATCTGGACTTGAGTTTTGGGTTGTTAGAGTGCTGCCCTTTAGCATGAACTTTTTAAATGCTGTCGTCTCTGTTCATTTGTGTTCATGGCCAATAAAAATTGTCGGCAAAGCTATACCTTGCCTCGAATTTGACAGTGACAAGCACCTGACCAAAGAGAAGTATTTAAAATGACTCGCCGTGGACTTAATTGGCACATAACGTAGTTAGCGCAAAAAGAAAGTGCTGTGTGTAGGTTAGCTTGTTTTTGAACACGGAAGCCAAGTTGAACTGCATAGCTGATACAAAATATGCCTAAATAAAAATGCCAAGGCACTCAAGATGGTGCACAATCATTTTATGTGTTTCGTACGAACTATGCAGTGCAAGTTGGTTTCCATGCAAAAGACACACAGTACAAAAAACAAAAGAAATACAAGTTCAGTGTATGTCTTTTCTTGTGCTGCATGCTTTTCTTGTCTTTTTTTACGCTCACTATGTCAAAGCGAACCAATTTTCCTGATTTCATAGCAGTTGACAGTTATGCATTTGCCAAAGAAATGTAAAAAAAGGTATAGCTTATATGCTGCACTGGCCTGTTACATATACAATGCCAGCTTTGCAAGAAAATAAATATGTATAATCAGTCTTTTATTGGCAGAATTATTACAGCAAACTATACTAGTCTGATTTTCCATCTTAGACAAAAGTGTAATATTTAGATAGAGGTACACCCGCTCTTGATGACTTGATGGTAGTGTGAATGCACGCAGCTGGTACATCTAGTGGAGCTGAACAAGAGAGGAAAAAAAGCACAGGTGAAGTACAAAGGAATAAAGAGAACCTGCAACTGGCACTCTGAGATGAACATGCCACTGTGACAACCCGAGTGCTGCTGGTTAGAATTTTCTTAGCCTGTTGGTCTGCGGGAACAAGTGCCTGTCTTGCATGAAGCTGCTGAGCACAGCTTCATTACACGAGTTTTCTCTATCCGCTACCCGAGAACGCACTCTGAGCGGTCGGGCTCCACCGAGAGACTTGCGGCAACAGGAAGGTAATGTGGGCAATGTGAGTACATATTTTGGTTGCTAAAGCTGTACCAGACCGATGGCAAGCAAATCTTGTAATAGTTGAATATCCGAAATATTTGCGACCATTTAGAAGTAGATTGATCAGGTTTTCAAATTGAATGATACAAAGTGAACCTGCCCACAATAAAGCTTCAGCCACAAGAAACACGTTCCTGCCTATAACGAAAGGAAACGAACTTTTGTATTGTGTTTGTTTTACACGAATTTGTGGTCTTCAGTGGAAAATTGAAGTTAAACTTACCTGCTTTTTGTAAACAAAACCACGCATAGTACACAGCAATCTTTAGCCTCAAACAGCTTGCCAGTCACTGAAAATAGAGACTCGATAGGATCTTGCTTGAAGTACACTGCTGGTATGTTTCCGAGTAATCTTACATTTAGGCACAATTAAATAAAGTATTTCACTCGAAACCTCAGCGTTCATGGCCGTATTACGGAATTAGGGTGTACACGAGCCGTATGTAAAAATACCGAAAGATATCTATAGCGGATCCACAGCCACCGTAGTCCTCCATGCAGAAAGCCACAAAATCCCAATAAAGAAAGGCGTCAGACAGGGAGATACGATCTCTCTAATGCTATTCACAGAGTGTTTACAGGACGTCTTTAGAGAACTGGATTGGGAAGAATTGGGGATAAGAGTTAATGGAGAATACCTTAGTAACTTGGGATTCGCTGATGATATTGCCTTGCTTAGTAACTCAGGGGACCAACTGCAATGCATGCTCACTGATCTGGAGAGGCAAAGCCGAAGGGTGGGTCTAAAAATTAATCTGCAGAAAACTAAAGTAATGTTCAACAGTCTTGGAATAGAACAGCAGTTTACGATAGGTAGTGAGGCACTGGAAGTGGTAAGGGAATACATCTACTTAGGACAGGTAGTGACTGCGGATCCGGATCATGAGACTGAAGTATTCAGAAGAATAAGAATGGGCTGGGGTGCGTTTGGTAGGCATTCTCAGATTATGAACAGCAGTTTGCCATTATCCCTCAAGAGAAAAGTTTATAACAGCTGTATCTTACCAGTACTCACGTACGGGGCAGAGACCTGAAGCCTTACGAAAAGAGTTCTACTTAAATTGAGGACGACGCAACGAGCTATGGAAAGAAGAATTATAGGTGTAACGTTAAGGGATAAGAAAAGAGCCAATTGAGTCAGGGAACAAACGCGAGTTAATGACATCTTAGTTGAAATCAAGAAAAAGAAATGGGCGTGGGCAAGAAATGTAATGAAGAGGGAAGATAACCGATGGTCATTAAGGGTTACGGACTGGATTCCAAGGGAAGTGAAGCGTAGCAGGGGGCGGCAGAAAGTTAGGTGGGCGGATGAGATTAAGAAGTTTGCAGGGACAACATAGCCACAATTAGTACATGACCGGGGAAGTTGGAGAAGTATGGGAGAGGCCTTTGCCCTGCAGTGGGCGTAACCAGGCTGATGGTGATGAAGATGATGATGAAATAAAGTGTGAAAAAATGAATCTGTTACAAACAAGTATTTTACACTCGCTTTTACGTGTTTTCTAACGGTTTCGAAAAAATTATTTTTAGTCGCTTATCCTGTTTTTGCACCAGATATGTCCGGAATATGGCAATCGTAATATGGCTTACAAAAACATAAGTCTACAGAACTTGCCCTACTGGATCAGAAAGAATATATCCTACAACAGTTCGAACAAAAAATAAAGCGGCTGGAATTTTTGTGGATTTCACACAAGCATTTGATTATATTCAACACGGCATCTTATTTGAAAAATTGAACCATTACGGTCCCACTCGTGTTACTTAAAAGCTATCTGGCGCATAGATGTCAATTTCTTTCTACAACTGATTTAGTATCAGATAAGAAGAAGATAATATCAGGTGTACCACAGGGGAGCATTCTTGGTCCTTTGTTGTTCACTTTATATATTAATTACACAGTCCATATCTCCCCAGAAGTTAAGTTTATTATCTATGCAGATGGCAAGAGTATATTTGTCACCGCAGCATCAGATGTTATTGTTTCTAGTAAAGCTATTGACGTCTTAAAGAAGTTACACAACTGGACAAGTAACAATAAGTTAAAAATAAATGCAGCTAAAAGAAACGCCGTAGTTTCTTTCATTCGAAAGGTCAACAAGGGACTTTCCAGAATAACCTTGTATTTAGAGGCTCAGATATAGACATAGTGAGCTCGGTGAAAGTACTTAGGGTACATTTCTCTAATTCTTTGGAATGGGATGACCACGTCAATAACATTCAAATAAAATTAAGCCAGATAACTGGAATATCATGCCGCCGTATCCGGTACCTTATCCCCAACTCGGTGAGGTTATTGATATACAAATCGCTGTTTAGTTCTTAACTACTGTTATTTGGTTTGGGGAGCAACTACAGAAACAAACTTAACGAAATTACTGAGAATACACAAGAAAATACTGAGGCTGATAGACAACGCTATAGTTCTAACACCTAGCGACCCACTATTTAAAAAATATAGGATAATCAAAATGAATGACGTATATCAATACAGACTACTACGAGAGTACTGTCTTAGCTGCAAACGCTCAAACTTTTTGTTTATGGAGATGGCGAGTCATTGCTTAAGGGAACAGGCCTATGAAACAAGAAATACAGAAATGTGGAACGTTCCTTACTTTCGTACTAATTATGGCTTTCAGATGCTTGGATGTATTCTTCCGCGAATTCTAAATCATTACACTAGCAAAGGTATAGATGTGTCTCATTTTAGTTTCACAAAATTAGCGGCTCTTTTTGTTGTATAAACTATGTAGCAATGTATTTAAGTGCAGAAGATTGCAGCAGTTTTCTTTCTTCTATAAGCTATGCATAAACTATGTTTTCAGTTTTACTTTATGGCTTGATCTTTGCGTAAAACGATGTATCACTTCCAAAAAAGAGCTGTGATATTGTAATGTCCTTCATTTGCTGCCATTGTGCACAAAGGGGGCGGATGATCCCTCAAGCCGTCATTTGAACGGCTTTTCCATCCGCCTCCTGTTACACTGTACTGTGACGAAGCAAATAAATAAATAAATAAATAAATAAATAAATAAATAAATAAATAAATAAATAAATAAATCAGTATGTCAGGAAGTTTTGTGAGTTCAATATACAGGATAATTCACTTTATGCTGGTTTCTTATAGTCAGGTTTGTCTGAAGCTGTACAAAGAGAAAATGCTATGTACAACAAGCGTGGAGCTTTTCCTTGGCAGTAGCCAAACATGACTTAGAGCACTCAATTACTTTTTATCCAATTTATCTGGTGAAGGGCCAAGGCATGTCCTGTGAAAGCTTTTTGAACAATATGCACAAGAAATGTCCAGTAGTTTTCCGCCTTACAGCGGTTGCCTGCATACACAATGCAACTCGTAAATACAATCTTTTGGCCGCACACGAATAGTGAGGGAGCTTGCGAGTGGAAAATCTTACATGTTGCCTTTTTTTATGCATTTCAGCAAATGTCTGCGTAGCATACTCTGATTAAGGTTTAAATTTTCTGGTCTCCTATCTGATACTAAATAATACATATTTGCAGTTGCAAACAAGCCATAGTGAAGCGTGATGCACTGGTTTTGTGCCCCTTTAGTGCAAATGGTCAGCGTTGGTGACTGCAATTTTAGCATGTGACAGATTTGCCTGATGGCATCAGAAGGAGCATCTTCGTCAATTGAGTTATATACAAGGACTGTGTTTTCGTCAGCGTCAACATTGGTTACCGTGAGCCAGTGATCGGGGTTTCGGCCATGAAAGATTTGAATAAAAGGGCTGTTTACTTCAGTATATAGTAAAATATGGCCAAGTAGCCCATCTTCAAAGCCATCCACATGAGGAAATTTTTAATGAATCAAGTATTGTGCTACGTTAATCACGCTGTCTGTTTTTAAGGTGCCCTGTACTAAATCATTTAAACCGGTATCTGAAAGAGGGTAGCGTTTCCAGACATTTAATATGTCTGCTGTCACCATTGCAAGGCTTACCATTTCCTTTTGCAATGGCAAAAACTTGCACACAACAGCTTTGACTTTCTTTGGCCGTCCTCTTCTTGCTTTAACCAAAGGCACAAGTTTTGTACTATTCGAATGCCTGCAACTGCTTGTAGCAGTCATTTGGGGTAATGGAGCTGGTGTACCTTGTAAGCTAACTGTAATTTGAGTACTAGGAAAGGTGGTTAAGCTTCTGAAGAATGTCTCGCATGATGCAAGTTTTTCCATTAGGTCCTTCTTACCATAATTAGATAATACATTAGCCACAGTCTTGGACATTTCACAAAGCCTCTTGTAGGGGTAAGAATACTTTTCTTAAGCAGTGTCGAGCTTCACAGATGGGGGTAGCTGAATGCTGCTTGTCGCCTCTGGTGTGGTACTTGAGGCCATGCAGCTCTCCCTCAGGAAATGACCCTAACACCACCTGTCCGGTATGCATGCTTTCTCAAAAAGGTCTTGCTGGGCAAAATGGCGAGCTGCTATAATGAGTGCACAAGGCAAGCTGTACTGATTATAAAAAACACACATGCAATGCATCAGGCATAATGAAACACTGTGCTCGGAACTTGCTGAAGCCACTAAATAAGAATTAGCAGTAGAAGTAACCAGATAACCTACTTCTTTGAACCGTTCATACTGCTCAAGTACATTACTTGTGGCCTCAGTAGTGCAATTACAGGTCAAGTCTAGTTGAAATGGCTCATTGACATCATTTACATTTAGGTTCAGCTTCATTTCCTTCGAGTTCGAAAATTTTAGAGATAACAAATCCTTCTCAATACAACTTACTAATGATTGTGTGGTTTGAACCAAATGCATGCTTGAAGCGAGCTAATTTTTAATCTTTTAATTGTGACACTCAATGCGATTATTCGTGTTATTACCAAATGTAGGAAGTTTTTGCCGATATGCATGTACCCTCATTTCTTTAAAGGAGTACTAGTTCTGCATGTAATCAGAAATAAAATCTTTAGAAGCAATAGCTTCGAGCTCAGCAAGTCTGTCTAAGTAGTCCTGCACAGTGAAGGAATAAAAATTTTTTTATAGAGGGATTAACTGATCACGCTGTAGTCTAGCTTTTTCATTGACCTTTTGCTGAGAGCATTGCAGCACATGCCAGGTACACAACAAAATTTCAGAATTAGGAAGAATATTGGTCAAAATGCGTAGCTCGTTCATGTCTTTATCTATCATGACTACTCTGCAAGCAGACACAACGAACGGGTTAAAATCTGCAAACTTGCCGAACATAGCCTGCACAATTTCAGTCGTTTCATTTCGCAAGAAGGCATAACACACAGGTCTCCCACGACCTCCACCATCTTCAACCAATATAGAGTACAAGATATAACCTTCAATGCTTACTTTATATGTTCCGTCAATAAATACAATCTCTGGATACTTTTCCAAAATCTCGCGCATGTGCGTTGTCTGAAGTAGCACAAATTGCAGGTAATTACTTTGATTCTGTTCATAGTGAATGACCCAGTTTGAAATAATTGCTAACAAGGTGTCTATGTTTTCTAAAGCCATTTCTCCGTGAGCCTGCTCGTTGCGAATAGGAATATAAAACCTTTGTTTTGTAATTGTCAACATTCCTCGTAGTTAATTTCTTGCCCGTTTCCTGTTCGACCCAATTTTTTAAATACATTGGGCCAATATTACATAAAATCAAAGAATTCTACCTTGTCTACATCGTTCAGAAGCGCACTTTGAGGATACAAGTCACAATACTTCGTGGCGTGATAATGCTTAGTTTGCAGCTTGGTTATTTTGAAGTGAAGAGCAGCTAATTTGCACGGGCTTTCTGAAGCTGCCATTTCACAACCAGTACCATTGTACGCTTGCTTGGGTAACTTTCCTGTGTTTCTTGGTTTTATAGCCCGACCATGAATAAATGAAATCCTAATATACTCAAACTCTTTAGATTCTGTGGCAAGTGGACCTTCTGTTAGACCTATTTATTCTGACTAGGTGCTTGCCCTCCCTACACCATTCATCACAGCTTTGCATAAAAGAAATAAAATGATCAAATGTTGCACATAAATAAACTTTGCTGCCACCACCATGCAATGCATTGACAGTGTTAGGAACTCTGGTTGTGTTAGGACCACCTCCTTCACAAACAGCCTGGGCATCAGAGCTGGCAGGCTTGCAGCTGGATGTCAAAGCAGCCTCACAACACCTACGTCGCGTGGAAGCAATGCACTTAGCTTTGTTAAGGTCACCAGCCTCTGTGCCAGGATTGCTCGTCATCGGCCCTCCATCTTGCATTGTTTCTGACCTACAGCATTTGCACACAGTGACCTCATTTGGAACACCATTCATGACAGGTTTGCACTCAGCCATAGCAACTACCAAGCAGTATTTATTCTGCCTGCTAGCCACATGCTGCACCTTGCCAAAACTATCACTAATTGCGTCATGAGAGGCACTGGCTTGTCCTTCAAGTTTGCTACCAGAGACCGCGGAAGAAGCAGACTCAGACTTTCCACTATTAATGCATGTCGTTTTCTGGCTTACAACTGCTCTCAAAGGTGAACGAACTTCAAGAACTTGGCAGCTGTCACAGCAAGAACTTTGCCTTCCCTGTCTGCAGCCAGGTCACATCTCCATTCTTGCTTGTGCAGTGCTGCAGCCTTCCGCCGCCTCTTTGGTACTACCAGTTTCCACTCCCTGTCGCCACAGTGGGAGACAGCCTCTGGCACAGCTGCTACTCGAGCACTCGCCTCTCCTTCCCCCACAGGTGAGCACACAACAGGAGCACTCTCATGCTTTTACGTGGCTCTCTTAGTTCTCCTGACACAAGTGGTGCTTGCACCTCGACCAGGATCATTGGCTCAGCAGACCTCCCCTCGGCTTTTCCCCTGCTTGGCACACTTGTGCCATGAAAACTGAGGGAAGGCAGGCTGTCCCAGGTGAACCAAGCCTTGCTTCCCTTGCAACGGACACAGACACCGCCAACAAGTCAAAAGCCAGCACCTTGAAGAGTTCTGGTAGGCTGGTTGGTCCCGTGCCTCTGCAAGGGAACAGTGCTGTCTTTCCAGACACGAGCTGGTGCTGTGGAAGGTCCACTTGCTGCTTGAGAAGAAATGAAAATGTTCAAACCAAGCGGGGGAAAGTCAGCCTCGGAGATGGCAGGGATGCTGTCCTGCCGAGTCCAACCGGTCCATGAAGAAGGTGCCTGGGTCTCCTTGTAGGACTGCTGGATGCGGCATCTCTCCAGAAGGATGGACATCGTGCAGGCCTCCTTGTACAGGGAGTCTGCCAGCACCTTGTTACCAAAGCGGCTCGGGTGGACACCATCTCTGCTCAGGCAAATGGGCCAGTAGTCCACGAGACCACTCAGGAATGTGAAGGCGCACTCGTCGCAGTACTGCATCAGGGCAGTGTTTCCCTTTATGTAGTTATCATTGAAGTAATGCAACCAAGAGGACTGACCTTCCCATGAGCTGTACTGATTCTGCCCCTGAGGAACAATGGCAGAAAAAGCTACATGCACCATGGGATTTCTTTCAATGATCGCCTGAGCAAGCTAGCGATACTTGTCCATGCACACGCTGACACTCTCAACAGTGTTGTTAGTGCCAATGTGCAGAATGACAACATCAAAACCAGCTAGCTTGTCAGCAATCATTAACAGCAAATGCTCAATCCTTACTCCTCTATGCGCGGCAACACTGACTAACTACGACGCGATGGGAAATACTGGTCCGCGTATTTTACCATCGAGTCGCCGACAACCAAAACACGTGTCCTGTTGCAAGCAGTGCAATATAAAATGACACCTAGAAGGAAAAAAAGACTGCGAGAAAATAAATCTGAGCGTTTTCACAAGCGAAAGGAGGCTACCTTCTAGTCAGCACTATATGTTGAATCCGAGAAATCCGCGCTAGGGTTGAACAAAGCCAGCGGTCGCGAACAAGGACAGCAAGATCGACAAATGCGCAACAAACACAATCAAAATACCATCAAAATACTCATTAGAATAGATCTAAATAACGCTAGCAAATATAAAATAACCCTGCAAAGCAGCTTTCGCGCATATAAAAGGATGATGTTAAAGGCTTGCGAGGATGCAGCAGAACCATGCCATTGAACCAGCGCCAGCGGCAACAGAACAGCACGACCCGCAAGTGCGGCTGACGGGATGCGTACTGAATGTCACGTGCGAACACGGAATCAAACCACGCGCCCTCGAAAAACTGGAAATACACATGCATGCGACGTTGTCTTTTAGTGACGTCACATGCGCGCGCTGAAGGAGTCGATTCTGTGTGGGGTCGTCTGGGGAGCCGCACATTGCACCAGTCTTTCCAAAACCCTAAACGATCCTGTCCCTACACTCGTAAGCAAAATTAGACCCTTTTGCAACACAACGATTATCATTAGACAGTTTTAGTTACACGTACGTAGAGGCTTCACGTACGCAAACGTGAAAAGCCTACGTGCCATATGTGCACGCCATCTGACACGCTTTTAGCTACACGTACGCTACGCACGCCAAGAGGCACCCCGTAGCTACATCTATCGGGAAATGTGAACACGGCGGTAGCCAATTCAATCCTGTCGCCGTGTTTCGATGCAAGCCGTCTGCGCGCGCGCGGCCCGCTATCGCTTGTTCGCGATCTCGCGGAACTCCCGCGCGAAGCTGTCTACGTGCGCAAGAAACGCACGCAAAGAATTGAATCTCACGTACGTCCGTGAGACGCGCGCGCGCCCGCCACGTTGTACGCATGCGCACTGCTGACACGTAGAAGCTCTACGTACGCAAAGCCTCTACGTACGTGTAACTAAAACTGTCTATCTGTCTTGTCCCCATTTTCTTTCTTTAACGCAGCGAGCCAGGTACTTTCGAGGAACGAACGCCATGCGCGTTATCAGCATGACGTAGCATAACCGACAGGAAAGTAGCGGGCGCGGCGTTCTCAAGAACGGAAACGTAAGCAAGGCAGATGACGATTATCGTTGTGTGGCAGAGATACACTCCAAAAGGTGTAACTTTGCCTAACACTCTTAGAAAAATTTACACCCTTTTGGGCGTATCTTGTCCCACAACGATAATTGTCATCCGTGTTGCCCGCGTTTCCTTTCTTTAACGCTGCGAGCCCGGCACTTTCCAGTCACGAACGGCATGCGCGTTATCAGTGTGACGCAGCATTCTCGACAGGAAAGTAGCGAGCGCCGAGTTTTCAGGAAAGGAAACGCAAGCAAGGCAGATGACGATTATTGTTGTGGGACAAATATACACCCCAAAGGGTGCAACCGTTTTAAGAGTGAAGAGTGTAGGCACCTAAGATCAGGTCACGTGAGGGGTTCTTGTACGACATATAGACGCACGCCGGGAAACTGGTGTCATGTGGACCTACTCTACCACTCGATGCTTACACGTATGTGGTCTCAGCCGGACCGCGCGTTTCGTATTATCGTCTGCTCGAGTCAGCTCTAGTTCGCGCTTGTTTGGTTAGCTTGGCTTGGTCTCGTTTGCGCTTGTTTCGAGTGCCATAGTTCGCGATTGCTTTGTAATCTGATTGTCTTTGCGACGCGAATTTTGTAGTACTTCATGAAAGCCATGTGGCGCCAGCTATTACACTGGAGCCTTTGACGGGTCATGCATTAAAGCCGACGCGCTTGATCCGCAGATCAGTTTTTCCACGATGGTCGACTCTGCTACATGTCTCTCTCAAATTCTTAGCCTCAATATATCACGAGATGTAAACATGTGTAGAGCTGCGCTCAAATTTCGCACTACGGAGACTCGTAATCGTCGGTGAATTTTACCTATGTAACTGTGCTCGCAAATAAGTGTGTGTGGGGAGGGCAGACGTGGCATGTATGTACACGTGTGGTCATGATACTACTAAGCGTGATTCTTCTCTGTCACAGCTAATATCGCCCACCACTCCCGCCCACTTTGTACGTGTTTATAAGCGCTTGCATTTAGTGTTATGTCATGTTGCGAGCAATACGCAATTAACCCTCGAGAAAACAAGTGCCATTATATGTTTACATTATATAAAGCCGATGAGCAAAACGACAACAAGGTGAAAGCAGGAGCCAACGTTTCGATAAGTGGACTTGTATTCTTCAAGGCCTTGAAGAAAAGTCCACTAGTCGAAACGTTGGCTCCTGCTTTCACCTTGTTCTCGTTTGGCACATCGTCTTGAATTTCCATCTCCCGCATTACCCGTGTTTTTCCTGCATTATATAAAGTGTAGTATATTGTTCGTTAAGCAATTTAGTAGTTATTCCTTACCGGCACTGCGGAGATCAGTGCGCTCTAACAAATATAAAATTTAACATAGCTTGCTCAAGAATTCTTGAGTGCCTTCATGTCATTTAAAAATACAGAGATGCCTCCTCGAAGTGTGCCGATCCTGGATTGAGCTGAGTAGAAGACATCACTGGCGGCTTAACCCAGTGAGTGGCTCCTGAACCAAATGTTTACATAAGAGTGGCTTGTTGGGCAAATTGGTATAGGTAGTGGAATGCCAGAAAAAGACTATGAGGAATACAAAGGACTAGGAATAGTTGTGTACTAACTGACGTTATTTCGTAAAAGCTACATCTTCCAAGACCAGACGGAGCTTGCGTGACAGCACTGCAAGTCACTTGAAGGTAGTTATGCTGACTGCACACGACTTGACTAGAAACTAAAGCTCTTGTCAGGAACACAGATGGCATGCTCACACGCTTCTCCCCACGGAGCTTGTCAGTATTGAATGAGCGGATAGAAAATTAAGGCGCAGAATAACGTCATGGGGACACTCTTGAAGAACAGTAGTTATAACTAATATCTGACGGCCAGCGGCACTTGTGCGGGTGGCCTACGTTCCTATTGTGGCGGATGTCCTTACGTCAGCTACTCGTACAACACAGGATGCCCCAGGGGCGAGGAGTTTAGTGAGCCGTCCACGAAGCTTGTCGCTCATCACTGAAATGTGCGCGCCTGTACGAATTAGACCAGTGACAAGGACCCGATCTACGTACGCATCAAGTAAATTCATATCCATCGGTAAGGTCAGTAGAGAAATCGAAGCGTCACTCCTCGTAACTGCGCCCGTCAGTTTCCCCTACAGCGCCGGCCAGTGGGGGATGGCGAGCGGAAAAGGGGATTAGTGGTGAGGGCGAACGACTCTGCCATGTAGATGACGACGCCTCAGTATAGTTGCATGGTTTTTTGGAATCTTCCGGTGGTGGGCGACTAACTGGCGAGCGGCTGTAAGGTTTCAGCGCACACTGATATTGGGACGACGTCCAGGTACTGCGGCGGCGGCAAGAAATGCGGCCAACACTTCGGCGATTGACACAATTGAGCTTGTCATCGGGTGTTCGCCGTTAAGCTCGGTTATGAGAAGGCCGAGATGAGCGCTGGCGTCTCAAACAAGGGATCATCATTAGGGCGCAGGGGTTGGATCAGTTGATGGAAAAACACGGGCTGATTTCCAAGGCTCGCCAACTCTTCGTCAACGACAGACTGGACCAGGGAATTTGTCGATCGACAATCGTTAGAATAGGTCCGGGAGCGAACCGCCGACACAGCTTCGACCTCTCGAGCTGGAGGTCGACGGTTGATACACAGACTGAAACTCCTCGCTGTCGCCGTATTTGGAAGACGCCTATAGTGCAAGATGCGACGGTTTTGTTGCTTTTTCGAAGTGTCGGCATTCAATAATGACGTCAGTGATGACGTAAACGTTTTTGTGCACTAGAGTGTTAAAGGGCGTGGTCCGCTATATCCTTCAATACGAGGATCACTTTGTCTTTCTTTATTAAAAATTACCCTGCATTGCCCGTAGGCGTTGCAGCTGGGGGGATTCGTCATGGATATCAACAAGTGTACATTTTCACGAGACAATTGCACTTCAAGCAGCTTGTTCCATTTTACGATGCTTTTGCGAGAAATGAGTCAGCGAACAGGCGCGTCTCAGGCCGGTATTGTATTTTTCTGATCTCTTCTTGCACCTGCTTGTCCACCTAGCTGCAATGAGCGAGGATGTCCTGGATGTACGTCACATATGATTCGGTGGAAGCATGGATACAAGACTATTTTTCACGGTACAATGACGGCCATCCTAGCCTGTCGAACAACTCGGACAGCTTTTGTTTGCTCCTGCCTTGTCAGTTCCTCATGCTCCCGAAACCAGACTCATGACGGTCTAGGTAGAAAATTAGATTTGCGAGCATACGGGTTGGTCCTACATGTTATTCCCGACTCCAAGTAAATCCTCTCTAACTGGCGGCCGTGCCGAGAAACAGCAGATCCAGGTTAAGGTTCGAAGTGAAAGTGGATGTCCCATCACGGCATGCGCTAAATGCGTCGTAGTTCTCAAATCGGCGTTATGCCGCCGCGCACAAGCATGAAAAGGAAAAAAAACTCAGTGCCCTAGCTTTCATTCTGTGAAGAAGGATGACCAGCGAAGCGGTGTATGTGGGCCCCTCAATGGCGAACTGCACCTCCACCACCCACGTACGCGGAGTGCTTAACGCCTGCTTCACCGCCAGTGCAGGTCGGCCCGGCATTGCACTATCTTCGGGATCGGCCCACACTGTGGGGAGTGCTTAACGCCTGCTTCACCTCTGCCGCAGGTCGGCCCGGCATTGTACTATCTTCGGGATAGGCCCATGTATTCGGGGAGTGCTTAACGCCTGCTTCACCTCCGCCGCGGGTCGGCCCGACATTGCGCACCTCCGGGATCGGCCCACGTATGGGGAGTGCTTAAAGCCTGCTTCACTTTCACCGCGGGTCGGCCCGGCATTGCACTGTCTTCGGGATCGGCCCACGTGTGGGGAGTGCTTAACGCCTGCTTCACCTCTGCCGCGGGTCGGCCCCGTATTGTACTATCTTCGGGATGGGCCCACGTATTCGGGGAGTGCTTAACGCCTGCTTCACCTCCGCCGCGGGTCGGCCCGACATTGCGCCCCTCCGGGATTGGCCCACGTATGGGGAGTGCTTAAAGCCTGCTTCACTTTCGCCGCGGGTCGGCCCGGCATTGCACTATCTTCGGGATCGGCCCACACTGAGGGGAATGCTTAACGCCTGCTTCACCTCTGCCGCAGGTCGGCCCGGCATTGTACTATCTTCGGGATGGGTCCACGTATTCGGGGGGTGCTTAACGCCTGCTTCACCTCCGCCGCGGGTCGGCCCGACATTGCGCACCTCCGGGATCGGCCCACGTATGGGGAGTGCTTAAAGCCTGCTTCACTTTCGCCGCGGGTCGGCCCGGCATTGCACTATCTTCGGAATTGGCCCACGTGTGGGGAGTGCTTAACGCCTGCTTCACCTCCGCCGCGGGTCGGGCCGGTATTGCACTATTTTCGGGATCGGCCGACGTATGGGGAGCGTTTAAAAGCTGCTTGCCCTCCACCGCGGGTCGGCCCGGCATTGCACTACTTCGGGGATCGGCCTACGTATGGGGAGTTTTTTTCTTCGGCACGAAAATTTCCTTAATGCTAGAGGTAGACAGCTTCGCTGTAAACAAAAGCGAATGTCCAACGACTTTTATTGTATACAGGCGCGTGTCATCGTGGTGGAAAGAAAGCAATGTATAAGTTCACTGTTTCTAGAAATAAGCAGATGACGAGCATCGGAGAGAGAATTGGATAAAAAAACTTCCGCATTGGCAAAAGGTGACCGATACTAACCGGTATCAAACAATTTTACTCTGGTTGACTTCTTTATTAGCTGTGAGTAGACCATTGCTTTCGTTCTTTACAGCGAAGCCAGTTATGCCTAGGTTCTGGTGGATCTCGCTTTCGTGCACATAGACCAACTATACTCCTCTCCACCGCCGACGCATTTCTCCCAAGTTTGTATTGAGGGCATTTAGGGGCCTTATATGCTTCTTGCCACGAACGCCGTCTCTCTCCCGAATCTAGCGCTCTCTACTCCCGACATTGCGCAATACCGCGGCGCGCGCTCTTCGGCGGCCACCTGTGCGGGGCGCTAGTGCGCGCACCGTGATTGGCGTAGTCGCGCTATAATAAAACGTCATTGTCTCTATCTACCAATCGTGTGTGACCGTCTTTGGTTCGCCGTTCACGATCGCCGGCGTGCGGGCTGCGCAACAGCGTGAAGCGGTGGCGGGTGCGTTTCGGCAGTGTAGGTCCTCCGAAGATGTGGAGCACGAGACTATGTGCGGGACATGTCGCAAACGAAACGCTCATAGGCGAAGAGTCTTCATTTTCCCGTGTTGGGGGCTGCAGACCGACCAGCTTTCCGAACTCCATGTATGTATGTATATATATATATACACACACATAATTCTTGCACTTGAAGAAATTTTGTCTGACCACTTAGAATTCAGCGCTGCAGTGACGGCGTTATGTGAGTATATTGACACGTGTACTTGTCTTTATCGGGCGACACGTTTTGCCGCCTAACAAATGTTATCGCACAGCGCGGGACGCGCCTGCATGTATCCGAAGTTTCTGGAAAGTTATCGATGCTTCTATCCGCTGTCTGTTGTCGCCGAACCTTGTGTTATCTGATTTCATCGCTTGACACGAATGGTGTAGAACTTTGTAGAAGGCATGCGGGTCCCAACGATTAGTCTGGAACATTCGATGACTGCTGTATAAAAGCCGACGCGCTTGACCCGCTGATCAGATTTCCGACGATCGCCGACCGTGTTCGCCGCTATCGTTGTGCTATAAGTGTAGCCTGTTTTTGTGGGCACAGGTTCGCCCAATAAAAGTTATATTTTGTATTTCACCGTATGGCTGCTTTCTTCACCGTCACTACCACGTGACAATATACAAGACCTAATAGTAGGAGTCAGTTCATTTTCACAGCCTGAGTCCTATCGGTAGTGTGGTTTTCCTTCGTATAATTGTCACATACATGGCTGTCATTACTAATGCTTCGCCTTTCCGGTGAAAATGCAGCCTCTCTCTCTCTCTTTCTTTTTTTTCTGTGAGTCCGACTATAAGCGCTGCTGCGCATGATTGCTGTCGATTCTGATTACGAGTCAATCGGGCTTGACCTCATTTCAGTTATTGAGTGCATACAGTTTTCCCCAACTGCCACGCACTAAGACGTAAAAAAAAGAGCAGTGAGGTACTCGGACAGAACCTAGTGCATATTATTTCCAGTACAGTGGAGTAGTCGCCAGTATATCTTTCGTTACTGGGATTTAATTCGGTAGATGCTAGTAATTATCTAACTCGAGATATAGTGTCCAAATTTTCAAAGTGTCAATTATACATTTGTAGGCACCAAAAATAACTGCTAATGGTGGTGCTTTCAGCGAGGTACTAATGGCGTACCATTTTTTTCGGACTGCCAAAGAAACCTCACGAAATATGAAAAATACCACGTGACTGCGCTAACACCTGCATCATAAAGCAGCGCCCTCAAATAAGCTGATTGAAAGCAACTGCACTGCCTGTCGGAAACCCGAGGAGACTGCGCATAACGCTGATCATGCTACGGAAGGAGCACCAACAGCAGGTTTCGCGGGTTCGCAGCTATTCGCTCCTCCCATTTCTACGTCACACTCATTATGCGCATCTAAAGGCCGTCTAATGACATTGACAACAAAAGCCCCTTGATAACGGGGCCGAAGCGCCGCTTTGACCCCACACTAAATGCGAAAAGCAATGTAATAGGCATATAGCATGTTTCAAAATCCGGCTTTGCTCGCACCACATCGAAAGAGTGCGCACGAAGCTATATCTTGCACCAGAAACTTGGTTGGGACCAAAGCCAAATTAAAGTGACCGTTTTATTTTTTATGAAAGTGTATACCTGCTGCCAAAATAGTTTGGTGTCAAAAATAAAAGCAAAATAAACAGACCGGGAAGCGAGCAACGTGTAGAAAAAAAGCAAAACCGATACGTTCAAGAAAGTAGATATACCCCTGCTAAACGAGCCGAATTGGCAATCAGGATGTCTCCACAAAAAAATAAAGAAAAAGAAAAAAGCATCAGATGTTAGTGTGCTCTTATTATCTAGGAATTCGTAAGTTCCATTGAACACCAGCTTAGAGGACGTGTCCGAATAGGTCTCCTTTTGTAGCTACGCCATACTGTGTCCGTTTTATCACATCTTCAGCGGCTTTCTTGATGACCACCCGCCGTGGTTGCTCAGTGGCTATGGTGTTGGGCTGCTGAGCACGAGGTCGCGGGATCGAATCCCGGCCACGGCGGCCGCATTTCGATGGGGGCGAAATGCGAAAACACCCGTGTGCTTAGATTTAGGTGCACGTTAAAGAACCCCAGGTGGTCAAAATTTCCGGAGCCCTCCACTACGGCGTGCCTCATAATCAGAAAGTGGTTTTGGCACGTAAAACCCAAAATATTATATTATTATTTCTTGATGACCGACGCCATAATTCTACGGCAGACATGCGTTATGCTTGCCTTGACTTGTCCTTGACTAATCTCACGTCTGTCTCGATCGTGTCACCACGATCAATCACATAACTCCAAAGAAATAGAGTGGACAGAGGTCAGGTGACCTAGCCGGCCAATTTACAGGCCCGTGCCTTCTAATCTATTGCGCATGAAAAGTTACATCCAGCCAGTTTCGTGCTCAGCTGCTTCTGTGTGTGGGTGCCCCATTTTGCTGATACCACAGCAGTGGAAGACGTGACAGCAGGACTTCGCTGAGAAACTCATCCACCACTCCTTCAAAGATTTCGTTCACGTAACGCTTTCCAGTCAGTACGAGAAGGAAGGGGGTTAGGGTAACCGAGGAGCATGATTTTCATGAGTAATATCGTGAGCAGCCAACAATGACACCAAGGAAAACATAGGGGAAATTACTTGTACTTACTAATTGAATTAAAGAAATGATAAATTAGTGCCAATGAAAGTGGATGAAAAAACAACTTACTGCAGGAGGGAAACGATACCACGTCTTCGCATTACGCGTGCGATGCTCTCGCCAGTTAGTGTGTGATCGAAGATGGGACCGATCACCGGCGTAAATTCCTAACCACACATAGAGCGGCCACAGGTACTAGTGCCGATTGCGCTTTACCCAGTTTAGATTGGAGTCCCTCCGATAGCGTGCATTGCAAAAATTTACGTAGGCGTTTCTGCGAAAATTGGCTTTATCTGTGCACATTATGTTGCTGAAAAGTCCGGTGACTCATCGGCTTTTGTGAGGACCCAGTTCGATAAATCTAGACGATTCTACAGGTCTCTATCTTCCAAGCATGAGTACTGGTTAAGGTGGTACGGGTGAAAGGCCGTCATTTGTAATTCTCCAAACTGCTGACTTGGAAAATGGTACCTGGGCGGCCACGTCCCGCGCGCTAGCATGAGTGTTTGAGGCCATAAACGCTAGAACATCCACGCGTTGGCTAGGACTCAAAGATGGAGTCCTCCGCCACTGTTTCTTGAATCAGGTTTGCATAATTTCTGGTTATAATCGATGCGTTTGGTCCACCGTCACACACACACACACACACACACACACACACACACACACACACACACACACACACACACACATATATATATATATATATATATATATATATATATATATATATATATATATATATATATATATATATATATATATATATACGGCCTTCCTCGTGTTGCTATGTGCAGCTCTCAAGGCAAGGATCATGTTCTCCTTCGGCTCATTAGAGAAAGACATGGCGACTGGGATGACACAAAACGCACGTTTAAATCTTTGTACTCACGTCATCAATTTGCCATTGCGGTGATAGTTTCCGTGGCAAAAAAAAAACCACCTGTGCACTTTATCTATGCTACGACAACAGCTATCACAGCTTGTTTCCAACTAACACCAAACGCGACGTATTACTTCGACCGGGGCGCTGCTGATGAGGCACTATCTCAATCACGATGTTTCTTTATTTCCTTAATTTCGTCCTGGCTAACTGAGAGGGAGCGTGTTCGAGGGCGCTGCTGTATGATGCGGATGGGAGCGCAGTCGTGGGGTATTCTCGATATTTTGCAGGGTTTATTTATCAATCGTAAAATAGTGGTGCGCAATTAGTACTTCGCTAAAATTACCGCAGTTAGATGTCCCTTGGCTGTGCCTTCACATGACTATTTGACACTTTGATAATTAGGATAGCACTTCTCGAGTTATATATTTAATTACAATTACCTAATTCAATCTGAGTAACGAAAAAATTACTGGCAGCTACTCCACTGTACTGTAAACAATATGCGCTAGGTTTTCTTCGAGTAACGCATTGCCCTTTTTCTAAATCTTGGTGCATGATAGGACACCCTGTATATATTCATGACCTTTGCATGCAAGTGACGATATTTCCATTACTAATAAATGTTGTAATTTATTAGAAATGTTTTTTTCAGGAGTCGTAAGCATTGCTTACTGAAAAGAGACGCAATACTGAGAAACACAAGAGTCCCGTGCATTTCACATGCCATTAATAAAAGAAGCACGATAAAAGATAAAAAATAAGAGACGAAGGGGTCACTGAAGTCTATAGGCTTTTTCATGGTCAAAAAAGCACGCAAAGCAATTTGAAGCGAGGATAGCATACAGCAACATATTCTTTCTCTAGGCATAGATTACCCATAACATTAGAAATAATTTTTAATTGGCAACCTCCATCCCTTTCAAAAATATAATAAACTTTGTCCTGTGTCTATATTTAAATATATTGTGTATGTGCATGGTGTTTACAGTGGAAAATCTAAATAATGTTGAAGTGAGAAAATACCGATAAGGCAGGTGCGACTGGTGCTTCTAATGCGCGCGTCAGGATCTGCAGAAATAAAGGGTAAATATGAATTAAAAGCCGTGCACGTCCGCGCCAACAATGATACAGTAAGCTGTCAGGCCCACTAACATATCGAGTGAAACGGTCGAGGAAAGTCAAAAGAAACCTCAAATTGCGTGGGTGACAAAGGACTGGCAATAGCACTTTAGGTGTGTGCTTGTGGGGGGGGGGGGGGGAGGGGCTCAGCGCCCCCGGAAATCTCCGGAGTCGGCGCCGAGGGCAGCGTGTATCGTGAATGTCTTCGGAATGGTGGAGCCCGCCGAGAATGCGTCCATCGTCATCGTGGGAGATGTCGATGAGACCCGACGGGGCGTGGATACGTACCTTCATGTTGGAGGCCCTCAAGTGTTTCACCAATGCCGCCATAAAAAAAATTTAATTAGGGGGTTTTACGAGCCGAAACCGCGATTTGGTTATGAGGCATGCCGTAGTGGGGGTCTCCAAAAATTTGGACCCCCTCATTAACGCCCACCTAAATCTAAGTTAACGGGTGTTTTCGCATTTTGCCCCCACCGAAAGGCGGCTGCCGGGGCCGGGATTCGACCCCGCGACTTCGTGCTTAGCAGATGCCACCCACTACTCGTCACCGATCGTACATCGGCCTAACCTTTGGGAAGAACATTAACACAGTGAAAGTTTAACCACTTGCCGTGTACCACAGTAATCACAAGGCAATGATTACAACAGTCACAAAATAAATAATGACAACCGGGATCTTTCAGTACATGTCTCTTTATTCGCCCAATACTAAACTTATAAAATAGAAAATGGCCAACATAGGAAAACCCCGACAGCAGAACCAACCTTAGCGCCAGCTTCGCTGGACTTCCTTCTTCACAGGATGAAAGGGCTCTGAATTTTTTTGTTTCAGATATCTTGCTGGCGTTTCAAATCGCGGAGTGTACTTTGTTCAGTGATGTACGCTTAAGCTTCATTTAGTTTTTGTTTGTTTATAGTTTTCTGCCCTGGCATTAGTGTTACTAATGCTTTAAGGAGGATGAATATTCTCTCTAATTTACTTTTGTATGCCGGCACGCTAGCAGGAAGGATAACGAGCCTCATGTAAAAAAAAAGAAACGGTCTCTACAACGTGGCAATACGGAGATTATTCAAAGGCAAACGGCAACGAAGTATTCGACAAGGTAAATAGACCAGTATCAGATAATTTAAACATACAGTAGGCTCCGTGGAATATTTTGCGCATAAATGCGAGTGGATGCGTCACAAAACGCTTGCAAAGATTGCAAACGGTCGCAATGGTTTTCAGAATAAAACTAAAAAACAAGAACTCAGTGCATTTAAACTCTGTGATGAAGGATGACCAGCGAAGGTGTGTATGTGGGCCCCTTAATGGCGAACTGCACCTCTGCCGCGGGGCGGCCCGGCATTGCACTATCTTCCGGATCGGCGCCCGTATGGAGAGTGCTTAACGCCTGCTTCACCTCTGCAGCACGTCGGCCCGGTATTGCACTATCTTCGGGATCGGCGCACATATTCCCCATATGTGGGCTGATCCCGAAGATAGTACATTAAAAAGTTTTATGTCTACACACGGACACGATCCTGGGGGAAGTAGCCTTTAACGCCTTCGCTCTAAAAAAGAAAACGCCGCCATTACCCCTCGCCGGAAGCGACGTAGCACTAGAGAACCAGCGCCCTTGTCCTCTGGTTTCCTTGCATGTACCTTTCCCGCGTGTATCAGCGAACAGTTACCGCACGTCTGTTAATCACAGAGTGAGTATTTTGCCTCCTGTGCCGTGCCAATGTCATTGCACGCCCGTGTTGTTCCTTTAGTGCGAAGCATTCTTCTCCGACTGCAGCAGAACTGATAGTAGGGCGAGATGTTCATGTTGAAATTTGTAGCGCACGCAGTAGACAAGGACGCAGAGTAGCGCTCGCGGGGTCCACCTTCTCTGCGTCCTTGTCTATTGTGCGCGCTACCAATTTCACCATGAATTCTTCTCTGAGTCAAGCCGGTTTTCTGTATCTGCTTGTATACGTTCAACGAGCAGAGACTCGATGCATTCCGTCTCCGTTCGGAGATGAAGAGCACATGGCCCAGTTAAGGGCGCGGATATAGCTCGGCGTAACGTGGACGCAATCCGCGCGCGGCGCAGTTACGCTACGGCGGTGAAACTTGAACGCTCTTCGGACACTAGAGTGTCTGGCGCGCAAACAGAACGCGTCCTATCTCACGCCCGAGCCGCTGCAGGGCCGAGTGCATAGCGCGCTAGCTTAGCTAAGTTAGCGCCTTCGACAAACAGCAAAGCGCTTGCTCGCCGCGGGCAACAACTGCTGTGGGCCACGTTTAACGTGCTGATGAGGGCAAAATTTAGCCATCTTAGCTTCGCCGGCATCCGATTTCTCCGGTCGCTACCTGGCACGCTGGAAACACCGGACAATATTCGCGCCTTTAACCATAGCTATCTTAGACCGAGTCGGCCGAGCAGGCATGCAACTACCGCCATCTGTATTAAACAATGAGACGTATCTGGGAGAGGGAGAAGTAATATTTATTCGAACCAAAGAAACGAAACCCAAGTCCGGGCCTCCTGGAATGCTCATGCCTTGTGCCCCAGCACTTTCTTGACGTGCTGCACCACAAGCGGCAACGATAGCTTTTCAAACTTTCGGGGGGGGGGGGGGGGAAGTGGTTCCCTCCTATTAGCTGCGTGGTGTGTGATAGTTTAGAAAGTGTTGTCTTCCTGAAGATGGTGTTGGCAGGGGGCTCCCACAAGGTGTTTATTTGATGAATAGGCCCCGCACTGTTTGCAAGGGGGGAAGCCTGTTAATATAGAGCGTATAGTGCGGCGCGAGTAATCTGTACGTTCCTGCTTTTCGTATGATTGCGGCGTCCTCTCTCGAATACGTGTAGGATGGTGTGTTGATGCTTCCCTGCGAGACTTCAAAATATGTAGGCCTTCGTTACACTGTATCTTCCGCTCATTTCTGGGGTTGTAAATGTCTTCGACAGCCTAAAGACTAGGATGTCCCGGATTTCCTGCGCGTGAGAGCTGGTATGCTCGTAAATTTCCTCGCAATCCTTGATGGCCTAGAACCCATTGTACACATACCTGTAGGAGGGGGTGAGCCTGCATGTACACGTGGAGCTTTGTTCGTGGCGGGTCATCATTTGATTGGCGGGTCATCATTTTGAATGTCTCTGCAAGTGCCTTGACGGGCTGTTGGGATAGTAAGCGTGTCAGATGTATGTATCATTTTCGTTATGGAAAGCATATAGCCAGCGTCTTGATGCGTTGGGACTCTCTAGTAAGTTTTCATGAGTGTTGAGTCATGACCCACGACTGCTGCTTTGCTGCTTTCGGCGTTATGACTGGCATCTGTATATAAAGGGGTTTTATCGTCTTTCTGTTGTTTTATATTTGTTGTTTTCGACCGTCGTTCTCGATTCTTTTCCTGGTGCATATTATTTGGAATAGGGTGTACTTTTAAATTTGACAAATCATCTGATGGTGGTAATTCCGGCGGAATTGGGGGTAAGCTAGCCATTGGTACCCCAGTCTGTTCAGTATTTGCGCCCGATTGTGTATGTCTATTCTGCCTCCTAGTGAGCGTTAAAGAGCCCGGTTACTTCATTTGTATGGTTGGCTGCGAGCTTAGGAACTGCCAGGGCAAGTCTAGCACGTTTTATAAGTGTGATGTCTATCGTTTTGCCTTGCGTGTTGGATATCTTAGCGTATGGTAGATGGTATATTATGCTGGAAAAGGTCCCGGCTTGTGTAACCTTACGTAGCTCGTGTTCTTTCATTCCTCTCCTTTGTCTAGCTATTCTACGCATCATTGCAAAGATCTGTTCAAGTTGCACGGTAAACTTCTCCACTCATGCCGTCGCTTTACCATTGTCCTTCAGAAAGAAACCGGGGATTCTTACGGTGTTCTTGCGGGGTAAAGCTCCGTCTTCCTTTCGAAGTTTTATTAAGTTTGTATATTCTTCGGCTTACAAGCTAAGGCCTTCACTAATGACAATATATCCTGATTTTTGAGGGGAAGATTCTAGCCCTAGTGTTTTGGCGTATGCACGTATGGTCCACTTTGCATGGTGTGTCCTTGCCATCCAGGTGATCCTCCACTGCACCATCGTTATCGGCGCACAGATTCTTTTCTATGTCAGGTATTTCTTCTAGTAATGCGGGTAGCTTCATCATCACAATGTTAAAGAAAGTCGGTGAGAGAATAGAACCTCGAGGTGTTCCACGCATGGCTGAAGGACTAATTGGCACATATTCATCAAGTTTCACTTTAACCGTCCTTTCAATGGGAAAGTTTTTAACGTAATTGTTTACTCTAGAACCCAGTTTAGTTGCCTTGAGGCACTATCAAAACCTCGCTGCAGCTGAGGCTTGGCACCAAGTACGGCTAAAATGACGACCGGATGTCGGCCCCTTGTGGCGGCATCGCATTCCGGCCGCGTTCTCCTTCGTGACAATTGCGCCTCCTGTTGGCAGCGTTTCTCGCCGCGTGTCAGAAAGGCTTACGTTGGTCTACGTGGACGCGTCCTTTATAGTCGAGCGAAACGTCTTCAAGAAGATGCATCACCGGAACTGATCGCTGAGAATATGCCCCCTGAATACAACCCACGTTCGCTTTTCGTCCGCCATCGCTGTTTATATAGTAGTTATAGTCATCTAGAGAAAGTGTTTCACAAGCAGTCCATCCACATGTAAGTGAATGTGCTCGCCAAGTTTACTGTGCAGCTTCTCCCTGTGCAGCTTTGTGCACGTTGGCTGGTCCAGTTGCCTGCGGCGGTGCGCTGCACGCCTCTGCCCTGAAAGCTGGGACTGGCCTTCCTCTGCGCAGCGTTGTGTAGTAGCCGTCGCTCGTGTTCTAGTGAGCGTTCGAGCAGCCTACAACACCCGTCGGTATTCTTGCAACATCTCAAATCACACGCAACGTGAAAGCACACCCACCAACTTGAACATGCTGAGCGTAAAAATGAGAGCTGAGCAAGCGTGTGGGGTTATAGGCACATCCGCATCATTAGCACTCACCGCGAGGTGCACGTGTCGTCTACTTAGGAGCTATTTAAAGGCTGCTAATAAGAAAATCTATTAGCGGCCCAGCGGCGTTGCCAAGATCACATTGGTAGTTTATGCTATACGTTTCTAGCCAGCTTAGCCCAAATAAAATTTATTTGCATCTCGGGTCCTTACTGTTTTAAGAATACATGAAAGGGCAATGGCGCATGCCAAGTGTGGTTTATTTATACTGCTGCTAAATACACAAACTTCAAGAAAAACGCCTCTTCATGTGCACGAGAAGAACGACGTTTAGACGAAGACAGACGAGAAAACAGACGTGGCTTTCAAGGGAAGGCACGACGAATAAGCCAGCAAAGTGAATGACAAGGACGTGGCTCCCCATGACTTGACAGCACTTGACACAGCCACTTACACTTGTTCGATAATAAGCAAACATCAGCGACTGGATCACTAGGTGGTGACTGAACCTTCTCAATTTCTTCCTGTCAATGAATACTGCTCTCTATAACTGTACCGCAAGGCTCCGTTCAGCGACCGACATTGCTTCCGCCTACACCAACGACGAAAGTCAGAACCTTGCATCATCAACTCTCTTATTTGCTGACGATTGTGCGATCTACAGACACATTTCTAACCATGACGAGAACATTGTTTGAATTGAATTCTGGGGTTTTACGTGCCAAAACCACGATTTGATTATGAGGCACTGCGGATTAATTTTGACCACTAGAGTATATTTAACGTGTCCCAAGTTCACGGGACACAGGCGTTTTTTGCATTCATAGCCATCGAAATCCGGCCTCTGCGGCCGGGATTTCGTCACGTGATGTCGTGCTTAGTAGCGCAACACCATAGCCGCTAAGCCTCCGCGGCGGGTTACATTGTTTGCAAAGACACCTCAACAAAATCGCCGGTTGGTGTGACCTATAGCAAACGAAAATATAAGCTTGTAAAACAACAGTGCTGCCAATTACGATTATCCCCAATATCCTGCACAGTGCTTGCATAATACACCTATTGAATGCGTTTTTTCAATTAAGACCTTAGGCATGCAACTATCTGGAGACCTAACAGGAAATAGGGATATGGACGCCATAACTACAAAATATTCAAAGCACTTCATTCACCAGGTGCCACAGCTAGAGTTACTGCATACAGTAATCACATGTCACAGCAGAATGAGCTGAACACATTCTCTTGTTCGTTCTCACATAGAATATGCCTCAGTTATACAGAACCATAATCGAATGTACTTAATTTTTGGGTCAGGCTATTGAAATAAAAGTGCCGGATTTAGAGTAAGGAATAAAGTCAGCATTACTTAATCTTCCATCACTCAGGCAGCGAAGACTGTTGGCACTCGCACTTTTTTTATCACAGTCACGCGTCATTCGCATTGTCTTACATATAGAGTCCACCCATCGTATTATGTTTTTTCTCACTAAGATCAGCTGTCTTAAAGAGCTTACTTATGTTCCCGCGTACTTCTCAATTACTCTCCTATCTTCCCTTAGCCCTTCGTCATTGCAATAACTTGCACGATGCTGTATCTGCCATAAGACATGATATTTGTTCAAAAGCTGAATACATTTTTTTTGCGTACATTCATAATCAGGTTTATATGCTTGTGTCTATCGCTTTTTATTACTGCTTGCGTTTCATATGTTTGCTTATCTGTTGCTTTTTTGCTGTTGCCCGTAACGAAATTGTGTACAGGTGTGCATCGATAGAGGCGGAGCATGAAACATGATGTCTTTGATAAAGGATCATCACATCCTAAGTCTCGGAGGCTGCCTAGAGTTAGTATACTAATTCTAGAGAAAAAGCTCGGCGAAATAAACTGGCAGCCGCAAAGGCGCCGCCATGTTGCTGCATGTCATTTTATGAGCGAAACGATAAAAAAGCGGGAGCCAACGTTTCGACAAGTGGACTTGTCTTTTTCAAGGCGACATGACAAGTCCACTTGTCGAAACGTTGGCTCCCGCTTTCACCTTGTCCTCCTTTTGCTCATCATGTTGAATTTTGATCTCCCGCCTTCCACGGGTTTTTCCTACATCTCATTTTGTATCTCATGATGCAAAAACAAGCATGTACACGTACACGTACGGACAATGTGCAAAATTCATTCACTATATTTTTCAGCAAAATCCCGTGGCTATTTATAAAACTTCAATGTAAATCTTACGGTGCGTGAAATAATTTTTTTTCAGGCGCCTGAACTAGGGTGCCAAAACGTAAAGCTATTCCAAACTTTTCTATTCCAATTCTGCAATCAGCCCTCTGCGATTGGTCAAAAACATCTTCGGACCACCCCCACTTCGCCTGTCACGTGACGTCACGAAAACCGCGATAGTTCCCCATCTGATGTGATGTGAACACACTGATTATGCATGATTCGACAGAACAAAAGAAAAATGATTATTTCTGATTCGATGACTTTTCGCCATTCGCCCTCTGCTATTCGTCAAGAGTTTTAGGGCTGCACCCACTTCCCCTGTTTGTCTCCCGACGTCATAAACCGCGAAAACTCACTGCGTCAAAGGGACGCGTACGCGTTAAAGGTGCATTATTATGCCCGAAAAACTGTTTCTTTTTCTCGGACGCTATAACGTAAAACTTCGCGATTGCTGAAAAACATTTTGGACCACCCTCACTTCACCTGTCTTTCACGCGACGTCACGAAAACCGCGATAGTTCCCTATCTGATGTGTTTTGTACACACTGATTAGGTATGATTTGGCCGAAGAAACGAAAAACAATAATTTCTGATACGACGGCTTTTCGCCATTAGCCCTCGGCTATTGGCCAAAAGTTTTCAGGCTGCACCCAGTTCACCGGCCTGTCACGCGACGTCACAAAACCGCAAAAACTCACAGCGTCAAAGTGACGTGTACAGGTTATAGATGCATTAATATGCCGAACAAAACTGAATTTTCTTCTGAACAGCCGAAGGCTGCCCCGTTCCGAAAGGAATAAAAGATGGCTGCCGCCGATCGCTCATTCACTGGCTACTCTCACTTGCCGGAGAGCATGGGTTTATTTGTGTGTAGTTAAACTTTTTGCGTGGCCGTGTAACGTTTTCGAGCTCTTTCGGCACGTTTACAACTTCGTTCTGCCAACTCTTCTTTGCTGAGGTTCCGTTTTAGCGTCATTCTTAAGCTTCCGTTACATGATGCCGCGAGTGTCGACGAGCCACAGTAAGCTAAGTAAGGCAACGCGGACCAATCACAGACGCCAGCACCACCCTTCTCATCGGATTATCGATTTTCAGTGCAGTGGCTCGGCCCCATCGAATCGCTCTCCACTTGACCGTGCTCCTCACCTCTTGTGAGCCAATTAGATAAGACAAGCCGCTCTGTGTAGGCAATGTTATTAGTTTTTCAAGCAAACAAAAGTGACCGCCTATAAATGAGCAGAGCGTTTGATTGGTCTGTTGAGACAACTCTGCGGGTGACCGCCCGATGCTTGCGTCGGCGGTTACGTAAATTTGACATCAGAAGATTGTAATAAAAACATATTGGAATAGTTTTACATTATATGGCCCCTGAATAGCCTGAGACTGCTCCGTTCCGAAAGAAATAGAAGGTGGCTGCCTGCCGATAACTCCATTGGCTATTCGCACCTGCCGGAGAGCATGGATTTATTTGCGCATAATAAACTTTTTGCATGGCAGTATTAATTTATCGAGCCCTTTCGGCAGGTATAGTGCATCAATCTGCCAACTCTTCTTTGCTGAGGATCCGTTTTAGCGGCATTCTTAACCTTCCGTTGCACGCCGCCGCGATTTTCGACCAGCCACCGCAAGCTCAGAAAGGAAAAGCGGACCAACTATTTTCACTGCGCTGGCTCGGCCCCATCAGTACCCTCACCACTTGAGCGTACTCCTCGCGTGCTGTGAGACAATTAGATAAGACAAGCCGCCCAATGTAGGGAATGTTATTCGTTTTGAAAGCAAACAAAAGTGCTCTCCTGTAAATGGGGACAAGATTCGATTGTGCTGGTCAGGCAACGCTGCGGTTGGCCAACAGGCTTAGGGCCCGAAGAGGAAAACTATGGCGATGAGTCCCGATAGCTGTCCTCGTGTCCGTACATGGCAGACACTCTTGACCGTCCTGATCCATGTTAACTCCGGGGTCTTGTGCCGGGTATTCGCGTGCTCCAAATACAGTCACCTCCCTGCCCACGTTGGCCGTCATCCCAGGTTCACGTCGCCTGTGGTGAATTTGCAGACAAGAGTCTTAATCTCGTCCCCTTCGAGCTCCAACGACGGATGAAACCGGATTGTTAGGCTGTTCGTGAAGCTTCCCGTCGCGTCCTGTAGAAGTAGCACAAAAAAGTATGAAATTCATGGTGAATAATAAAAATAGAGAGCAAAAGTATCAGCAACGAATGTGAGGCGCCGAGATAATGTACAAAAATAAATTATTGAATATAATTAAAGAGAAGCTACAGTATGAAAAGCACATAAATAGCAGTACCAAAGTATAACAGTTCAGTACGGAAACGTTGCTTAAGCAATGTGATTACCGCTATAAAGTATAATTTCAACTTACTTCGAACAATCCGAAAAACACATGTACCTATTTCATAAAACCCTGCTTTATAACTTTTGTAACTTTGTGTAATTATACCAAGCAAACATTGAAAAAAGAAGATATGGTAGATCTGCCATAAATGGTATGACTACTAGAAACAAGGAAAATATAATGGGTAGAAAATTGAGCAGAACTAGCACTTGAAAGGAAATGTAGAAGACGCCTAAGTTGATAATACGATGATGAATTCTAAAGAAATTGACAAAAATAAAAGCAAATTTGAGATGGCGATAACCATGCCGCAAAATTAATTACTCGCAGGCTTTTGTTTAACGCTATTAAATCTGGAGATGTGAAGAACTTACGCATGAATTGATGTGAAGAATTAAGTCATATGACTGTATAAATGTATCATAGAATGTAGTTATTTCATGGAGACGAGGGGCGTAGCCTGGGGGGGGGGCTTATGGGGCTTCAGCCCCCCCCCCCGAAATTTTTTCTTGCTATGATGCACCGCCAACCAAAACAACTCACGGCACCGGAAATTATTCTGGATTTTTTCTGGAATGTATTTTTCGCGCCCGAAAAAAAAAAAACCTTTCGGCGCGAAGATTGTAAACTTGGGTTCGATTTCGTGGCAACGCCCATGCACCTGGAGTCACATAACGCAAAGATCCCCATCCGAGCACAAAGTTTCAAGGGCACTTTCATGGCGAGCGGGCCCGCCGCGGCACCTCGCAGAGGCCGCAGAATCTACGGAGCGCATGGATTTCAATTAAGAAACTTTAGAAGTATAAAGATTACATAAAGTTTTGATGCGAAAGGTGCATTGACATTTCCAAAGTCGTGCTTTACATTTTCAATTCCGGATCTTTGTGGGTTTAATATTCTTATTAACATTGGATGCGAAATCTGCATTTACTTTTCTAAAGTCGTACATTGGGCGATACAACGAAACAAGCCAAATCAATACACTATCAGACAAGTTGGCAAAGCACGCAGTGAGGTCCGATGAGACGAAGCGTTGTGATGGTTCATATTTGCCATCATGCCACGAAAAACCATTTCAAAATCTTTTTCACCTGCGCCAAAACATCCATGTCAAGGCACTAAAGCCAGCAAAGGTAACTGCGTTCTTATTTGTTTTTTGTACCTTGAATTTTATTCGCGAGGACACATTGAGCCTCTCCAATTTTTTGTTCTCGCTACCCGCGGGCTACCAGAGCCAACCAGAGGTCATGCGTTTTTCATGTGTTGCCCTGACAACCGCGCGGCGCACTGCGGTGCGCGTTCGTTTTTCTCTGGCCGAGCGGATTTTGGACTCGGAGCGTTTTGGACGCTTTCTGGCTAGCAGACGAGAAAAAGAAGCAGTGGTCGCTTGCCGTCAACATTGTGGGGACTCGACAGATTGCAACGCGTTTGCTTGAGGGCATCACCATCGTTTCGATGTTATCGCAACGTCTACGGAAAGTCTTATCTCGCCAGTGTGGGATAACGAGCAGCATGCATATGGACCAAGCGTCTCACGTTCTCTTGGATATTCCTTAGGTTCCTTATTCCTTTCTTGGATATTCCTGACACATTAGGTGCCCCAAGTAGGCATTCGGTTGTGGCCAAGATGCTTTCCTTTGCGTTTCTTCATTCCGGTGCACCGCCTCCCCCCCGCCCCCCACCCCCACACACACACAAAAAGAAATTGTTGCCGCGCAGCGAATTGTCACAGGCTGAAAGTTCAATTTTATTACTACTTTTGCGAAAAGTAATGGGCCATGGGACTCTTCACTTGCCGGATACTCTTACTATATTATTTCGATAGCAATTAGGTGGACACTCAAGGCGCATTCCTTTCATCGCCGTCATGTTCCGTATGAAGACCAAGGGCGATAACATCGTCAGCGCGCGCCGCATACTGTATGTGCGAGTGAAAGCGTAGGAAGGGGGGGGGGAGCTGACGATGGTGGAGGAGCCGACGATGGTGTGTGCGCTACGGAGAAAAGCGGGAAGGAAGCGCGCCGCCTTCCGTCGCGCGCGATGCATCGGGGGAATGGAGGGAGGGAGGGCGCGGGCCGTAGGATTGTGTGATCTGTGAATCCGTGATTGCGCAACATGTTTATTTGCCTTGTTTGACGCATTATACATGAATTTTTAGCTAACTTTTGCCAGAGTTTAAGAATATGCCGATGCACTCTAAGACGACGCGACCTAATGCATGTTGCTCACTTTTGTATGCAATGTGTAGCTATGTTTGTATTTTCTTTAATTAGATAATTAGTCAAGATTAGTTATCTAACTTCTGAAGCAACAAAGCTAGGAAAAAAAATCAAATTAGAAAGTTTAAGAGCGCTTTGCAAAGCGTCCGAATAAATAGTCTCTGTCTTTCTATCTATTAAGTATTAGTGTTTTTCAGCTCACTGCGGATTTCCGCGAAATACAAAAAACACAACGTGACATGCCTGCTTGCGTGTCGTGATCACACTGCTCCCAAGCTTTCCACGCACAAACAGCCATAGGTGCACTAGCTGCCACTTAAAAAGCGACAGAGCAGCGACGCAAGCGTTGGCTGTTCGACTTAAGCTAGCAACCGTTATCTCCTGTGCTGTGTAAAGCGACTGATGGTTGTGGTTGTAGTGGTAGGTGGTAATTCCAGACAGCGATAAACAGACTATCATGCACCGGCCGCTAAAGCGCGAGCAATTTCGTAATGACTTTTTCCAACGAGGGAAAAGCAAACATCATCCTTGCCCTAAAACCTGCACTCAGACAGAGACGGCAGGCTGCAAGAATATTTCATAGCTGGCATCCGGGTACGCGACTGAGCCCGATGACAATATTCCACACCTTCGAGTCGCTGAAGCAAACGGGCAGCTTGACAAGAAAGAGGCAGAGAGCTTTAGTCATAAATAATGAGGTTGCCTCCAACGTTTAGTCTTTCATGGCGGCTAATCCACACGCTAGCACGCGCAGCGTGAGCGCACAGCTCGGTGTGCCCAACTCAACTGCCTGGATGATATTGAAAACAGCTGGACTGCACCCTTGTCACCTGCAGTTGCATCAATGCCTGGAGTCAAGGGATCTTCAAAAGAGACTCGACTTTAAGAATTGGATTTTGATTCAGGAGGAGCAGGAATCTGACTTTCTCACCAAAGTATCCGGACTGACGAGATGAACTTTTCCTGAAATTGCCAAGTAAATATCCACAACGCCCACTATAGAAGTGAGCAAAATCCCCACTGGCTGGGAATATCCCGCCACCAATATCAGCAGTCTTTTAACGTTTGGAACGGAATATGTGACAGCAGTCATTGGCCCAGTGCTTTTAACAACACTCTGACCGGCAAGTGGTATGTCAGTTCCTCAAAGATCAGGTTGAAGACTTCTGCTGCAACATGCCACTAGCCCAGTCAAGACAGTCACGGCAGTCAAGCACGAGCAAGCCTTCATGTTACTTTCCCAGGGCAATGTCTAGGGAGAAACGGGCCTTTGCTGTGGCCGGCAATGTCACCTGACCTTAACCTTCTTGACTTTTTCTTCTGGGGCTATATTAAATATCACGCATACACGACGGAAACGACGACTCCAGAAGCCTTACAGGAGAAGATAATTGAAGTCTGCCACAGCATTTCACCGACGGTGCTCAAGGCAACGACAGCAAGCGTTCTCAGAAGGTCCCAGTGTTGTATCGCTGCAGAAGGTGACCTCTTCGAGCGCTTTCTGTCAAAGCGCATGAAAAATAAACGTAAATTCAGTGAAAGACTGCGTCTGGTCATTAATAATACTGTAAGGAAGAAGAAGTGCGCCGTGCAGAGCTCCGCAGCCGGATGGCCAATGCTACTGAAGTGGGGCTCGGGCTCGACAGCTTACAAGGTGCAGAGTTCTTTTCCTCCCTCGATCTACGCTCTGGTTATTGGCAGGTGCCTATGCCTGCAGAAGATAAGCCTAAAGCTGCTTTCATCACACCAGATGGCTCATAGGAATTTCGTGTGATGTCATTCGGACTTTGCAACGTGCCCGCGACTTTTGAGTGGATGATGGACACTATTCTTCGAGGCCTCAAATGGAACACGTGCTTGTGTTATTTGGATGATGTAGTAGTGTTCGCACCAGATTTTCCTACTCACCTTCATCGCTTGGAGCAGGTTTTACGCTGTCTCAGTGACGCTGGGCTCTAACTAAACCTGAAAAACTGCCACTTTGGGGCATGCAAGCTGACAATTCTCGGACATGTCGTGTCGAAGGACGGCGTTCTCCCTGATGCGGCTAAGCTCCGTGCTGTTAAAGAATTTTCGAGGCCAACGTCTCTAAAAGACTTGCGCAGTTTCATTGGCCTCTGCTCGTACTTCCGCCGCTTTATTCGAAATTTCGCTTCGATTATGGCACCTCGGACAGAGCTTCTTCGGGGAGACCCCAATATTTCCGCGTGGTACCCGACTTGCGATGATGCCTTCGCGACGCTACGTCGCCTGCTCACAACACCACCGATACCGCGCCATTTCGATCCAACTGCTCCCACGGAAATCCATACGGATGCTAGCGGTGTTGGTCTTGGCGCTGTCCTCGCCCAGCGAAAGCCCGGCTGCCAAGAATATGTTGTTGCTTACGCGAGCCGCACTCTGCCGAAAGCTGAAGCGAACTACCCCTTCACGGAAAAAGAATGTCTCGCGATCATCTGGGCCATCACAAAATTTCGCCCATACCTGTACGGCCGGTCCTTCGATGTCGTTACCGATCACCACGCACTTTGCTGGTTGTCATCTCAAGGATGCCTGCGGCCGCCTAGCCCGATGGGCACTGAGGCTCCAAGACTACGATACTCGGGTTTTCCACCGCTCAGGCAAGAAGCCCGCCGATGCCGATGCTCTTTCGCGCTCGCCTTTCCACGCCGACATTGTCAGTGTGTCCATCCTAGACGACCCACTTCTCCCATTCGCTTCTGTCGACATTGCTTTGGAGCAGCGCAAGGACTCCTGTATTTCATCTTTGATAGATTACATCTCTAATTCACCTACACCCCCACCATCCCGAGCGTTACGCCGACAAGCTTCGCACTTCGCCATCTGCGACGGAATTGTCTATCGCCGTAACTACAGTTCCGACGGCCGCAAACGGCTGCTTGTAATACCTATGCAGCTCCCCACTGATGTATGCGCCCCTTTCCAAGCCGACCCTCAGTGCGCACACGCTGGTCTCTTCAAGACCTACACCAGACTACGTCATAGGTTTTATTGGCGTGGTATGTACACATTTGTGCAAAAGTACATTCGCTCTTGCACAGAATGTCAACGCCGGAAGCCTGATCCTTGCCGCCCTTCTGGACCAATGCAACCTTTGCCGTGCCCTTCGCGACCCTTTGACCGGGTTGGGATAGACCTATACGTGCCTCTGCCATACACAGCTGCTGGCAATCGCTGGGTCATTGTAGCTGTAGACCATCTCACGAGGTAAGCAGAAACGGCCGCTCTGCCAGCCGCGACGGCTCGTGGCGTTGCCTCCTTCCTGCCTCAACGCTTCGTTCTACGTCACGGCGTTCCCGCGAACTCCTGAGCGACCGTAGCCTCATCTTTCTCGCCGATGTCATTCAAGAACTTCTCGCTGAATGCCGCATTATTCATCGCTGTACCACCGCATATCACCCGCCAACAAACGGATTGACAGAACGCTTCAACCGAACTCTTGGCGGCATGCTTTCGATGTATGTCGCCTCCAACCACACCAACTGGGATCTCATCCTTCCCTATGTCCCGTACGCCTACAATACGGCACCCCAGTCAACGACGGACTTTTCTCCCTTCTTTCTTCTATATGGCCGCGAACCATCATTTCCCATTGACACTATTTTTCCTTACTGTCCCGACTTATCAGAGGGTACACCTGTTTCCGAAGCCGCCCGGTATGCAGAAGATTGTCGGCAACTCGCTCGCTCCCTTACAACGCAAGAACAAGCCCTACAGAAATTTCGTCATGACAACGGGCGCCCCCAACACCAGTTTTCGCCTGACGCTCTCGTTTGGTTGTGGGTGCCTCCTACTTCGACACCAGGTGTCTCCTCTAAGTTTGTATCCCGATACCATGGGCCCTACCGGGATATACAGCAAACTTCTCCGGTGAACTACGTTATGGAACTTCTGACGCCCCCTACGGACCTGCGTCACCGAGGCCCGCGAAACTGTGCACGTAGATCGGCTCAAGGCCTATCACGAGCCCTTCGTCCTCACGACGCCTTAGTCCTCCTGTGCGGCTCCGTCTTCAGCGAGGGGGGAAGTTGTAAGGAAGGAGAAGTGCGCCGTGCAGAGCTCCGCAGCCGAATCGCGAATGCTACTGAAGTGGGGCTCGGGCTAGATGCTGTTCCTGGTGTGACTGGCCAATGCAACCTTCTGGACCAATGCTGTTGCGTCTTCTTGTCCGCGTCCATCGTGCCGTCCACAGCCGTGTTGGACTTCTTTGCCATAATACTCTTATTCCACCGTTTTCAGGCCTTTCAAAACTGAGTTTTTCTTTTTAGGGATGTTCAATGTGCTTACAGCTATCGCGAAATGACGGACTTGTTGCTTCCGGCAACACAAGCAATAACCGCTGCGTCTGCTTATCGCTGTAACGAACTTTCGCGAGGGGAGCACATCGCTGGCGTAAACGGCACAGCCGACGCTTACGTGGTTGCCCTGTCGCCTTTTAAGTGGTAGCGCGCCTATGGCTGTTTAATTATTTAAATTATGCGGTTTTGCGTGCCAAAACCACTTTCTGATCATGAGAAACGCCGTAGTGAAGGACTCCGGAAATTTTGACCACCTGGGGTTCTTTAACGTGCACCTAAATCTAAGTACACGGGCGTTTTCGCATTTCGCCCCCATCGAAATGCGGCCGCCGTGGCCGGGATCCGATCCCGCGACCTCGTGCTCAGCAGCCCAACACCATAGCCACTGAGCAACTACGGCGGGTGTATGGCTGTTTGTGGGCGGAACGATGGGGAGCAGTGCAATTACAACGCGCAAGCGGATATGTCACTAGTTTTGTAGTTTGCGGGCATCATCAGTAAACTGAAATACACTAATACCTAATACATATATATAGAAAGACAGGAACTGTTTATTCAGACACTTTGCAAACCACTCTGCAATTTTCTAAATGGATTTTTTTTCCTTACTTCGTTACTTCAGAAGTTGGTTTATTAATCTTGACTAAAAATCTAATTAAGCAAAATACAAAATATTGCGTGACACACTACGTACAAAAGTGAGCAACATGCACTTGGTCGCGACATCTTAGAGTGCATCTGCATATTTTTGAACTCTGGCTAAAATTAGCTGAAACACCCTGTATAAAATGAATTTTGCTTAGATACGTAGATTTATTGGTTATTAATACGTATATTTAAATATCTTGTTGCGAGGTTCTGTCGATACATGCAGTGAACTTTGTTTCCAGAGACACTTTCTTTTCGCTTTTTATGAATCTTTATCTTCGCATTTGTGTATTTCATTGTACTTCGAATTTCTAATGTATATTTTGCAGAACTGCTGCGTTCTATATGTGATCACTGTTGCGACTACGATTTCGGTGCAATTAGAATACGCAACCGGTGACAGCTGTTCCTGCGCAGTACATTGTAATGAAGGACAGCGTCACTGAGATTTTTCCCTGGCCGTTGCATATGTGCAAAAAATGTAAACAAGTCTTTCGAATGACAAAGTATCATTAACATATTTGTCCTCAACTTGTTCATTTCACGGCCTTTACATTTTATCATATCAGCGGCATGCACTGCTTTGCTGATTTCGCACTGATATAGTTCTAAAGTTCTTGTCATATTTTCTTTCTTAATAAAAAGGCAAAAAACATTGAAGCATTGATATCAGTTACTTTCGGCACAATTTTTAGGACATAAGAATGTATTCTTTTATGAAAAAAATACATATTTTACTTGTCTTGACAGTGCGTAGCGTTCAAGAATTTGTTTGCAGCATCTTTGGCAATTGCAATGCAGTTATTATTCATGTATATGATCCCTCGACAAATTCTGTGAGGAGATCAAGCTCCAACGTGAGCCCCCGCCCCGAGCGAAATTTCTGGCTACTCCACTGATGGAGACTGAAGTAGAACGGTACTTTTTCCGTTTAAAGTTTGTCTTCCGCAGAAGTGCTTACGCATCAGTCAAAAACAATGATTGATTGAATAAATATTTACTGAGCAGATGGTCCATGGCCTATCGCGGAATAGGGGGGAGGTGATTTAGGACCCAACGATTAGAGCCGTCTGAAGAGTCCTGTCTCTGCAGCATATGCGATCAGCGAGTTTAAAACTTGTTTGATCCGATTGCTAGAGCTCCCGGGGATTATCCATGCGCCATAATTTGGAGGTGGTGCATCCAATGACATCAAGGGTCGCATCCGGGAAGCTGAATCAGCGTCACAGTCACTGAACAGGTGAGCGGCGCTGGGCCAAACCTATAGTCGCGAGTTTGAGCATTTGTTCGTTAGAGCCACCTCTGGCGCTTGAACAATATCTGGCGCACCATCGACTGCATCAAACTTCCGTGGCCGCTTGGGGCAGTAGTTCCACCAACATTCTAGGACATCTGGTATTATGGGACGAATCCACACCCAAGCCGATATAGGATTGACTGGCTCTTGAAATGCCGTCCGGCAGTGGATTCGGGTTTGGCGGAATGTTTGCATTGTCGCATCACGCATCATCACGGTCGTACTGGTTGTGTGCATCTGGCATGATGAGGGGTGGAAAATGTGCGACCACTCGTATTTTTGCACGAGCTGCCTCTCGTTGCCGGCAATTTCGCCACGCCCTGGTACCCACTGAAAAGTGATGCTGATGCCTGTGCTTTCAGTGGCGCGGCAGGCTCGTTTTGGCCTGTGGTGTACTAGGGGCGGCGAAATCCTCACAGATCAGCTAGAGAGCCTGTGTGGATGAGCAGGTCGGTGGAATTATTGTGCAGGCGCCGTTCTTCAATCGCAGCAGCCATAGCTTTTTTATGCCCCCCGGTGTGAAAAAGAGAAGGGAAAAGAAAATGGGTGAAGCCTGCACCACCTGTAAGGTATAACAGGCATAAAGCCTATAGAATACAAATGAAAAGGGGTTTCTCAGGCAACCCAAATTGAATTTCGAAAAAAAAACAATATATGAAAAAAAAAACTATGCGGATGCAAGCCTGGTGAATTCCGTATATGAATAGTCGTACATAGTTGAAAATGCATGTAAGAGGAGAATGCGCTCTAGAGACTACCCCCCGAGAACTAGGCACCGCCTGCAAACAGTGCCCAAGCCCCACCCGCCGATGCGATGTCTCGTGTTTTATTGCGTTCGTTCAGAAGCGTCAGTGCATCCATCCACCTCATCCGGACTCTCACCACCCCGATGCAATGCCATAGGTCTGAAAGGCTGGAAGCAGTACCTGGCAGTCGACCAGGAATGCTCGTCTGAGTGGTACGCTGCGTAAATCCTTATTACAGTGATGGGTGAGAGAACAGGTAAACGGACAACAGAGGGTAAAGAGGAAGCACATAGTAATGAGAATGAAGCATGTGGTTAGAGCCATCTAGCACGAGGAAGCCCCGCCATAGTTGGCATATACAGTGCGGATGGCAAAGAGCTGTCACGCAAAATTAATATGAAGCTGTGAAGCAAGAGTGAGATGGAGGAGGTGATTAGCGAGCATCGGGGAGAACGGAAGAGAGCGGAATGGGAGAGGAGGAAACGAAAAGAGCGGCGAGATGTACCAATCGCCGGAGCAGGGCGCGAGAGTGTTCTGATTTCAGCAAGGTGGGATAACCATCGGGTGATATGAGCATATCGCGTATGATATTGCGTATAATATCGCGTATGAGAGCTCGTAATTGTCACACGATGCGCGCGGTTCCCGTGCGAGAGGTCAAATAGTGTGTCTCATCGAGACAAGTATCCCCGCACCCACACCAATCAGAGGCGCTGAGATTAAAGCGGTGAAGGTAATATTGAAAATACCCGTGCCCTGTGAGAAAATCAGTAAAAAAGCGGTCGGAGGGGAGGGAACCAGCACGGTATTTCGTAGACGCTAGGCACCCATTAGTAAAGGGGAGTGTTAATTCCCACGCGCTGCCAGTAACAGTGTCATTGATGTTGAGCATGTTTAAAACGTTTATTGCGGAATCTCACAAGCGCGAACTAGGCCGGTGGCGACCGCGGACGACGCGGCCGAGTCTGCTATTTCATGTCCCACCACGCCCCTGTGGCCCATGATACAGAAGGATTCGGCGGCCTCCGAGGGCTTGCGAACACAGTATCTTTTTGAACGCACAAATGTTCCTTACGCGAAGGTGCGAAAGCGCCGTCAATATTGACAGGCAATCAGTGTAGATGTGCGCCCCATTTCGAGGAAATCAAGCGCCTCTGCAAAGGCGACGATCTGGGCTTGTGGCGTTCTCCGCACGAAACCTGCGCACCGTGATGAGCCGGCCGCGCGGGTCGTACGCCGCACCAGCCGCGACGTCGGTGTCAAGCGAGGTCGAAATTTGGGCAGCCTGGGCGGGCGTCAAACGAAAACCGACACGC